>NC_029794.2:47646096-47704130 GCF_000816755.2 Arachis ipaensis
TCTTCCAATGGAAGTCCATGAAACTTGCAATTCTGTTGCATTAGAGAAACTAATTGAGGCTTAAGCTCAAAGTTGTTTGCTCCAATGGCAGGGATTGAGATGCTTCTCCCATAGAAGTCGGGAGTAGGTGCAGTAAAGTCACCAAGCACCTTCCTAGCATTGTTGGCATTGTTGGCTGCCATGTCTGCCATGTCTTCTTCTCGTTTGAAAAGTTCTGTTAGGTCCTCTATAGAGAGTTGTACTTTAGCTTCTTTTAGCTTTCTCTTTTCAGGTTCATCAGATTTAGGATCAGCTTCAACAAGAATGCCTTTGTCCTTGCTTCTGCTCATTTGTCCTTGCTCCTGCTCATATGAAAAGAGAGGAGAAGAAAATATGGAATCCTCTATGTCACAGTATAGAGATTCCTTGAGGTGTCAGAGGTAAAGAAGAATAGAAGGAGAAGGTAGAGAAGAAAGAATTCGAACTTATCAAGAGGGATAGAGTTCGAATTGTACATTGAGAAGGAGTGTTAGTCCATAAATAGAAGGAGGTGAGAAGAGGGGAAGAATTTTCGAAATTAAAGTAAAATGATTTTGAAATAATTAAAATAAATTTTGAAAATTTGGTAAATGATTTTCGAAAATTAAGATTGGGAAAGAAATTAAGTGATTTTTGAAAAAGATTTTGAAATTAGAAATAAAAAAGATATGATTGAAAATTAATTTTGAAAACGATGTGATTGAAAAGATATGATTGAGAAGATATGATTGAGAATCAATTTAAAAAAAGAAACTTTTTAAAATTAAAGTTGATTACTTGACTAACAGAAAATTAAAAGATATGATTCTAGAATTAAAATTTGATCCTTTCTTAATAGGCAAGTAACAACTTGAAAATTTTGAATTAAATCATTAATTGTAGCAAGGATTTTCGAAAATAGTAATAATAAAAAAAATTGGAAGGAAATTGATTTTGAAAAGATATGATTGAAAAAAAATTTGATTTTGAAAAATTATGAAAATTTGAAAAAGATTTGAATTAAAAACAAAATCTTCCCTCTAGTGTCCTCCTGGCGTTAAACGCCCAGAATGGCATCCATTCTGGCGTTTAACACCCAAAATGCTACCTTTTTGGGCGTTTAACGCCCCCTGGCTGGCATTTAAATGCCAGTTTTCCTTCTTCACTGGGCGTTTTGAACGCCCAACTTTTCCTGTGTAATTCCTCTGCTGCATGTTCTGAATCTTCAATTCTCTGTATTATTGACTTGAAAAGACACAATTTTGAAAAAAAAAATTTGAATTTTTAATGATGAGAATCAATCAAAATGCAACTAATCATGGAAAACTAAGATTAAACAAACAATGCATGCACGACACCAAACTTAGAAATTTTCATATTAGAGACACTAATAAATTGAAAATGCATATGAAAAACAACCAAACACACAAAACAAGAGAATTTAAAGATCAGAGCAAGGAAATCATCAAGAACAACTTGAAGATGAATGAAGAACATAATGCATATATTCGAAAAATGCAAGAAGAATAAAGACATGCAGGACACCAAACTTAAAATTAGACGCTAGACTCAAACAAGAAACATAAAAATGTTTTTGGTTTTATGATTTTATAAAAAATTTTTGTAATTCTTTTTTCGAAAATTAGGTGGAAAAAGAAAATAAGGACTTCAAAATTCTTAATGAGAATTCCAGAAATCATGCAATGTTAGTCTAAAACTCTGGTCTAGGAATTAGACATGGCTTACCAGCCAGCCAAGCCTTCAGTGAAAGCTTCAGTCCAAAACACTAGACATGGCCAATGGCCAGCCATGCTTTAGCAGATCATTACTTTCAACAGAAAAATTGATAGAAATCAATAAGCTCTTGTGATGATAAGTTGAAACCTCGGTCCAAAAGTTTAGACATGGTTTCACAACCAGCCAGACTTCAACAAATCATCATGAAACTCTAAAATTCATTCTTAAAAACTCTGAAGAATAGAATAGAAATTTTTATTTTTTTGTATTTTTTTGTATTTTTGAAAATTTTTTTCGAAAAAAAAAGTAAAAGCTTAAACATAAAATAAAATTACCTAATCTAAGCAACAAGATAAACCGTCAGTTGTCCAAACTCGAACAATCCCCGGCAACGGTGCCAAAAACTTAGTGCACGAAATTGTAATCATCAATGGCGCCAACAGCTTGGTACGCACAATTGTAATCTCAAATCTTTGTCACAACTCCGCACAACTAACCAGCAAGTGCACTGGGTCGTCCAAGTAATAAACCTTACGTGAGTAAGGGTCGATCCCACGGAGATTGTCGGCTTGAAGCAAGCTATGGTCATCTTGTAAATCTCAGTCAGGCAGATTCAAGTGGTTATGGAGAATTGATAATTAAAAGATGAATAAAATATAAGATAGGATAGAGATACCTATGTAATTCATTGGTGAGAATTTCAGATAAGCGTATGAAGATGCTTTGTTCCTTCTGAACTTCTGCTTTCCTATTGCCTTCTTCCAATCATTCATACTCCTTTCCATGGCAAGCTTATGTTGGGTTTCACCGTTGTCAATGGCTACCTCCCGTCCTCTCAGTGAAAATGGTCCAAATGTGCTGTCACCGCACGGCTAATCAGCTGTTAGTTCTCGATCATGTTGGAATAGGATCCATTGATCCTTTTGTGTCTGTCACTACGCCCAACACTCGCGAGTTTGAAGCTCGTCACAGTCATCCCTTCCCAGATGCTACTCGGAATACCACAGACAAGGTTTAGACTTTTTGGATACCAGGAATGCTGCCAATTGATTCTAGCCTATACCACGAAGACTCTGATCTCATGGAATGGAAGGCTCGGTTGTCAGGCAAGGCAACCATGCGTCATGAACCAGGAGGCTAAGAGATACGCACTCAAGCTATTGCAAGTAGAATGGAAGTGGTTGTCAGGCACGTGTTCATAGGTGAGAATGATGATGAGTGTCACAGATCATCACATTCGTCAGGTTAAAGAACGAGTGTATATCTTAGAGAAGAAGTAGGCATGAATTGAATAGAAAAACAATAGTACTTTGCATTAATTCATGAGGAACAGCAGAGCTCCACACCTTAATCTATGGTGTGTAGAAACTCCACCGTTGAAAATACAAAAGTGATAATGGTGATCATTGGCTTTGGCCCCAGAGAGGGAACCAGAAGAACCAAAATCAATAGTATGATCAAGTGTGTAAAATACAATAGCAAAAAGTCCTATTTGTAGAAAACTAGTAACCTAGGGTTTACAGAAATGAGTAAATGATGCAGAATCCACTTCTGGGCCCACTTGGTGTGTGCTTGGGCTGAGCATTGAAGCTTTCATGTGTAGAGGCTTTTCTTGGAGTTAAACACCAGCTTTTGTGCCAGTTTGGGCGTTTAACTCCAGCTTTTATACAAGTTCTGGCGTTTTGATGCCAGAATTTCTATATTGACGCATCTGCAGTCCTTTTTCAGCATAGGGAGGTCAGAATCCAACAGCATCTGCAGTCCTTTTTCAGCCTCTGAATCAGATTTTTGCTCAGGTCCCTCAATTTCAGCCAGAAAACACCTGAAATCACAAAAAAACACACAAACTCATAGTAAAATCCAGAAATGTGATTTTTATTTAAAAACTAATAAAAACATAATAAAAACTAACTAAAATATACTAAAAACATACAAAAAACAATGCCAAAAAGTGTATAAATTATCCGCTCATCACGTACACGTCATGCGACGCATAAGAGTGGATAGGTGAAATGGAAGCGATGCGTACGCATGGGTCACGTGTACGTGTGGTGGGTTATTTAGAGAGGCGACGCGTACGCGTGACGTGACGCGTACGCGTGGGTGGACTTTGTGCTAGAGGCACAATTCCAGCCCAGAACTCGCACAACTCTCGTGTTTTTTGAATGGAAGGTGGAAATTTTGGATCCACGCTTACGCGTGGGTGATGCGTACGCGTGGATGATCGAAAAGCTTGGGATCACGCGTACGTGCGGGTTGATGCTCTGTTTTTTTCAAAATTTTTCTAAGTTCTTGCACAAAACCAAACATTCCAAACCTCCAAACAGCTACCAAAACACCATAAAACCTTATTCAACATACCAAACTACCAATTAAACTCAACAAACAAGACAAAACATGAAATCAAACTAATTTCTACCAATATTTACAAAAGAGAAAAAAATGAAAAGATGTTACCATGGTGGGGTGTCTCCCACCTAGTACTTTTATTTATTGTCCTTAAGTTGGACTTATGGGGAGCTACTCAACAAGGTGGCTTGTGCTTGAATCCATCCTTGAACATCCACCAATGCTTGGATCTCCAATAAGCTCCATTCTTCAAAATTAATAACTCCAAGCTTTGATGGAGCTCTTCACAAACCATGAGCTCCCAAAGTTGATCCTCATGTATTCCCAGATTCCAAATCTTGTTTCTACACCCATCTTCAAGTTGATTATCATTACTCCACTTAGGTGGTATGAAAGACGATTTCTCAATCAAGCGACCAAACATCATCCTAGACCCAAGCAATCTAGTACTACACCAACCTTTGCTATTAAGCCTTGAACATGCAACCATCATGAACTTTGATTTACAATGCCAACCACTAACCATCTCCTTTTTACTCTTAAAGCCACAAAGAGCTCTAAGTTTCCCATCCGTCTCAAGCAAACCATATTCAAGTGGGATAATTAAGCTTAGAGATGAGAGATTTACCCACTTGAATGGAATGATAGATGGTGATGGCTTAGGGAGAGGTATCTCCAATGTCCTTGCAAGCTCTACTCCCTTGTGTTATTCCTTGACCACTTCCACCTCTTCACAAACTTCTTTAATTTCAATCCTTTGTTCGTCAATTTCATCTAACTCTTCTCCATCACTCAAATCATAAATGGGAAGATGATAGAAATCTACCTCCACATTACTTTCTATCTCACCGGGAAAAGGTTCTTCAAGTTCAAAGGATTCACCACCAAGAAGGTTTGATGCATGATCTTCATCACCAAGGGAACTCAATTCTTACTCTATCCCATCCAAGTCTTCATTCAAAAATTGTTTTGGAGGTTGTGCACTCTCCTTCTCAACATCAAATTCAATCTTCTTGGAGAAAGTTTCTATGATTCTAAATTCCCTTGGAGGTTCCGCATCTCCTAAGTCTTCAACCACTTCTTCCTATTCTTCAACAATCATAGGTTCCTCCAATTGTTCTAACACAAAGTAACATTCCTCATTCTCCACCGGAGTTTCCAATCTCTTCTTCATGCTATGCTCTTCAATTGATTCTCCACATGTGGCCATGGGAGTGATTTGAGTGTTTAAGCATCGAGAGGCTAGCCGGTTTACTACTTCGGTTAAGACGGCTGTAAATGCTAGTACCTCCCTTTTCATCTCTTCTCGCCCTTGAAGAATAAGACCAAAGGTTTCATCCATTGGAGATTGGGGTGGATAAGAGGGTTCATTGTTTTGGAGAAAGGGTTCATGATAGGAAAGTGGTTCTTCTTGGTAAGGGTATGGTTGTGGTGTTGATGAGTGGATAATTTATACGCTTTTTGGCACTATTTTTAGGTAGTTTTTAATATGATTTAGTTAGTTTTTATTATATTTTTATTAGTTTTATTCAAAAATCACATTTCTGGGCTTTACTATGAGTTTGTGTATTTTTCTGTAATTTCAGGTATTTTCTGGCTGAAATTGAGGGATGGTGCATAAAATTGTGATCATCAACAATGGTGCCAAAGGACTTGGAGCTCTTAAACGTGAATCACACTTTGTCACAATTCCACACAACTAACCAGCAAGTGCACCGGGTCGTCCAAGTAATACCTTACGTGAGTAAGGGTCGATCCCACGGAGATTGTCGGCTTGAAGCAAGCTATGGTCATCTTGTAAATCTCAGTCAGGCAGATTCAAATGGTGATGGAGGATTGATAATTAAAAGATGAATAAAACATAAAATAAAGATAGAGATACTTATGTAATTCTTTGGTTGGAATTTCAGATAAGCGTATGAAGATGCTTTGTTCCTCCTGAACCTCTGCTTTCCAATTGCCTTCTTCCAATCATTCATACTCCTTTCCATGGCAAGCTTTATGTTGGGCATCACCGTTGTCAATGGCTACTTCCCGTCCTCTCAGTGAAAATGTTCCAAATGCGCTGTCACCGCACGGCTAATCATCTGTCAGTTCTTGATCATGTTGGAATAGGATCCATTGATCCTTTTGCGTCTGTCACACGCCCAACAATCGCGAGTTTGAAGCTCGTCACAGTCATCCATTCCCAGATCCTACTCAGAATACCACAGACAAGGTTTAGACATTCCGGATCTCAGGAATGGCTGCCAATTATTCTAGCCTATACCACGCAGGTTCTAATCTTAGATTAAAAACCCAAGAGATACGCATTCAAGCCATTGCTAATAGAACAGAGGTGGTTGTCAGGCACATGTTCATAGGTGAGAATGATGATGAGTGTCACGAATCATCACATTCATCAAGTCGAAGAATGAACGAATATCCTGGAGAAGAAATAGACTTGAGTTGAATAGAAAAACAATAGTACTTTGTATTAATTTATGAAGGACAACAGAGCTCCACACCTTAATCTATGGTGTGTAAAAACTCCACCGTTAAAAATACAAAAGTGATAATGGTGTAAACATAGCCAAATGGCCAGCCTCCAAGGTCTAGGGACTAAACGTCCAAAGATGTGTGTCCAAATATAATAGTAAAAGGTCCTATTTATAGAGAACTAGTAGCCTAGGATTACAGAAATAAGTAATTAATGCAGAAATCTTCTTCCAGGTCCACTCGGTGTGTGCTTGGGCTGAGCATTGAAGCTTCCATGTGTAGAGACTTTTCTTGGAGTTAAACGCCAGCTTTTGTGCCAGTTTGGGCGTTTAACTCCAGCTTTTGTGCCAGTTTTGGAGTTAAACGCCAGAATTCTTGAGCTGACTTGGAACGCCTGTTTGGGTCATCAAAGCTTGGGAAAAGTATGAACTATTATATATTGCTGGAAAGCCCAGGATGTCTAATTTCCAACGCAATTGAGAGCGTGCTAATTGGGCTTCTGTAGCTCCAGAAAATCCACTTCGAGTGCAGGGAGGTCAGAATCCAATAGCATCTGCAGTCCTTTTTCAGCCTCTGAATCAGATTTTTGCTCAGGTCCCTCAATGTCAGTCAGAAAATACCTAAAATCACAAAAAAACACACAAACTCATAGTAAAGTCCAGAAATATGATTTTTATTTAAAAAATAATAAAAACATAATAAAAACTAACTAAAATATACTAAAAACATACTAAAAATAATGCCAAAAAAGCGTATAAATTATCCGCTCATCACGTACACGTCATGCGACGCGTAAGAGTGGATAGGTGAAATGGAAGCGACGCGTACGCATGGGTCACATTTACGTGTGGTGGGTTATTCAGAGAGGCGACGCGTACGCGTGACGTGACGCGTACGCGTGGGTGGACTTTGTGCTAGAGGCACAATTCCAGCCCAGATCTCGCACAACTCTCGTGTTTTTTGAATGGAAGGTGGAAATTTTGAATCCACGCTTACGCGTGGGTGATGCGTACGCGTGGATGATCGAAAAGCTTGGGATCACGCGTACGTGCGGGTTGATGCTCTATTTTTTTCAAAATTTTTCTAAGTTCTTGCACCAAACCAAACATTCCCAACCTCCAAACAGCTACCAAAACACCATAAAACCTTATTCAACATACCAAACTACCAATTAAACTCAACAAACTAGACAAAACATGAAATCAAACTAATTTCTACCAATATTTACAAAAGAGAAAGAAATGAAAAGATGTTACCATGGTGGGGTGTCTCCCACCTAGTACTTTTATTTATTATCCTTAAGTTGGACTTATGGGGAGCTACTCATCAAGGTGGCTTGTGCTTGAATCCATCCTTGAACATCCACCAAATGTTTGGATCTCCAATAAGCTCCATTCTTCAAAATTAATAACTCCAAGCTTTGATGGAGCTCTTCACAAACCATGAGCTCCCAAAGTTGATCCTCATGTATTCCCAGATTCCAAATCTTGTTTCTACACCCATCTTCAAGTTGATTATCATTACTCCACTTGGGTGGTAAGAAAGACGAATTCTCAATCAAGCGACCAAACATCATCCTAGACCCAAGCAATCTAGTACAACACCAACCTTTGCTATTAAGCCTTGAACATGCAACCATCATGAACTTTGATTTATAATGCCAACCACTAACCATCTCCTTTTTACTCTTAAAGCCACAAAGAGCTCTAAATTTCCATCCGTCTCAAGCAAACCATATTCAAGTGGGATAATTAAGCTTAGAGATGAGAGATTTACCCACTTGAATGGAATGATAGATGATGATGGCTTAGGGAGAGGTATCTCCAATGTCCTTGCAAGCTCTACTCCCTTGTGTTATTCCTTGACCACTTCCACCTCTTCACAAACTTCTTTAATTTCAATCCTTTGTTTGTCAATTTCATCTAACTCTTCTCCATCACTCAAATCATAAATGGGAGGATGATAGAAATCTACCTCAACATTACTTTCTATCTCACCGGGAAAAGGTTCTTCAAGTTCAAAGGATTCACTACCAAGAAGGTTTGATGCATGATCTTCATCACCAAGGGAACTCAATTCTTACTCTATCCCATCCAAGTCTTCATTCAAAAATTGTTTTGGAGGTTGTGCACTCTCCTCCTCAACATCAAATTCAATCTTCTTGGAGAAAGTTTCTATGATTCTAAATTCCCTTGGAGGTTCCGCATCTCCTAAGTCTTCAACCACTTCTTCCTATTCTTCAACAATCATAGGTTCCTCCAATTGTTCTAACACAAAGTAACATTCCTCATTCTCCACCGGAGTTTCCAATCTCTTCTTCATGCTATGCTCTTCAATTGATTCTCCACATGTGGCCATGGGAGTGATTTGAGTGTTTAAGCATCGAGAGGCTAGCCGGTTTACTACTTCGGTTAAGACGGCCGTAAATTCTAGTACCTCCCTTTTCATCTCTTATCGCCCTTGAAGAATAAGACCAAAGTTTTCATCCATTGGAGATTGGGGTGGATAAGAGGGTTCATTATTTTGGAGAAAGGGTTCATGATAGGAAAGTGGTTCTTCTTGGTAAGGGTATGGTTGTGGTGTTGATGAGCGGATAATTTATACACTTTTTGGCACTGTTTTTAGGTAGTTTTTAGTATGATTTAGTTAGTTTTTATTATATTTTTATTAGTTTTTATTCAAAAATCACATTTCTGGGCTTTACTATGAGTTGGTGTATTTTTCTATAATTTCAGGTATTTTCTGGCTGAAATTGAGGGATGGTGCATGAAATTGTGATCATCAACAATGGCACCAAAGGACTTGGAGCTCTTAAACGTAAATCACACTTTGTCATAATTCCACACAACTAACCAGCAAGTGCACCAGGTCGTCCAAGTAATACCTTACGTGAGTAAGGGTCAATCCCACGGAGATTGTCGGCTTGAATCAATGATGAGATGACTTTTGCGTGGTCTAGAAATTTGCGAATAAATCCTCGTTGCAAGTATAGTTTCTAAACCTTCAAAAGTCCTTTCATACAAACGTTTTGGGTGTCACAAGTAACAAACCCCTTAAAAATTGTTATCCGAGTATTCAAACCTCGGGTCGTCTTCTCAAGGAACTGCGAGGAAGTATGTTCTTATTATTGGTTATAAAGGTTGTAATCGGGGTTTAGAAGGTGAGAAGCAAGTAATTTAAATAACGAGTGAATTAAATGGCAATTAAAAATAAATAATAACTGTAAAACAACTTTTGGCAAGATAAGGGAAATTAGAGGTCCAACTTAGTTATCTCTCTCAACTATAATGAAAGTTGAATCTAAACTCCACTTGGTCAACCTTTACCAGGGCAAAGGAAAGTCAAGGGACTAATTAAATTGACTTTTGAATCCTAATTATTTCCTAAGAAAAGGTTGAGATTATTTAAGTTCATCTCAATTAGCAAGATAACGATTATCAATTACGTTGAGTTTAATAACTGTTGAGTTACTGAATTCTTAATCAGGATCAAAAGGGGAAAAAAGTAAAATTGCTGAAATAATAAAATCGTCCTTAGATGGGAAGCAATGATAACTTAAATCAAAGAAAACAATCATAAACTGAAAATATCTCAAATATCATTAATTCAAATAACTGTCTGTAACATGAAAGAATTCATAGATCCAATTATAAAGGTAAATAGCCAACTCATATACTGAAATAAATAAATAGAGTAAAAGGGAAGTTTAAAACAAAGAAATATAAAACCTGGATTGAGAGTCACTCTTAAAACAAGAAGAAATCCTAAATCCTAAAAGAGAGAGCGGAGAAGATCCCCCTCTCAACTAAATCTAAATCATTGAAAACTAAAATTATGCGAGCTCCTTTGAATGGGTGCATTCCCACTCTTTATAACCTCTGGTCTATACTGTCTGTACTTGGATCTGGGCCAAAAAGGGCTTCAGAATTTGCTGGAGGCGTATTCTGTAAATTCTGATACGTGGCCTCTGTCACGCGTCCGCGTGGGAAACGCGGTCGCGTCATCTGGAGCTTTTCCTTTCCACGCGGTTGCGTCAGTCACGCGTCCGCGTCGTGGGTGTTCTACTCAAGGCGCGCGGTCGCGTCAGTCATGCGGCCGCGTCGCTGCTTCTTTGCTTCTGGCACGCGATCGCGTCGTCCATGCGATCGCGTGGATACCAGTTTCCTTAAAGCTCTGTTTTGCCTTCTCCTTCCATTTTTGTATGTTTCCTTTTTCATCCTTTAAGTCATTCAGCCTTAGGAAACCTGAAGCTACTCAACACACTAATCACGGCATCGAATGGAAATAAAGGTAATTAAAATAATTAATATTTTTAAAGCTTAGGAAACATATTTTTCACAATATGACATAATAAGGAAGGGAAAGTAAAACCATGCAATTAATGTGAATAAGTAGGTGAAGAGTTGAATAAATCACTCCAATTAAGCATAAAAGAACTCATGAAATATGGGTTTATCAAGCAAGCTATAGTCATCTTGTAAATCTCAGTCAGGCAGATTCAAATGGTGATGGAGGATTGATAATTAAAAGATGAATAAAACATAAAATAAAGATAGAGATACTGATGTAATTCTTTGGTTGGAATTTCAGATAAGCGTATGAAGATGCTTTGTTCCTCCTGAACCTCTACTTTCCTATTGCCTTCTTCCAATCATTCATACTCCTTTCCATGGCAAGCTTTATGTTGGGCATCACCGTTGTCAATGGATACTTCCCGTCCTCTCAGTGAAAATGTTCCAAATGCGCTGTCACCGCACGGCTAATCATCTTTCGGTTCTCGATCATGCTGGAATAGGATCCATTGATCCTTTTGCGTCTGTCACACGCCCAACAATCGCGAGTTTGAAGCTCGTCACAGTCATCCCTTCCCAGATCCTACTCAGAATACCACAGACAAGGTTTAGACATTCCGGATCTCAGGAATGGCTACCAATAATTCTAGCCTATACAACGAAGGTTCCAATCTTAGATTAAAAACCCAAGAGATACGCATTCAAGCCATTGCTAATAGAACAGAGGTGGTTGTCAGGCACATGTTCATAGGTGAGAATGATGATGAGTGTCACGGATCATCACATTCATCAAGTTGAAGAACGAATGAATATCCTGGAGAAGAAATAGACTTGAGTTGAATAGAAAAATAATAGTACTTTGTATTAATTTATGAAGGACAGCAGAGCTCCACACCTTAATCTATGGTGTGTAGAAACTCCACCGTTAAAAATACAAAAGTGATAATGGTGTAAGCATGGCCGAATGGCCAGCCTCCAATGTCTAGGGACTAAACGTCCAAAGATGTCTGTCCAAATACAATAGTAAAAGGTCCTATTTATAGAGAACTAGTAGCCTAGGGTTACATAAATAAGTAATTAATGCAGGAATCTTCTTCCGGGCCCACTCGGTGTGTGCTTGGGCTGAGCATTGAAGCTTCCATGTGTAGAAACTTTTCTTGGAGTTAAACGCCAGCCTTTGTGCCAGTTTGGGCGTTTAACTCCAGCTTTTGTGCCAGTTTTGGAGTTAAACGCTAGAATTCTTGAGCTGACTTGGAACGCCTGTTTGGGTCATCAAATCTTGGGCAAAGTATGGCCTATTATATATTGCTGGAAATCCCAGGATGTCTACTTTCCAACGCAATTGAGAGCGCGCCAATTGGGCTTCTGTAGCTCTAGAAAATCTACTTCGAGTGCAGGGAGGTCAGAATCCAACAGCATCTGCAGTCCTTTTTCAGCCTCTGAATCAGATTTTTGCTCAGGTCCCTCAATTTTAGCCAGAAAACACCTGAAATCACAAAAAAACACACAAACTCATAGTAAAGTCCAGAAATATAATTTTTATTTAAAAACTAATAAAAACATAATAAAAACTAACTAAAATATACCAAAAACATACTAAAAATAATGGAAGAGTGGATAGGTGAAATGGAAGCGACGCGTACGCATGGGTCACGGGTACGTGTGGTGGGTTATTCAGAGAGGCGACGCGTACGCGTGACATGACGCGTACGCATGGGTGGACTTTGTGCTAGAGGCATAATTCCAGCCCAGAACTCGCACAACTCTCGTGTTTTTTAAATGGAAGGTGGAAATTTTGAATCCACGCTTACGCGTGGGTGATGCGTACACGTGGATGATCGAAAAGCTTGGGATCACGTGTACGTGCGGGTTGATGCTCTGTTTTTTTCAAAATTTTTCTAAGTTCTTGCACCAAACCAAACATTCCAAACCTCCAAACAGCTACCAAAACACCATAAAACCATATTCAACATACCAAACTACCAATTAAACTCAACAAACTAGACAAAACATGAAATCAAACTAATTTCTACCAATATATACAAAAGAGAAAGAAATGAAAAGATGTTACCATGGTGTGGTGTCTCCCACCTAGTACTTTTATTTATTGTCCTTAAGTTGGACTTATGGGGAGCTAGTCATCAAGGTGGCTTGTGCTTGAATCCATCCTTGAACATCCACCAATGCTTGGATCTCCAATAAGCTCCATTCTTCAAAATTAATAACTCCAAGCTTTGATGGAGCTCTTCACAAACCATGAGCTCCCAAAGTTGATCCTCATGTATTCCCAGATTCCAAATCTTGTTTCTACACCCATCTTCAAGTTGATTATCATTACTCCAATTAGGTCGTAAGAAAGACGATTTCTCAATCAAGCGACCAAACATCATCCTAGACCCAAGCAATCTAGTACTACACCAACCTTTGCTATTAAGCCTTGAACATGCAACCATCATGAACTTTGATTTACAATGCCAACCACTAACCATCTCCTTTTTACTCTTAAAGCCACAAAGAGCTCTAAGTTTCCCATCCGTCTCAAGCAAACCTTATTCAAGTGGGATAATTAAGCTTAGAGATGAGAGATTTACCCACTTGAATGGAATGATAGATGGTGATGGCTTAGGGAGAGGTATCTCCAATGTCCTTGCAAGCTCTACTCCCTTGTGTTATTCCTTGACCACTTCCACCTCTTCACAAACTTCTTTAATTTCAATCCTTTGTTCGTCAATTTCATCTAAATCTTCTCCATCACTCAAATCATAAATGGGAGGATGATAGAAATCTACCTCCACATTACTTTCTATCTCACCGGGAAAAGGTTCTTCAAGTTCAAAGGATTCACCACGAAGAAGGTTTGATGCATGATCATCACCAAGGAAACTCAATTCTTGCTCTATCCCATCCAAGTCTTCATTCAAAAATTATTTTGGAGGTTGTGCACTCTCCTCCTCAGCATCAAATTCAATCTTCTTGGAGAAAGTTTCTATGATTCTAAATTCCCTTGGAGGTTCCGCATCTCCTAAGTCTTCAACCACTTCTTCCTATTCTTCAACAATCATAGGTTCCTCCAATTGTTCTAACACAAAGTAACATTCCTCATTCTCCACCGGAGTTTTCAATCTCTTCTTCATGCTATGCTCTTCAATTGATTCTCCACATGTGGCCATGGGAGTGATTTGAGTGTTTAAGCATCGAGAGGCTAGCCGGTTTACTACTTCGGTTAAGACGGCCGTAAATTCTAGTACCTCCCATTTCATCTCTTCTCGCCCTTGAAGAATAAGACCAAAGGTTTCATCCATTGGAGATTGGGGTGGATAAGAGGGTTCATTGTTTTGGAGAAAGGGTTCATGATAGGAAATTGGTTCTTCTTGGTAAGGGTATGTTGTGGTGTTGATGAGCGGATAATTTATACACTTTTTGGCACTATTTTTAGGTAGTTTTTAGTATGATTTAGTTAGTTTTTATTATATTTTTATTAGTTTTTATTCAAAAATCACATTTCTGGGCTTTACTATGAGTTTGTGTGTTTTTCTGTAATTTCAGGTATTTTCTGGCTGAAATTAAGGGATGGTGCATGAAATTGTGATCATCAACAATGGCGCCAAAGGACTTGGAGCTCTTAAACGTGAATCACACTTTGTCACAATTCCACACAACTAACCAGCAAGTGCACCGGGTCATCCAAGTAACACCTTACGTGAGTAAGGGTCGATCCCACGGAGATTGTCGGCTTGAAGCAAGCTATGGTCATCTTGTAAATCTCAGTCAGGCAGATTCAAATGGTGATGGAGGAATGATAATTAAAAGATGAATAAAACATAAAATAAAGATAGAGATACTTATGTAATTCTTTGGTTGGAATTTCAGATAAGCGTATGAAGATGCTTTGTTCCTCCTGAACCTCTGCTTTCCTATTGCCTTCTTCCAATCATTCATACTCCTTTCCATGGCAAGCTTTATGTTGGGCATCACCGTTGTCAATGGCTACTTCCCGTCCTCTCAGTGAAAATGTTCCAAATGCGCTGTCACCACACGGCTAATCATCTGTCAATTCTCGATCATGCTGGAATAGGATCCATTGATCCTTTTGCGTCTGTCACACGCCCAACAATCGCGAGTTTGAAGCTCGTCACAGTCATCCCTTCCCAGATCCTACTCAGAATACCACAGACAAGGTTTAGACATTCCGGATCTCAGGAATAGCTGCCAATAATTCTAGCCTATACCACGAAGGTTCCGATCTTAGATTAAAAACCCAAGAGATACGCATTCAAGCCATTGCTAATAGAACAGAGGTGGTTGTTAGGCACATGTTCATAGGTGAGAATGATGATGAGTGTCACGGATCATCACATTCATCAAGTTGAATAACGAATGAATATCCTGGAGAAGAAATAGACTTGAGTTGAATAGAAAAACAATAGTACTTTGTATTAATTTATGAAGGACAGCAGAACTCCACACCTTAATCTATGGTGTGTAGAAACTCCACCGTTAAAAATACAAAAGTGATAATGGTGTAAGCATGGCCGAATGGCCAGCCTCCTAGGTCTAGGGACTAAACGTCCAAAGATGTGTGTCCAAATACAATAGTAAAAGGTCCTATTTATAGAGAACTAGTAGCCTAGGGTTACAGAAATAAGTAATTAATGCAGAAATCTTCTTCCGGGCTCACTTGGTGTATGCTTGGGCTGAGCATTGAAGCTTCCATGTGTAGAGACTTTTCTTGGAGTTAAACGCCAGCTTTTGTGCCAGTTTGGGTGTTTAACTCCAGCTTTTGTGCCAGTTTTGGAGTTAAACGCCAGAATTCTTGATCCGACATGGAACGCCTGTTTGGGCCATCAAATCTTGGGCAAAGTATAGACTATTATATATTGCTGGAAAGCCCGGGATGTCTACTTTCCAATGCAATTAAGAGCGCGCCAATTAAGCTTCTGTAGCTCTAGAAAATCCACTTTGAGTGCATGGATGTCAGAATCCAACAGCATCTGCAGTCCTTTTTCAGCCTCTGAATCAGATTTTTGCTCAGGTCCCTCAATTTCAGCTAGAAAATACCTGAAATCACAGAAAAACCAACAAACTCATAGTAAAGTCCAGAAGAGTGAATTTTATTTAAAAACTAATAAAAATATAATAAAAACTAATTAAAATATACTAAAAACATACTAAAAACAATGCCAAAAAGCGTATAAATTATCCGCTCATCACAACACCAAACATAAATTGTTGCTTGTCCCCAAGCAAATGAAAATCAAATAGGATAAAAAGAAGAGAATATACAATGAATTCCAAAAACATCTATGAAGATCAGTATTAATTAGATGAGCAGGGCTTTTAGCTTTTTGCTTCTGAAAAGTTTTGGCATCTCACTTTATCCTTTGAAGTTCAGAATGATTGGCTTCTATAGGAACTCAGAATCCAGATAGTGTTATTGATTCCCCTAGTTAAGTATGTTGATTCTTGAACACAGCTACTTTATGAGTCTTGGCCGTGACCCTAAGCACTTTGTTTTCCAGTATTACCACCGGATACGTAAATGCCACATACACATAACTGGGTGAACCTTTTCAGATTGTGACTCAGCTTTCCTAGAGTCCCCAATTAGAGGTGTCCAGGGTTCTTAAGCACACTCTTCTTTTTGCTTTGGACCTCGACTTTAACCGCTCAGTCTCAAGTTTTCACTTGACACCTTCACGCCACAAGCACATGGTTAGGGATAGCTTGGTTTAGCCGCTTAGGCCAGGATTTCATTCCTGTGGGCCCTCCTATCCACTAATGCTCAAAGCCTTTGATCCTTTTTATCACCCTTGCCTTTTGGTTTAAACGGGTATTGGCTTTTTCTGCTTGCTTTTCTTTTTCTTTCTTTTTCTTTTCTCTCTTTTTTTTTCGTATATATCCTTTTTTTTTCTGCAAGCTTTTCACTGCTTTTTCTTGATTCAAGAATCAATTTTATGATTTTTTAGATCATCAGATAACATTTATCCTTTTCCATCATTCTTTCAAGAGCCAACAATTTTAACATTCATAAACAATCAAATTCAAAAATATGCACTGTTCAAGCATTCATTCAGAAAAACAATAGTATTGCCACCACATCAAAATAATTAAACTGTTTTAAAATTTGAGATTCATGCACTTCTTTTTCTTTTTCAATTAAAAACATTTTTCATTTAAGAAAGGTAATGAATTCATTTTCATAGATTTAAGGCATAGACACTTAGACACTAATGATCATGTAATAAAGACACAAACATAAATAAACATAAGCATAAAAATTCGAAAAATAGGAAAATAAAGAACAAGGAAATTAAAGAATGGGTCCACCTTAGTGATGGCGGCTTGTTCTTCCTCTTGAAGATCTTATGGAGTGGTTGAGCTCCTCAATGTCTCTTCCTTGCCTTTGTTGTTCCTCTCTCATGGTTCTTTGGTCTTCCCTAATTTCATGGAGGAGGATGGAATGCTCTTGGTGCTCCACCCTTAGTTGTCCCATGTTGGAACTTAATTCTCCTAGGGAGGTGTTGATTTGCTCCCAATAGTTTTATGGAGAAAAATGCATCCCTTGAGGCATCTCAGGGATTTCATGAGGAGTTTCCTCATGCTCTTGTCCATGAGTGGGATCTCTTGTTTGCTCCATCCTTTTCTTAGTGATGGGCTTGTCCTCATCAATGAGGATGTCTTCCTCTATGTCAATTCCAGCTGAATTGCAGAGGTGACAAATGAGGTGAGGAAAGGCTAACCTTGCCAAAGTAGAGGACTTGTCTGCCACCTTGTAGAGTTCTTGGGATATAACCTCATGAACTTCTACTTCCTCTCTAATTATGATGCTATGAATCATGATGGCTCGGTCTATAGTAACTTCGGACTGGTTGCTAATAGGAATGATTGAGCGTTGGATGAACTCCAACCATCCCCTAGCCACGGGCTTGAGGTCATACCTTCTTAGTTGAACCGGCTTTCCTCTTGAATCACTCTTCCATTGAGCGCCCTCTTCATAGATGTCTATGAGGACTTGGTCCAACCTTTGATCAAAGTTGACCCTTCTAGTGTAGGAGTGTGCATCTCCTTGCATCATGGGCAAGTTGAATGCCAACCTTACATTTTCTGGACTAAATTCTAAGTATTTCCCTCGGACCATTGTAAGCCAATTCTTGGGGTCTGGGTTCACACTTTGATCATGGTTCTTGGTGATCCATGCATTGGCATAGAACTCTTGAACCATTAAGATTCCGACTTGTTGAATGGGGTTGGTGAGAACTTCCCAACCTCTTCTTCGGATCTCATGTCGGATCTCCGGATATTCGCCCTTTTTGAGCTTAAAAGGGACCTCGGGGATCACCTTCTTCTTGGCCACAACTTCATAGAAGTGGTCTTGATGCACCCTTAAGAGGAATCTCTCCATCTCCCATGACTCGGAGGTGGAAGCTTTTGCCTTCTCTTTCCTCTTTCTAGAGGTTTCTCCGGCCTTTGGTGCCATTAATGGTTATGGAAAAACAAAAAAAGCTTTAGCTTTTACCACACCAAACTTAGAAGGTTGCTCGTCCTCGAGCAAAAGAAGAAAGAAGAGAGTAGAAGAAGAAGAAATAGAGGAGATGGAGGGGGCTTAGTATTTCGGCCAAGGGGGAGGAGTAGTGTGTATGTTGTGTGAACATGAAGGAGTGAAAATGGGTTTATATAGGAGTGGAGAGGGGGGTATGGTTCGGCCATTATGCGTGGGTTTGGGTGGGAAAGTGGTTTGATTTTGAATGGTGAGGTAAGTGGGGTTTTATGAAGGATGGATGTCAGTGGTGAAGAGAATGGTGGGATTTGATAGGTGAGGGGTTTTTGGGAAAGAGGTGTTGAGGTGATTGGTGAATGGGTGAAGAAGAGAGAGAGAGGTAGGGTAGGTGGAGATTCTGTGGGGTCCACAGATCCTGAGGTGTCAAGGATTTCTCATCCCTGCACCATGTGGCGTACAAAACGCCCCTTGCTGCCAATCCTGGCATTAAACGCCAGGCTGTTGCACATTTCTGGTGTTAAACGCCAGTCTGGTGCATTTACCAAGACATCTTCTACAAGTCCATAAGCCTGTTTCTTTGAATTGTCTGCCATCTCCAGTGAGATTCTTGCAGCTTATACCTCAATGATCCCTAGCTTCTCCATTACAGAGAGAGGCATGAGGTTTATACTTGACCCTAGGTCACACAGAGCCTTCTCAAAGGTCATGGTGCCTATGGTACAAGGGATTGAGAATTTTCCAGGGTCTTGTCTCTTCAGAGGTAATTTCTGCCTAGTTAAGTCATCCAGTTCTTTGGTGAGCAATGGAGGTTCATCCTCCCAAGTCTCATTACCAAACAACTTGGCATTTAGCTTCATGATTACTCCAAGGTACTTAGCAACTTGCTCTTCAGTAACATCTTCATCCTCTTCAGAGGAAGAATACTCATCAGAGCTCATGAATGATAGAAGTAAATTCAATGGAATCTCTATAGTCTCAGTGTGAGCCTCAGATTCCCATGGTTCCTCATCAGGGAACTCCTTGGAGGTTAGTGGACGTCCATTGAAGTCTTCCTCAGTGGAGATCACTGCCTCTTCCTCCTCTCCAGGTTCGGCCGTGTGGGTTGTGGTTATAGCCTTGTACTCTCTTTTTGGATTCTCTTCTGTATTGCTTGGGAGAGTACCAGGAGGGAGTTCAGTAATTTTCTTACTCAGCTGACCCACTTGTGCCTCCAAATTTCTAATGGAGGACCTTGTTTCAGTCATGAAACTTTGAGTGGTTTTAATTAGATCAGAGACTATAGCTGCTAAGTCAGAATGGCTCTGCTTAGAATTCTCTATCTGTTGCTGAGAAGATGATGGAAAAGGTTTGCCATTGCTAAACCTATTTCTTCCACCATTATTGTTGTTGAAGCCTTGTTGAGGCCTCTGTTGATCCTTCCATGAGAGGTTTGGATGATTTCTCCATGAAGGGTTTAGGTGTTTCCATAGGGTTCTCCCATGTAATTCACCTCTTCCATTGCTGGGTTCTCAGGATCATAAGCTTCTTCTTCAGAGGAAGCTTCCTTAGTACTGCCTGTTGCTGCTTGCATTCCAGACAGACTCTGAGAAATCATATTGACTTGTTGGGTCAATATTTTATTCTGAGCCAATATGGCATTCAGAGTATCAATCTCAAGAACTCCTTTCTTCTGAGTTATCCCATTATTCACAGGATTTCTTTCAGAAATGTACATGAATTGGTTATTTGCAACCATTTCAATGAGTTCCTGAGCTTCTGCAGGCGTCTTCTTCAGATGAAGAGATCCTCCAGCAGAGCTATCCAATGACATCTTGGATAGCTCAGACAGACCATCATAGAAAATACCTATGATGCTCCATTCAGAAAGCATGTCAGAAGGACATCTTCTGATCAATTGCTTGTATCTTTCCCAAGCTTCATAGAGGGATTCACCTTCCTTCTATCTGAAGGTTTGGACTTCCACTCTAAGCTTACTCAATTTTTGAGGTGGAAAGAACATTGCCAAGAAGGCATTAACTAGATTTTCCCAAGAGTTTAGGCTTTCTTTAGATTGTGAATCCAACCATGTCCTAGCTCTGTCTCTTACAGCAAAAGGAAAAAGCATGAGTCTGTAGACTTCAGGGTCAACCCCATTGGTCTTGACAGTGTCACAGATTTGCAAGAATTCAGCTAAGAACTGATGAGGATCTTCCAATGGAAGTCCATGAAACTTGCAATTCTGTTGCATTAGAGAAAATAATTGAGGCTTAAGCTCAAAGTTGTTTGCACTAATGGCAGGGATTGAGATGCTTCTCCCATAGAAGTCGGGAGTAGGTATAGTAAAGTCACCAAGCACCTTCCTTGCATTGTTGGCATTGTTGTTTTCGGCTGCCATGGTTTCTTCTTCCTTGAAAAGCTCTGTTAGGCCCTCTAGAGAGAATTGTGCTTTAGCTTCTCTTAGTTTTCTCTTCAAGGTCCTTTCAGGTTCAGGATCAGCTTGAACAAGTATGCCTTTATCTTTGTTCCTGCTCATATGAAAGAGAAGAGAACAAGAAAGTAGAGAATCTTCTATATCACAGTATAGAGATTCCTTGAGGTGTCAGAGGAAAAGAAGAATAGAAGGAGGAGGTAGATAGAAGAGAATTCGAACATATAAAGAAGGAGGGAGTTCGAATTGTACCTTGAGGAAGATTGTTAGTTCTTTAAATAGAAGGTTGTGAGAAGAGGGGAAGAATTTTCGAAAATAAAGTAAAAGATTTTGAAATAATTAAAAGAAATTTTGAAAAATTGATTGATGATTTTTGAAAACTAAAATTGGGAAAGAAATTAAGTGATTTTTGAAAAAGATATGATTGAGAAGATATGATTGAAGATCAATTTAAAAAGAGAAAGTTTTAAAATCAAAGTTGATTACTTGACTAACAAGAAATTAGAAGATATAATTCTAGAATTAAAACTTTTGATCCTTTCTTAATAGGCAAGCAACAACTATAAAATTTTGAAGTAAATCATTAATTATAACAAGGATTTTTGAAAATAATAAAAAATGGAAAGAAATTGATTTTGAAGAGATATGATTGAAAAGATATGATTTGAAAAAGATTTGATTTTGAAAAATTATGAAGATTTGAAAAAATTTGAATTAAAAACAAAATCTTCCCTCTTGTGTCATCCTGGCGTTAAACGCCCAGAATGGCATCCATTCTGGTGTTTAACGCCCAAAATCCTACCTTTTTGGGCGTTAAACGCCCAGCCAGTACCTGGCTGGCGTTTAAACGCCAGTTTTCCTTCTTCACTGGGCGTTTTGAACGCCCAGCTTTTTCTATTTGATTCCTCTGCTGAATGTTCTGAATCTTCAATTCTCTGTATTATTAGCTTGAAAAGACACAATTTTAAAAATATTTTTGAATCAAAAAATGCAACTAAGATCAAATGAACAATGCATGCAAGACACCAAACTTAGAAATTTTGTATTAGAGGCTTTAACAAATTGAGAATGCATAAAAAAACAACAAAACACACAAAACAGGAGAATTTAAAGATCAGAGCACTGAAATCATCAAGAACAACTTGAAGATCAATGAAGAACAATATGTATAAATTTGGAAAATGCAAGAAGAAAAAAGTCATGCAATTGACACCAAACTTAAAAATTGATACTAGACTCAAACAAGAAACATAAAATATTTTTGATTTTTATGGTTTTATAAATTTTTTTTGTGATTTTCGAAACTTATATGGAAAAGAAAATAAAGAGAATCAAAACTTTTAATAAGAATTCCAGGAATCATGCAATGTTAGTCTAAAGCAACAAGATGAACCGTCAGTTGTCCAAACTCGAACAATCCCCGGCAACGGCGCCAAAAACTTGGTGCACGAAATTGTGATCATCAACAATGGCGCCAAAGGACTTGGAGCTCCTAAACGTGAATCACACTTTGTCACAATTCCGCACAACTAACCAGCAAGTGCACTGGGTCGTCCAAGTAATACCTTACGTGAGTAAGGGTCGATCCCACGGGGATTGTCGGCTTGAAGCAAGCTATGGTCATCTTGTAAATCTCAGTCAGGCAGATTCAAATGCTGATGGAGGATTGATAATTAAAAGATGAATAAAACATAAAATAAAGATAGAGATACTTATGTAATTCTTTGGTTGGAATTTCAGATAAGCGTTTGAAGATGCTTTGTTCCTCCTGAACCTCTACTTTCCTATTTCCTTCTTCCAATCATTCATATTCCTTTCCATGGCAAGCTTTATGTTGGGCATCACCGTTGTCAATGGCTACTTCCCGTCCTCTCAGTGAAAACGTTCCAAATGCGCTGTCACCGCACGGCTAATCATCTGTCGGTTCTCGATCATGCTGGAATAGGATCCATTGATCCTTTTGCGTCTGTCACACGCCCAACAATCGTGAGTTTGAAGCTCGTCACAGTCATCCCTTCCCAGATCCTACTCAGAATACCACAGACAAGGTTTAGACGTTCCGAATCTCAGGAATGGCTGCCAATAATTCTAGCCTATACCATGAAGGTTCCAATCTTAGATTAAAAACCCAAGAGATACGCATTCAAGCCATTGCTAATAGAACAGAGGTGGTTGTCAGGCACATGTTCATAGGTGAGAATGATGATGAGTGTCACGGATCATCACATTCATCAAGTTGAAGAACGAATGAATATCCTGGAGAAGAAATAGACTTGAGTTGAATAGAAAAACAATAGTACTTTGTATTAATTTATGAAGGACAGCAGAGCTCCACACCTTAATCTATGGTGTGTAGAAAGTCCACCATTGAAAATACAAAAGTGATAATGGTGTAAGCATGGCCGAATGGCCAGCCTCCAAGGTCTAGGGACTAAACGTCCAAAGATATGTGTCCAAATACAATAGTAAAATGTCCTATTTATAGAGAACTAGTAGCCTAGGGTTACAGAAATAAGTAATTAATGCCGAAATCTTCTTCCAGACCCACTTGGTATGTGCTTGGGCTGAGCATTGAAGCTTCCATGTATAGAGACTTTTCTTGGAGTTAAACGCCAGCTTTTGTGCCAGTTTGGGCGTTTAACTCCAGCTTTTGTGCCAGTTTTGGAGTTAAACGCCAGAATTCTTGAGCTGACTTGGAATGCCTGTTTGGGTCATCAAATCTTAGGCAAAGTATAGACTATTATATATTGCTGGAAAGCCCAGAATGTCTACTTTCCAACGCAATTGAAATATAATAAAAACTAATTAAAATATACTAAAAATATACTAAAAATAATGCCAAAAAGCGTATAAATTATCCGCTCATCAAGGGACCTGAGCAAAAATCTGATTCAGAGGCTGAAAAAGAACTGCAGATGCTGTTGGATTCTGACCTGCTTGAACTCAAAGTGGATTTTCTGGAGCTACAGAAGCCCAATTGGCGCGCTCTCATTTGCTTTGGAAAGTAGACATCCTGGGCTTTCCAGCAATATATAATAGTCCATACTTTGCCCGAGTTGAGATCATGCAAACTGACGTTTAATGCCAACTTTCTACCCTATTCTGGCGTAAAACGCCAGAACTGGCATAAAAATTGGAGTTAAACGCCAGAAACAGGCAGCAACCTGGCGTTTAACTCCAAGAAAAGTCTCTACACATGGAAGCCTCAATGCTCAGCCCAAGCACACACCAAGTGGGCCCCGGAAGTGGATTTCTGCACTATCTATCTTAATTTACCCATTTTCTATAAACCTAGGTTATTAGTTTAGTATAAAAACTACTTTTAGAGATTTATTTTGTACCTCATAACATTTCATATTAGAACTTGTATTTTCTACAGCATGAGTCTCTAAACTCCATGGTTGGGGGTGAGGAGCTCTGCTGTGTTTCAATGGATTAATGCAATTACTACTGTTTCTCATTCAATCACGCTTGTTTCTATTCTAAGATACTTATTCGCACTTCAACATGATGAATGTGATGATCCGTGACACTCATCACCATTCTCAACCTATGAACGCGTGCCTGATAACCACTTCTGTTCTACCTTAGATTGAATGTATATCTCTTGGGTTTCTAATCTAAGATTAGAACCTTCATGGTATAGGCTAGAATTATTGGCGGCCATTCTTGAGATCCAGAAAGTCTAAACCTTGTCTATGGTATTCCGAGTAGGATCTGGGATGGGATGACTGTGACGAGCTTCAAACTCACGAGTGTTGGGCGTAGTGACAGACGCAAAAGGATCAATGGATCCTATTCCAACATGAGTGAGAATCAACAGATGCTTAGCCGTGCTGTGACAGCGTATTTGGACCATTTTCACTAAGAGGACGGATGGTAGCCATTGACAACGATGATCCACCAACATACAGCTTGCCATGGAAGGAGCCTTGCGTGCGTGAAGAAGAAGACAGTAGGAAAGCAGAGATTCAGAAGACAGAGCATCTCCAAAACCTCAACCTGTTCTCCATTACTGCATAACAAGTATTTATATCATGTTCTTTTACTTTTTACAATTAAAACTAAGAATCATTACTGATATCCTGACTAAGAATTACAAGATAACCATAGCTTGCTTCAAGCCGACAATCTCAGTGGGATCGACCCTTACTCACGTAAGGTATTACTTGGACGACCCAGTGCACTTGCTGGTTAGTTGTGCGGAATTGTAAAAGTGTGATTGTGATTTCGTGCACCAAGTTTTTGGCGCTGTTGCCGGGGATTGTTCCAGTTTGGACAACTGACGGTTTATTTTGTTGCTTAGATTAGTAGAATTTTTCTTTTCAGTTGAGAGTCTTCTATTATTATTTTTGGTTAAAATTTTAAAATTTTTATTTTATTTTTCTTAATTATTTTTGAAAATTTTCAAAACCAATAACTTCATAATTTAGTCTTCTATTTGAGTCTAATTTCATATTTTATGTTTGGTGTCAGTTGCATAATCTTATTTTTCTGTCATTTTTTTCGAATTATCAGTGCTCAGAATATAAAAATTTTTATGTTTGGTGTCCTTTGTGTTTCTGTTTTCTTAAAATTTTTTCAAAAGTTGCTCTTAGTGTTCATTTTGATATTCAAAGCTTCCTTGTTGTTTTCCTTGTTTTGATCTAAAAATTTTAAGTTTGGTGTCGTTTTTACTGTTTTTCTCCTTCTTCATTAAAGTCAAAAATATCTTTTCTCTTTAATTTGATTGATTTTTGAATTCTTCCTTTAGAAATTCAGATTTTTATTTTAAAACTTCTTATTTTATCTTATCTTAGTTTTGGAATTTCAAAATTCAAATCTTTTTCAAAAATCATATCCAAGGTTTTTCAAATTTTCTTAATTAATCAATTATTTTAGTTTTCGAAACTTTTATTTTATTTTCCATTTATTTTATTTTATTTTATTCGGTTGCTTTTAATTAAATAAAATAAAATAAAAATATATTTTATTTGCAATTCACATCAATTCCCTTTTTTCCATCATAGACCAAAGTGGGAATGAACAGTTTAGAAGGACTCTGGGGTCATATGCTAATCCCATTACTGCTGCATATGGGAGTAGCATCTGTATACCTCCCATCAGAGCAAGCAGTTTTGAGCTAAATCCTCAGCTCATTGTAATGGTGCAGCAAAATTGCCAGTATTCCGGTCTTCCATAGGAAGAACCTACTGAGTTTCTAGCACAGTTCTTGCAAATTGCTGACACAGTACATGACAAGGAAATAGATCTGGATGTCTATAGATTATTATTGTTTCCATTTGCTGTAAAAGATCAAGCTAATAAGTGGTTAAATAACCAACCCACAGTAAGCATAAGAACATGGAAACAGTTATCAGACAAATTCCTGAATCAATATTACCCTCCAAAAAGGATGACACAGCTAAGGCTAGACATCTAAGGCTTTAAACAAAAGGATAATGAATCTCTTTACAATGCCTGGGAGAGGTACAGATGGATGCTAAGGAAATGCCCCTCTGAAATGTTTTCAGAGTAGGTGCAGTTAGACATCTTTTATTATGGGCTTACAGAAAAAGCTCAAATATCTCTAGGTCACTCAGCTGGTGGATCTATACACATGAGAAAGACAATTGAAGAGGCTCAAGAGCTCATTGATACAGTTGCTAGAAATCAGCATCTGTACTTAAGCAGTGAGTCCTCCCTAAAAGAATAGGCTAAAGCAGTATCCACTGAACTTAGTCCTCAAGAACAATTTGATGAACTCAATCAGCAATTGCTTATTATAACAAAACAGTTCGCAGAATTCAAGGAGATGCTCCAAGACACTAAAATAGATAACAGAAGAATGCCAAGCTGTTCAATTAAGGAGTGGGAAGACATTAAATGTCTCAACTCAAGGCAGCAGAAAGCCAAGAAAGGAACAACTGACAGAGGATGAGCAGACCACTATCCAAAATCCCTCTGAGGACAGTAAGAGCCCAGAGAGGAATGATTCTGGCGTTCAAACGCCAGAAAAGGGTGAAAAACTGGCGTTAAATGCCCAATCCATGTCCAGTTCTGGCGTTCAAACACCAGAAAAGGGTAGGAATCTGGCGTTAAGCGCCCAATCCATGTCCAGTTCTGGCATTCAAACGCCAGAAAAGGGTAGGAATCTAGCGTTAAACGCCCATCCATCTCCCTATCCTGGCGTTCAAATGCCAATGAGGGATCATACACCTGCAAGTGCTGATAATAACTCCCTCAATAAGGCTTCTCAACCTGCCTCTGTAGGAAATAAACCTGCAGCAACTAAGGTTGAAGAATACAAAGCCAAGACGCCTTATCCTCAGAAACTCCGCCAAGCGGAACAGGATAAACAATTTGCCCGCTTTGCAGACTATCTCAGGACTCTTGAAATAAAGATTCCGTTTGCAGAGGCACTTGAGCAAATACCCTCTTATGCTAAGTTCATGAAAGAGATTTTAAGTCATAAGAAGGATTGGAGAGAAACTGAAAAAGTTTTTCTCAATGAAGAATGCAGTGCAGTCATTCTAACAAGCTTACCAGAAAAGCTTAAGGATCCCGGAAGCTTTATGATACCATGCACATTAAAGGGTACTTGTACCAAGACAGCTCTATGTGACCTTGGGGCAAGTATCAATCTAATCCCTGCATCCACTATCAGAAAAGCTTGGCTTGACTTAAGAGGTCAAACCAACCCGGATATGTCTTCAACTTGCTGATGGCTCCATTAAATATCCATCAGGCATAATTAAGGACATGATTGTCAAGGTTGGGCCATTTGCCTTTTTCACTGACTTTGTAGTGCTGGAAATGGAGGAGCACAAGAGTGCAACTCTCATTCTAGGAAGACCCTTCCTAGCAACTGGACGAACTCTCATTGATGTCCAAAAAAGGGAAGTGACCCTAAGCGTCAATGAGGATGAGTTCAAGTTAAATGCTGGCAAAGCTATGCAGCATCCAGACACATCAAATGACTGCATGAGCGTTGATATTATTGACTCCTTGGTGGAAGAGATCAATATGACTGAGAGTCTTAAATCAGAGCTAGAGGACATCTTTAAAGATGTTCAGCCTGATCTGGAGGAATCAGAGGAAATAAAAGAACTTCTGAAAATTCCTCAGGAAGAGGAAAAACCTCCTAAATCTGAGCTCAAGCCACTACCACCATCCCTGAAATATGCATTTCTGGGAGAAGGTGACACTTTTCCGGTGATCATAAGCTCTGCTTTAAATCCACAAGAAGAGAAAGCACTACTTCAAGTGCTAAGGACACACAAGACAGCTCTTGGGTGGTCCATAAGTGATCTTAAGGGCATAAGCCCAGCAAGATGCATGCACAAGATCCTATTGGAGGACGATGCTAAGCCAGTCATTCAACCATAGAGGCGGCTAAATCCAGCCATGAAGGAGGTGGTGCAGAAAGAGGTCACCAAGTTACTGGAGGCTAGGATTATTTATCCTATTTCTGATAGCCCCTGGGTGAGCCCTGTCCAAGTTGTCCCCAAGAAGAGAGGCATGACAGTGGTTCATAATGAAAAGAATGAAATGGTTCCTACAAGAACAGTTACAGGGTGGCGTATGTGTATTGATTACAGAAGGGTCAATACAGCCACCAGGAATGATCACTTTCCTTTACCATTCATAGACCAGATGCTAGAGAGACTAGCAGGTCATGAATACTACTGCTTTTTGGATGGCTATTCAGGTTACAACCAAATTGCAGTAGATCCTCAGAACCAAGAGAAAAAAGCATTCACATGTCCTTCTGGAGTGTTTGCCTACAGAAGGATGCGTTTTGGTCTGTGCAATGCACCTGCAACCTTTCAGAGGTGCATGCTCTCTATCTTCTCTGATATGGTAGAGAAATTTATGGAAGTCTTCATGGATGACTTTTCAGTGTTTGGAGACTCATTCAGCTCCTGCCTTGACCATTTAGCACTTGTTCTGAAAAGATGCCAAGAGACCAACCTAGTTTTAAACTGGAAAAAATGTCACTTTATGGTGACTGAAGGAATTGTCCTTAGGCATAAAATTTCAAACAAGGGAATAGAGGTGGATCAAGCTAAAGTAGAGGTAATTGAAAAATTACCACCACTGCCAACGTTAAGGCAATCAGAAGCTTTCTAGGGCATGCATGATTCTATAGGAGGTTTATAAAGGATTTTTCAAAAATTGCAAAACCTCTGAGTAATCTGCTAGCTGCTGACACGCCATTTGTGTTTGACACAGAGTGTCTGCAGGCGTTTGAAACTCTGAAAGCTAAGCTGGTCACAACACCAGTTATTTCTGCACCAGACTGGACATTACCATTCGAACTAATGTGTGATGCTAGTGACCATGCCATTGGTACAATACTGGGACAGAGGCATAACAAGCTTCTGCATGTTATTTATTATGCTAGCCGTGTTTTAAATGTTGCACAGAAAAATTACACAACCACAGAAAAAGAGCTGCTTGCAGTGGTTTATGCCATTGACAAGTTTAGATCATACTTAGTAGGATCAAAAGTGATTGTGTACACTGACCATGCTGCTCTTAAATATCTACTTACAAAGCAGGATTCAAAACCCAGGTTCATAAGATGGGTGTTGCTTCTGCAAGAGTTTGATATAGAAATAAGAGACAGAAAAGGGACAGAGAACCAAGTGGCTGATCATCTTTCCCGAATAGAACCAGTTGAAGGGGTGTCCTTCCCCTCTATTGAGATCTCTGAAACCTTTCCAGATGAGCAACTATTTGCCATTCAGGAAACACCATGGTTTGTAGACATTGTAAACTATAAGGCAGTAAGATTCATACCCAATGAGTACAGCAGGCAGCAAACAAAGAAATTAATTTCTGATGCAAAGTACTACTTATGGGATGAACCATATCTCTTTAAGAAATATGCAGACGGAATAATCCGTAGATGTGTGCCCAAGGAAGAGGCACAGAAGATCTTATGGCATTGCCATGGATCACAATATGGAGGCCATTTCGGAGGTGAGCGAATAGCCACCAAGGTTATCCAATGTGGCTTCTACTTGCTTACTCTCTATAGAGACTCCCGAGAGTTTGTACGTAATTGTGACAGCTGCCAAAGAGCTGGTAATCTGCCTCATAGTTACGCCATACCTCAACAAAGGATCTTGGAGATTGAGTTGTTTGATGTATGGGGTATTGACTTCATGGGGCCTTTCCCACCATCATACTCAAACACGTATATTCTGGTGGCAGTAGACTATGTATCTAAATGGGTAGAGGCAATTGCAATACCCACTAATGATACAAAGACAGTGCTGAAGTTCCTCCAGAAATATATCTTCAGCAGGTTTGGTGTCCCTAGAGTACTAATCAGTGATGGGGGCACTCATTTCTGCAATAAACAGCTTTACTCTGCTATGGTCTGGTATGAAATTAGCCACAAGGTAGTAACTCCATATCATCCAAAGACAAATGGGCAGGCTGAAGTCTCTAATAGAGAACTAAAAAGAATCCTGGAATGGACTGTAATTGCCCATAGAAGGGATTGGGCAAAAAGCTTGGACGATGCTCTGTGGGCATACAGAACATCGTTCAAGACTCCTATAGGAACCTCTCTATACCAGCTTGTGTATGGCAAGGCCTGTCATCTACCCATGGAACTGGAGCATAAGGCCTACTGGGCAACCAGGTTCCTAAACCTGGATGCTAAGTTAGCTGGAGAGAAGAGATTACTCCAGTTAAATGAGCTAGAGGAATTCAGACTCAATGCTTTCAAAAATACAAAAATTTACAAAGAGAAAGCAAAAAGGTGGCATGATAAGAAACTTTCATCCAGAGTCTTTAAACCAGGATAGAAGGTTCAGTTGTTTAACTCTAGGCTCAGATTACTCCCCGTGAAATTAAAATCCTAGTGGAGGGGACCATATGTGATTACAAGTGTGTCACCATATGGCTATGTGGAGCTTCAAGACATTGATTTTAATAAGAAGTTCATTGTTAATGGACAGAAAGTCAAGCATTATCTTGAAGGCAATGTTGAGCAAGAATGCTCAAGGCTGAGACTGGATTAAAGCTCAGTAAGGTCCAGCTAAAGACAATAAAGAAGCGCTTGCTGGGAGGCAACTCAGCCATTAGCTAAGTTTATTTGTTATTTAAATAATAATTATATGACTTTGATATAAATTTTCTTCAAGGTTAATTATCAATTGCAGGAGTTCACAGAGTTACAGAAGAATTCAGAACATAAAGCAGAAAAAAGGAGCTCACTAGCACAAAAACACCAGTAAGGGTTATTGTGGGCGTTAAACACCAGAATGGGCACCATTCTGGACGTTTAACGCCAGTAAAGATACCTTTTTGGGCGTTAAACGCCAAAATTACAGCATCTTGGACGTTTTTCTAAACGCCCAGTGATAAAGGCTTTCTTGCGTTTAACGCTAGCCAGGGTACCTGGCTGGGCATTAAACACCCAAAAGAAGCAACAAATGGGCGTTAAACGCCAGAATGAGTGCCATTCTGGGCGTTTAACGCCAGGAATATGGAGGGGAGGAAGTTTTGTTTCCAACTCAAATTTTTTTCAAATTTTCATGGTTCCATCCAAAGTTTCTTGCCAAAACATGTTACAAATTATCATCTTTCAATTTCAATTTCAAAAAAATAAAACAAATTAAAAATAAATTTTTCTTTAATCCTAAAAATTTTTCTCAAATCTTCTTCAATTTCTTTTCAAATCTTTTTCAAAACTCATCTATCTTTTTAATTTCTTCTCAAATCTTTTCAACTCATCCTATTATCTTTTCAAATTCAGATTTATCTTTTTTCAAATCTCTCATATCTTTTCAATTTTAAAATTTCATCTTTTTCATATCATATTTATCTTTTACAAATCATATCTTCTATCATATCTTTTTCAAAATTTTCGAACCCATCCCCTCCCTTATAAATTCACAATCGGCCTCCCCCTCTCCTTCATAACTCAAATTTGACTCTCCTTCTATTCCTCTCCTTTCCTTTCTTTTGCTTGAGGACAAGCAAACCTCTAAGTTTGGTGTGTTTTTTGTGATCACTGAGCTAAGATTCACTAAGATCATGGCTCCTAAGGAAAAATAAACCACTTCAAGAGGCAAGAAAGAGAACACTCCAAAACCACTTTAGAATCAAGAAAGGTTCTTAACCAAAGAACAGGCAGACCATTACCACAAAATAATGGGTCTAAGGTCAGTGATCCCAGAAGTTAAATTCGATCTGAAAGAACACGAATATCCGGAGATCCAAGAGCAGATTCGAAACAGGGGCTGGGAAATTCTAGCTAATCCTGAGACAAAGATGGGTAGAAACATGGTTCAGGAATTCTACTCAAATCTGCGACAAATAGATAAGTAGAGAATGACTGGAACCGCCTTCTATACCTTTCGAACCATGGTCAAAGGGAAGATTATTTACTTCCACCTGGACAAAATAAGAGAGGTCTTCAAGCTGCCTCAATTACAAGATGATCCAGAATCCTTTAATAGGAGAATGGTGAGATTTGATAAGCGCTTGGACCAAGTTCTAGAGGACATATGCATCCCTGGAACCAAGTGGATAACTAACACAAAAGGTGTCCCGAATCAACTCAAGAGAGGAGATCTCAAACCAGTTGCTTGGGGCTGGCTGGACTTTATTGGGCGTTCTATACTGCCCACCAGCAACCGCTCTGAAGTCACTGTCAAAAGAGCAGTGATGATCCACTGCATTATGCTGGAAAACGAAGTGGAGATTCATCATCTGATTTCTTGTGAGCTTTACACAATTGCAAACAAGAACTCCACTGCTATGTAAAGATGCTGGGGTAAAGATGGGAGTGGATGAGTATATCTCAGTCGAGCACCCAATCACCAAAAAGTTAATGGAAGGACAACAAGTGCAAGATAACTCCATCAAAAGGAGGGCACAGGAATTCCCTCCAGAAATCCCTTAGATTGACTACTGGACTCGCCTAGAAGCATCTGTCACCAAGCTGCAAGAAGCTATGGATCAACTGAAAGAAGAACAGCAGATTCAAAATAGCATGCTCTGCAAACTGCTGAAGGAACAAGAGAAGCAAGGGCGTGAGCTACAGGAACTGAAGCGCCAGAAGCTCTCCCTTGAAGAGCCAGGCGTCCCACAACTTGAAGGAGTACTTACCTCTCCCACTACAGGTTGTTGAGTCCTAACTCTGTGATAACTTTTGTTAGTAGAGATCTATTTTAAGAGTCATTTATTTTTATGTTTTTAATTTTCTGTCTTCTATTATTATTGGTCTGCTTTTATGTTTATTTTAAGTCTTATTTTTATTTCATGATTAATAAAATCTAGAGTTTATGCCTTAAAGCTGTGAATGTCCTATGAATCCATCACTTTTCTTAAATGAAAAATGTTTTTAATTACAAAAGAACAAGAAGTACATGGTTTCGAATTATATCTTGAAAATTATTTAATTATTTAATTATTATGGTTTCTGAATGAATGCTTGAACAGTGCATATTTTTTAATTTATTGTTTATGAATGTTAAAATTGTTGGCTCTTGAAAGAATGATGAAAAAGGAGAAATGTTATTGATAATCTGAAAAAACATAAAATTGATTCTTGAAGCAAGAAAAAGCAGTGAAATGCTTGCAGAAAAAAATAAATATGGCGAAAAAAAAGCAAGCAGAAAAAGCCAAAAGCCCTTTAAACCAAAAGGCAAGGGTAAAATAAAAAGGATCTAAAGGCTTTGAGCATTAATGGATAGGAGGGCCTAAAGGAATAAAATCCTAGCCTAAGCGGCTAAACCAAGCTGTCCCTAACCCTGTGCTTGTGGCGTGAAGGTGTCAAGTGAAGAGCTTGAGACTGAGCGGTTAAAGTCGTGGTCCAAAGAAAAAAGAGTGTGCTTAAGAGCTCTGGACATCTCTAATTGGGGACTCTAGCAAAGCTGAGTCACAATCTAAAAAGGTTCACGCAGTTATGTGTCTGTGGCATTTATGTATCCGGTGGTAATACTGGAAAACAAAATGCTTAGGGTCACGGCCAAGACTCATAAAGTAGCTGTGTTCAAGAATCAACATACTAAAATAGGAGAATCAATAATACTATCTGGATCTGAGTTCCTATAGATGCCAATCATTCTGAACTTCAAAGGATAAAATGAGATGCCAAAACTGTTCAGAAGCAAAAATCTACAAGTCCCGCTCATCTAATTGAAGCAAATCTTCATTGATAAGTTTGGAATTCATTGTATATTCTCTTCTTTCTATCCTATTTTATTTTCAGTTGCTTGGGGACAAGAAACAATTTAAGTTTGGTGTTGTAATGAGCGGATAATTTATACGCTTTTTGGCACTGTTTTTAGGTATTTTTTGTATGATTTAGTTAGTTTTTATTATATTTTTATTAGTTTTTATTCAAAAATCACATTTCTGGGCTTTACTATGAGTTTGTGTATTTTTCTGTAATTTCAGGTATTTTCTGGCTGAAATTGAGGGACCTGGGCAAAAATCTGATTCAGAGGCTGAAAAAGGACTGCAAATGCTGTTGGATTCTGACCTCCCTGCACTCGAAGTGGATTTTCTGGAGCTACAGAAGACCAATTGGCACACTCTCATTTGCGTTGAAAAGTAGACATTCTGGGCTTTCCAGCAATATGTAATAGTCCATACTTTGTCCGAGTTGAGATCACGCAAACTGGCGTTTAACGCCAACTTTCTACCCTATTCAGGCGTTAAATGCCAGAACTGGCACAAAAACTAGAGTTAAACGCCAGAAACAGGCAGCAACCTGGCGTTTAACTCCAAGAAAAGTCTCTACACATGTAAGCTTCAATGCTCAGCCCAAGCACACACCAAGTTGGCTCCAGATGTGGATTTCTGCACTATCTATCTTAGTTTACCCATTTTCTGTAAAGCTAGGTTATTAGTTTAGTATAAAAACTACTTTTAGAGATTTATTTTGTACCTCGTAACATTTCATATTAGAACTTTTATTTTCTACAGCATGAGTCTCTAAACTCCATGGTTGGGGGTGAGGAGCTCTGCTGTGTTTCAATGGATTAATGCAATTACTACTGTTTCTCATTCAATCATGCTTGTTTCTATTCTAAGATACTTATTTGCACTTCAACATGATGAATGTGATGATCCATGACACTCATCACCATTCTCAACCTATGAACACGTGCCTGACAACCACTTCCGTTCTACCTTAGATTGAATGTATATCTCTTGGGTTTCTAATCTAAGATTAAAACCTTCGTGGTATAGGCTAGAATTATTGGCGGCCATTCTTGAGATCCGGAAAGTCTAAACCTTGTCTGTGGTATTCCGAGTAGGATCTGGGATGGGATTACTGTGACAAGCTTCAAACTCACGAGTGCTGGGTGTAGTGACAGACGCAAAAGGATCAATGGATCCTATTCCAATATGAGTGAGAACTCACAGATGATTAGCCATGCGGTGACAGCGCATTTGGACCATTTTCACTGAGTGAACGGATGGTAGCCATTGACAACGGTGATCCACCAACATACAGCTTGCCATGGAAGGAGCCTTGCGTGCGTGAAGGAGAAGACAGTAAGAAAGCAGTGATTCAGAAGACAGAGCATCTCCAAAACCTCAACCTGTTCTCCATTACTGCATAACAAGTATTTATTTCATGTTCTTTTACTTTTTACAATTAAAACTAATAATCATTACTGATATCCTGACTAAGAATTACAAGATAACCATATCTTGCTTCAAGCCGACAATCTCCGTAGGATCGACCCTTACTCACGTAAGGTATTACTTGGACGACCCAGTGCACTTGCTGGTTAGTTGTGCGGAATTGCAAAAGTGTGATTGTGATTTTGTGCACCAGGTGTAAATTGAGGTGGTTCTTGGGAGTATTGATATTGTGGTGGTTCCATATATGCTTCATATGGCTCATAAGGTTGTTCGTATGGTGGGTATGGATTAGGGTCATATGGAGGCGTTTGGTAGAAAGGGGCTTGTGAGTATGGTTGAGGGCTATGTTGAGGGTATGGCTCATAGGCATATGGTGATAGTTCTTGATAGTCACAAGAAGGTTCACCATAACAATTGGATTGATATGCATCATGGAATGGCTCTTGTTCATAGTTCATTGGTGGGGGTTGTTGCCAACAGGATTGATCATATACATATGGCTCCTCCCACCTTTGATTATTCCATCCTTGATGCACCTCTTCATTGTAATCTCCACTTCCTACAACATAATTGTAGCCAAACTCATAGCCAAAATTATGAGAATTCATAGTGAAAAGAGAAAATAAAAACAAAAGCTAACAAGAAATAATGAAACAAAGACCTAAAACTAGCAAAAACTAACAAGCAATCTAAAAATCAAGCTATTCACAATATTAACATATGTATAATAACCAATAACAAGGCACACAATTGCAATTCCCCAGCAACGGCGCCATTTTGATGAGCGGAAATTGTCTATCGGTCTAGAATTTCACAAATAAAATCTCGTTGCAAGTATAGTTCTAAACCAACAAACAACTCCTCAATCAAAAATTTTGTTTGTCACAAGTACAAACCCCAATAAAAATAAACCGAAGTACTTAAACCTCGGGTCGTCTCTCAAGGAATTGCAAGGAAGTGTTCTTGTTATTGGCTACGAAGTATTGTTTTGGGGTTTTTGGAATAAGGAACAAGAAATGTAAATGACAAAAGAAATAAACTAACAACTAAGAAAGCTCTTGACAAAGTATGAGAACTAGAAGTCCTATCCTCATTATCATCATCAATTGTGACAACAATTGTCCATTGCTCCACTTAGTTAACCTCAAACTATAAAGGAAAGTCAAGTGGATATCAACTTGAGACCACAAGTCCTAGTTAAATCCTAAGGAAAGACTAGCTTTAGTGGCATTCAAATTGACTAGTAACTTCCAATTATCAATCAACAAAAGAGTTTGATAACTCAAGTGTCTCAAATTACTCAACACAAGCTAAGAGGAGAAAAATCTAAGCTATGACTAAAAGAAACATTTCTACAAACATATAGAAGGCAATAAAGGTAAACATCATAAACTGCAAGAATTAAAGGAAACTACAACTACAAAAGCAAGAGATCAACAATAGAAAACTAAAGCAAATGTAAGAAGACAAGGAGATCATAAATTGCATCAAAAAGAAATGGAGATCTACATAAGAGTGCATGAACTAAAAGTAACAAAATAAAGGAAACTACAAGAGAAGTAAATTTCTAGAACAAACAAGAATAAAGAAAACTAAAGCAAAGGAATAAATAGATCTAGATCTAAAAGGAAAATAAAACTAAGAACCCTAATCAAGAGAAAGGAGAGAGCCTCTCTCTCTAGAATTCTACATCTAAACTAAAGCTCCAAATTAAGTCTATGAATGATTCCCCCCTCCCCCTCTTTTGCTCCCTGATAAACCACTATTTTATGGTTTATATTGTGTTTAATTGTGTGGTTTTATCATGATCCTTACCCACTTATTCATTAAACTAGCATGCATTTATATTTCCTTCCTGAAATTATTACATGTTTGAAAACTGCTTCCTAGAGACTTTTAAATAGTATTTTAATTCTCCTTTATTCCATTCGATGCCGTGATCTGTGTGTTAAGTGTTCCAGGCTTTATAGGGTATGAATGAGTTGGAAATTGGAAAGGAAGATAACAATAATGGAAGGAACACAAGAAATTGAGGAGATAACCAACGAGAAGTGACGCGGTCGCATGGCTCACGCGACCGCGCGAAAGAGGAGAAATCGCAGTGACGTGGTCGCATGGCTCATGCGACCGCATGAAAGAGGAGAAATCACAGTGATGCGGTCGCATGGCTCACGCGACCGCGCGGATTGGAAAAGCTCGAGCGACGCGAAAGCGTGGACGACGCGAACGCGTGGCGAGGAAAAGCGCGAATGACGCGTCCGCATGGATGACGCGATCGCGTGACATGCGCGATCTGCATAATCTGCAGAATTCGCTGGGGGCGATTTTGGACGCTATTTTGACCCAGTTCTCAGCCAAGAATAACAGACTAGAACCAGAGAACATGCAGAAACCAAGGACGGCATTCATTCTACACAGTTTTAGTTTTAGATCTAGTTTTGCTCCTCCCCTAGGTTTTCTCTCTACACATTCATAGTTCTTAGGATTTTAGTTTCTCTAGCTTTTTGCATTAGGATATTGAGAAGAGTTATTACCTCATCAAGACTTCGTCATTCTAGTTCGTTTTCTTTACTTGGCTTACTCTTCCATGTTCCTTGCTTTGTTTAATTTTACCATTGGAATATTTTTAGGATTATTTAATACAAGGATCACTTTTATTTTTAATTGATTATTTTTAATTTTTATTTACAATGTCTTTCTTAAATTCCTTTTCATATGCTATGAATTTTACCTTTACAATGAGTGAGTAGTTCTCTAACTTGATGGAGAGTTGATTGAAAGGAACCCTTGAGTTGTAAGGTTCAAGAGAAAGATTATAATTGGGTTATTGTTGGATTGCTCTCTAATTCCTGACACCAATCCTCCCCAGAGTGGATTGGGACTTGTGAATAGAACAGCATTCCAACTGGTTTTACCTTCCTTTACTTAGTAAAGGATACCTAAACAAAATAACTCTCAATTGTCAATTAATCTTAAGAATGTTCCATCAAGAATAGGGCTTCCATGTAATCAACTCCCAGTCAAGGCTTTTATTTACATTATTCAATTTCATCAATTTAATTTCCTGTTTACTCAACTCAAACCTTTTCAAAAACACTTGATTAATAAAATAGCGCTCTTTCCTGCAACTCGTTGGGAGACGACCTGGGATTCATACTCCCAGTATTTTAAATTTCAATTTTCTGTGACACCTTTCTAAATTGAGCGGTGGATTTCTGGCGAGTTAAGAACTATACTTGCAACGCATATATTCTAATAATTTTTAATTCACCAATTTCTGCCCGCATCAATTTTTGGCGCTGTTGCCCGGGAGTTGCAATAGAGTGCTAAAGTTATTAATTAGAATTTATTTATTTGCATTTTATTTTATTTTGCTACTATGAGCTGCCTGTTTCTTTCGTCAAATGACGCGTTCACTTCCTGATCCGCGCTTGCTAATATTCGATCCTAAAATTGAAAGGACTATTTCACGAATAAGGCGAGCTCGGCGTCGGTTAGTCCGCTCTGAAGGCGGATCTGAAAGTGAACTTGAGGAAGAAACCAGCTCCCGTTCTACTGATTCGGTTGATTCACGTGCAAAAGACATGGCAGAACCTAGGAGAGTTACCATCCAGGAGGAAGGAGCCCCTAATTTTACAATGCAACCATTTCAATCGCATCACCCAGCAGTGGCTACAGATTTTAAAATAAAGACCGCACTGCTCAATTTGATGCCCAAGTTTCATGGCTTACCTGCTCAAGAGCCTATCAAGCACCTGAGAGATTTCCAGGCAGCCTTTTCTACTGTCAGGCGAGATGGTACAGATGAAACTTCAATTCTGCTGAAAGCTTTTCCGTTTTCTCTTGAGGGAAAAGCAAGAGAGTGGTACTACACTCAACCCCTAGCAATTATATCCAACTGGGATACGCTCATAAAAGAGTTTTTGGAGAAATTCTTTCCATCTGAAGTTACTGATAAACTGAGGAAAGACATTTCCACTATTGTTCAAGATGACAACAAGACTCTCTTTGAATATTGGGAGTGCTTCAATAATCTTCTGGAAGCATGCCCCCACCACATGATTGACAAGATAGTGTTACTCAGTTATGTCACACAGGGCATGAGGCCCCAAGATAAAAACACATTGGAAAGTGCTAGCAATGGGTCTATGAAGAAGTACAAGACTACTGATGAGGCATGGCAATTGATCAGCGACTTAGCTGAATCCACTAGGAACCACAGACAGAAGCAAGGCCATTCAAAAGTCGTTGCAGAAGTATCCTCTAGCAGAGAGACTGCTGCTCTAACTCAGAGTATCTGTGAGATGACCAACTTGCTGAAGCAGATGCAATTGAATCAACAACAAGTTCAGCAAGCTCAACCTTCTCCAGCACAGCAAAGCCACCAGTTAGTCCCACAGAGAGTTTGCATAATTTGTGCTGATTATAGCCATTATACTGATGAATGCCCGCAACTCCAATAGGAAGACAACATGGTGGCATCCACTCATAACTTCTATGATCGCCCCAACCAAGGGTACAATCAAGGTGGAAATAATAACCATGGATTGCAGGACTATTCTAACCAGAATTGGAGGGACAACAATAATAGAGGAGGCAGAGATAATCAGAGAAATCAGAGGTGGAATAATAACAACAACAGGCAGCAGAACCAACCTTACAGAGCACCTCACCTGAGGCAATCCCAAGGACCACAGAATACCCAACAGTAGACCTCTCAATTTACTCATTCTTCTTTATCTCCTAATGAAGAGTTACTACAATCTTTGGAGCGGAGACAACAGACCATGGAAAATAACATTATGAATAACATTAATGCCAGTCTGAATGGTCTGACCTCTACTTTGCAAGCTCTTATTTCACAGATTGGATCAATGCAAAATTCCAGTAACCAACCTTCAAGCTCCACTGGAATCCCCTCTCAACCATTACCCAATCCAAAGGGAGGCATTAATTCCATCACCCTGAGGTCTGGAACCACATTGCAAGAGAGGAATCAGGAGGAGCCAAGCTCACCAGAACACGCCTCAGCTGAAGAGGTAGTAGAAATAGAAGATGTCGAAGAAGAAGAGGACATACAGGACATAGCTGAAAAAGAAGAAGTCCAACCACAAGAGGAAACACCAAAAGGCGCAGACACTGCAGAAAACACTACTCCCATTCCCTTTCCACAACTTGCAAAGAAGCCCAGGAAGCAACTGGAACCTGATCCCAAAATGGTAGAAATATTCAAAAAGGTTGAGGTAACCGTTCCTCTTTTTGATGTTATTCAACAAGTACCTAAATATGCAAAGTTTCTAAAAGATTTATGTATACATAAGGATAAAATTCATGAATTAGAAACTATTCCTTTAGGTAGTTCCATATCTGCTTTAATGGGAGGATTACCTGAGAAGTGCAGTGACCCAGGTCCTTGTATAGTTAGTTGTACTATTGGTGGAGTAGTAATTTATGATTGCATGTGTGATTTAGGAGCCTGTGTTAGTATAATGCCTTTGTCTATATATGATATTTTGAAGCTTCCTCCCTTAAAAAGGTCGGCAGCTCATTTTGTGTTAGCAGATAAAAGCATTATTACAGTGGCTGGAGTTGCTGAAGATATTTTAGTGAACATTAAAGGGCTTACATTTCCCACTGATTTTTATATCTTGGAGATGCCCCATAATGACTTAGATAAGCCATCATCAATCCTACTTGGAAGACCATTCCTGAAGAAATCAAAATTCAAATTGGATGCTTTTTCAGGAACATACTCTTTTGAAATAGATGGCCGAATAATAATCTTCAATCTGAATGGAGTCATAAACAACCCTCCAGAAGATCATTCTATCTTCCAGTGTGATGTCATAGATGAAACTGTAGCTGCAGTTCACAAGGAAGAATTAGAAGAGAGGCACACTGGACAAGGTCCAAGTGTGGGGATCCTCTTAACTGACAATGAGGGCACTTCGCCATTTTCACAAGCTCCAGATAATCCAGAGCCTGCCCATGATCAGAAGTTAGAGTTGAAACCCCTCCCTCCACATCTCAAATATGCTTATCTTGAAGATGAGCAGAAGTTTCCGGTTATCATTGCAAGGAAACTTACTTCTCAACAAGAAGAGCAGTTACTTGATGTACTAAGGAGGTACAAAAAGGCAATTGGGTGGAGTTTGGCAGACATAGTAGGCATCAACCCTCAAGTATGTGAGCACAGAATATTTTTAGAAGAGGGAGCAAGACCTGTCCGTCAACCCCAAAGAAGATTGAATCCCACTATCTTGGAAGTTGTCAAAAAGGAAGTGACTAGACTATTGGAAGCAGGTATCATCTATCCTATTTCAGACAGTGAATGGGTTAGCCCAGTACAAGTGGTGCCCAAGAAGTCTGGAGTCACTACAATGAAGAATGAGCATGGAGAGCTCATAGCAACTAGAGTTCAGAATACTTGGAGAGTCTGCATCGATTACAAGCGTCTCAACCAAGCTACCCGTAAGGATCACTACCCACTTCCATTCATTGATCAAATGCTGGATCGCCTGTCAGGTAAATCCCATTATTGCTTTTTAGATGGTTACACAGGTTATTTCCAGATTCATATAGCTCCTGAGGATCAGGAAAAGACCACTTTTACATGTCCTTTTGGGACTTATGCTTACAAGAGAATTCCCTTTGGCTTGTGCAATGCACCAGCTACTTTCCAATGGTGTATGTGAGTCTTTTCTCTGATCTTATTGAGGACTGTATGGAGGTTTTTATGGATGATTTTAGCGTTTATGGTGATTCTTTTAGCCTTTGCTTAGATGGATTATCTAGAGTATTAGATAGATGTGTTAATACAAACCTTGTATTGAATTTTGAAAAATGTCATTTTATGGTGAAACAAAGGATTGTATTAGGACATGTGGTATCTAATACTGGCATTTCTGTAGACCCAGCAAAGGTGAATGTTATTTCTAGTTTACCTTACCCCTCTTCTGTGAGGGAAGTCCGCTCGTTCCTTGGCCATGCAGGTTTTTACAGGAGATTTATTAAGGACTTTAGTAAGGTAGCACTTCCCTTATCGAGATTACTACAGAAGGATATTGAGTTCGAGTTCGGTGAAGATTGCAAGTAAGCGTTTGATAAGCTGAAGGCCGCCTTGACTCAAGCTCCAATTGTGAGAGGACCAGACTGGAGCCAGCCATTTGAAATCATGTACGACGCTTCCAACCATGCGGTAGGAGCAGCGCTGGCTCAGCGTGAAGGTAAGGACCCTTTTGTTATTGCTTATGCGTCTAAGACTTTAGACGCTGCCCAGTCCAATTATACTACTACTGAAAAAGAGCTTCTCGCTATTGTTTTTGCTCTGGATAAATTCTGAGCTTATTTACTTGGTACTAGAGTAGTAGTGTATTCGGACCATGCAGCTTTAAAGTATCTATTATCTGAAAAGGAATCCAAACCAAGACTTATACGTTAGATACTGCTATTACAAGAATTCGATTTATAAATAAAGGATAGGAGTGGTAACCAGAATTTAGTGGCAGACCACTTGAATCGCCTTGAGCACATTAAGAATGATTCTACTCCTATAGATGATAATTTTCCGTTTGATAACCTGCAAGCAGTATCTGAGGTATCTCCTTGGTATGCACCTGTAGCTAATTATCTAGTTAGCCGCACATTTCCTCCAAACTTTTCTAAGCACCAAAGAGACAAGCTGAAAAGCGAGTCTAAATATTATATATGGGATGACCCATATTTATGGAGATGTGGCGCCGATCAGGTAATTAGACGGTGTGTGCCTCAATCAGAATTTCAGTCCATCTTAGAGGCCTATCACTCATCTGAGAGTGGAGGACATTTTGGCCCCCAAAGAACTGCTAGAAAAATCTTAGACTGTGGATTCTGGTGGCCTACTCTTTTTAGAGACGCTGCTGAATTTTGTAAATCTTGCCTCCCATGCCAAAAATTTGGTAATATATCCAAGAGGGATGAGATGCCTCAACAATATATGCTTTTCTGTGAAATCTTTGATGTTTGGGGCATTGACTTCATGGGTCCATTTCCAAATTCTAATGGTTATTTTTACATATTGTTAGCTGTGGATTACGTTTCCAAATGGGTGGAAGCAATTCCTACCCGCACTGATGATGCTAACACTGTTATTTCCTTTGTGAGAAACCATATTATCTGTCGCTTTGGATCACCATGAGCAATCATGAGCGATCAAGGCACCCATTTCTGTAACATGAGACTAACAGGACTAATGAAGAAGCATGGGATAATTCATAAGGTTACAACAGCATACCATCCTCAGACCAATGGGCAAGCCGAGGTGTCAAATAGAGAGATAAAGCATATCTTGCAGAAGATTGTAAAGCCTCATAGAAGAGACTGGAGCACCAGGCTACAAGATGCACTCTGGGCATACAGAACAGCATACAAAACACCCATTGGGATGAGTCCTTTTTGCTTAGTTTATGGAAAAGCTTGTCATCTCCCGGTAGAAATAGAGCACAGAGCCTTTTGGGCAGTCAAGGAGTGCAATATGGGAATTGAGAAAGCCGGAGCTGAAAGGAAGTTGCAACTGAAAGAATTGGTGAGCCTTCGCCTAGAAGCTTATGAGAACTCAAGACTACACAAGGAGAAGATGAAGGCTGTACATGACCAGAACATCAAGAGGAAAGAGTTCCAACCTGGGGACTCAATCCTCCTTTATAAATCTCGACTGAGGCTCATGCCAGGCAAGTTGAGATCAAGATGGGAAGGTCCATACATAGTAGAGAAGGCCGAACCGTACGGAGTTTATCACTTTATCCATCCTTCGAGCTCAGAGCTCATCAAAGTTAATGGACACCGTTTAAAGATGTACCATGGCGAAAAGTGGAAGAAAGACAAGGAACTCGAGATCTTCCTTTTGGAAGATCCCCACATAGCCACAGACTGAACTAGTGGAGCGTCCAACTTACGGACGTTAAAGCAAAGTGCTAGGTGGGAGACAACCCACCATGGTATGATCGTTCTTTTCTTTATTTTTAATTTTTCATATTCAATAACTCTTCTCTTTATCAGTACTTTCGTGCATCTGCATCTGCATATTTATATAAAAAAAAAAAGCTATGCGATGCGACCGCATCAGCGACGCGTCCGCGTGGTAAGGAGAGGAGAGAAAAATAAAAACGAACAGAGAGTCATGCTGGAGCGTGGCTGGAGGAGTGCCAGTGGCACAAAGCAGCCCACGCGACCACGTCGCCGATGCGTCCACGTCGTATGGGCATAATGGCCTCCCACGCGGCCGCGTGCCCCACGCGGCCGCGTGCCCTGATTTTTGACGTAGAAAGAGTGCACAGCTGAAAGTTGTGCTAGAGTGGTGCTGGACTGGCGCTGGACGCGCAATCCCCCTCACGCGACCGCGTGCCCCACGCGGCCGTGTCGTACCCCATAAACTGCCCACTCACGCAGTCGCATGGCTCACGCGATCGCGTCACCCCAATTTTGGCAAATACATCAATTTGAACAGAGAGTTGTGCAGGCGCGAGGCTGCACTCGCGCCAGAAGCCTAACATGGGTCACGCGACCGTGTGACCGACGCGATCGCGTCACCTTACTTGAAGCGCAATAACGCAAACGCGTACCCCACGCGGCCGCGTCGCTTGCGCCGTACAGCTCAACCTGAATTGCCAAAATATCTTATCTTTTTCCTCTCTAATCCTAATTTTTCTTTTCCCTCCTTACTTCTTCCTTCTCTCTTCTTCCTTCTATCTCACCTTTTACTCTCTCTCCCTCACCTCCATTAACAAGGTTTTATTTTCTTCTTCACCCTTTTCTTTTCTATCATTCTTCTTATTTTATATGTTATTTTCTTTTCTTTTCTTTTTCTTTTCATTATTCATATTGTCCTTCTTCTTCTTTCCTTTTTTTACATGGTGTTGGAATTTTATTTGAGTCATTATTCCTCATTATATGCTTGTGGATTATTGCAAATTATTTGACAATTATATATTATTTTCTTTAAAGGGTTGCTTGCATGTTCAATCTAATACTTTCTATACCTTCTTCACCATGCATGCTATGTGTTTGTAAAAAAGCTCATATGGCATTATGCACTTCTCTATGTTATTCTACTATTCAATGCTTGCTTTTCACAAATCCCCTTTACTATTATATTAATTGAATTTAATTGTCAATACAAACGTGATGGTTTGTTACAAAGTAATGCTTGGTCTATGCTACTCATGCCCTTTTCCGGCATGCCAATAAACACCTTGCATTTACTTGTCATCATATGCACTAACTATTTTCCATTAATGATCTTTCACATGTACTCATGAGCGTGTGTTAACATCATTTACCTTTTAATGTGCATTTATAACCATCCATTTCTGTTCTCTTCATTGCTATATATCTCTTTAAATTTAATTTACTTTCTCTTTCCTTTTTCAGGATGGCCACCAAGAAAGGAAAAGAGAAAGCTACTCCCAAACCACCAGCAAGAAGAGGAACTAAAAGAGCACTAGTGGCGGAGCCTTCTTCAACTGCAGTCAAGCCCTCAACAAAAAGAATTAAGAGGATTCTCAAGGTTGATGAAAAAGAGAAAGCCTTTCCAGCAAAGGACACTGCGCGATTTCCCAATCGCTACTGTGAGCAGATGTTCCCTATCCTAGCAGAAAGGAGCTATAACAACGAATACCTTCTTATCCTCCCGCCCAATATTGCTACTTTTGTTGAGCCGCAAATTGAACGAAGACAATGGGGTTTCCTACAGAGACAACAGAAGAAGGTCAATCTTTCTTGGGTAGTCGAGTTCTACTCTAACTTCTACCTACCTACCCTGCAGTCTGTCTTTGTCCGTCAGAAGCAAGTCCTCATTACAGAAGAGGCTATTCAACAAGCTTTGAGTCTTCCCCCTATTCCAGAAGGATTGGACACTTTTCAAGAAGCTACACTCAAGCGCCAGCAGTACCAATTTGACTGGGAAGCTGTTCTCAGAGTTATCGCACTACCTGGCAGCCGTTGGATCTACGGATACCATCGTACTCGCCCTAAGGGTATATTGGCTTCAGCACTTACCTTGGAGGCTCGCGTATGGGCACAGCTCATGTCCCATTACGTCTTTTCGAGCACTCACGAGTCCTCCTTCACAGCGGACATGGCCGTTCTACTATGGTGCATCCTTACAGACCAGCCTCTGAATCTACCAAGACATATCCGGAATGCCATGGGACACGTACAAATTGCGGACAACTTACCTTTTCCCGCCTTGGTCTCCGATCTTGTCTCAATAGTCGGAGTTTTCTACAGAGCTGGGGACACCAAAGCCATGCTTCCACGGGATGATCAGTATGTCCCCAATGGGAAGTACCTCAAACTTCCAGCAGCCACTACGAGCTTTCCCACTGCTCTGGTTGAAGATATTCCTTCTTCAACACCACAAGCACCTACAAAGATGAACTGCTCCAGTAGACAATCAGAAGATTGGATCGGCAAGAACAGAAAGCAAAGTTAAGAGAGCACCGTAACGAGCGTCGATTCAAACACCTCAAAGAGCTACTCAAGGGATACTTCAAGGACTCAGACACCCCGGACTCCACTTCTTTTACCAGCACAGGGAGCCATGATGGTCCCAACTGTGGAGATACTGCCACCAGCCCACCCCTGTTCCTGATAGACGGCACCGAGGACGGTACAAAGCCTTAAGTGTGGGGAGGTCGGTCAGTACCTGACTTCCGGAGGTAATTTCTCTTCCCTAGCACCAATAAATTAGGATATTTAGTTAGATTTTCTTTCTTTTATAGAATTGGATAAATTGCATAGTAATAAGTTAGTTGCATGCATGTTCTACTTGATTGAAGAGACAATAAGTTTCTTCTAAGACTTTATCTTTGGAACAAAATTTCACTAATTTTTAAAATTTTTATGATAAATTTGCTTGAAGTAATATTTGGAACATGATGTTTGAGCTAAAGAACACACAACCTGTGAAGATTTGAGCCTTTATGCATGGTTACATTATTTAACCATAATTATTTTATTCCTGTGTGTTTACTTCTCTATGATTGTAATCTGTATTTTGTTTTATCTTATATGTCCAATATTTATTATATTTATATGCTTGCACATGATTGAGGCCATTATTTGTTTAAACTCACTTATCCAAATTAAGCCTATCCTTTTCAATTACCTTTGTTAACCACTTTGAGCCTTTAAATCCCATTTGTTCTATATTTCACCACATTACTAGCCTTAAGCGGAAAAATAATTGTATATCCCAAATTAAATCTTTGGTTAGCTTAAGATAGAATTGTGTGTGCTAATTAAGTATGGGAAAATTGTGGGAACAAAAGTTATTAAGGGAATGTGTCATGATAATTTAATGGGAATTTGGATATCTACTTATGAAAAACTATAAGAATTAAAAATCTATGTGCATTGATAAGCTATGTTTATTTTTGCCTCTTTAAAAAAAATAAAAAAATAAATAAATAAAAATAAATAAATAAATAAATAAATAAGGGGACAAAATTACCCCAATGCTAAATTAAGAAATCAAAGATCAATGCACATATGATAAAAATTAAAATAAAAAGTTGATACATGAGTATGGAATGTAAAAGGGGAATTCTGGGTAGCTATGTATGAATTCTAAGGTTATGCAAGTTATATAGGTTGGGTTGAAGCTTGGGTTAATTAAAGATTCAATTTATAAGCTCACTTGACCATACATGTGTCCCTACCTACCTTGGCCCCATTACAACCTTGAAAAGACCTCATGATGTTTGCATTGGTATATTAACTGTTGTTGATTGGTTAGGAGAAGAACAAAAGTTAGAGAACATGATTAGAGAAGGATAGAGTGATTACCCTATACACTAGAGAGATTAGAGCGTACATACATCATCAGTGAGGGTTCAATGCTTGAATTTCCATGTTCCCTGCTTTCATGAGCTATCTTCTTGCACTTTTTATCTGTCTTACTGTATAATAATAGAATTAGTGGAATTTGATTTATAATTGTTTTGAAGAGCCTATTTAATTTTGATCAAGTGGACAAGAATCATATAGTTGCATTCGTATATATATAGGATTGCATTGCATTGCATGAGTTTCTTCATGTTCATACTTGTTTACATTATCTCCTTCAATTGAGCATGAGGACATGCTAATGTTTAAATATGGGGAGGTTGATAAACCACTATTTTATGGTTTATATTGTGTTTAATTGTGTGGTTTTATCATGATCCTTACCCACTTATTCATTAAACTAGCATGCATTTATATTTCCTTCCTGAAATTATTACATGTTTGAAAACTACTTCCTAGAGACTTTTAATTATGTATTTTAATTCTCCTTTATTCCATTCAATGCCGTGATCTGTGTGTTAAGTGTTCCAGGCTTTATAGGGCATGAATGAGTTGGAGATTGGAAAGAAAGCTAACAATAATGGAAGGAACACAAGAAATTGAGGAGATAACCAGCGAGAAGTGACGTGGTCGCATGGCTCACGCGACCGCATGAAAGAGGAGAAATCGCAGTGACGCGGTCGCATGGCTCACGCGACCGTGCGGATTGGAAAAGCTCGAGCGACGCGGAAGCGTGGACGACGCGAACGCGTAGCAAGGAAAAGCGCGAATGACGCGTCCGCATGGATGACGCGATCGCGTGACATGCGCGATCTGTAGAATTCGCTGGGGGCGATTTTGGACCCTATTTTGACCCAATTCTCGGCCCAGAACAGCAGACTAGAACCGGAGAACATGCAGAAACCAAGGATGGCATTCATTCTACACAGTTTTAGTTTTAGATCTAGTTTTGCTCCTCCCCTAGGTTTTCTCTCTACATATTCATAGTTCTTAGGATTTTAGTTTCTCTAGCTTTTTGCATTGGGATATTGAGAAGAGTTATTACCTCATCAAGACTTCGTCATTCTAGTTCGTTTTCTTTACTTGGCTTACTCTTCCATGTTCCTTGCTTTGTTTAATTTTACCATTGGAATATTTTTAGGATTATTTAATACAAGGATCACTTTTATTTTTAATTGATTATTTTTAATTTTTCTTTACAATGTCTTTCTTAAATTCCTTTTCATATGCTATGAATTTTACCTTTACAATGAGTGAGTAGTTCCCTAACTTGATGGGGAGTTGATTGAAAGGAACCCTTGAGTTGTAAGGTTCAAGAAAAAGATTGTAATTGGGTTATTGTTGGATTGTTGTCTATTCCTGACACCAATCCTCCCCAGAGTGGATTGGGACTTGTGAATAGAACAGCATTCCAACTGGTTTTACCTTCCTTTACTTAGTAAAGGATAACTAAACAAAATAACTCTCAATTGTCAGTTAATCTTAAGAATGTTCCATCAAGAATAGGGCTTCCATGTAATCAACTCCCAGTCAAGGCTTTTATTTACATTATTCAATTTCATCAATTTAATTTCCTGTTTACTCAACTCAAACCTTTTCAAAAACATCTGATTAATAAAATAGCGCTCTTTCCTGCAACTCGTTGGGAGACGACATGGGATTCATACTCCCAGTATTTTAAATTTTAATTTTCTGTGACACCTTTCTAAATTGAGTGGTGGATTTCTGGCGAGTTAAGAACTATACTTGCAATGCATATATTCTAATAATTTTTAATTCACCAATTTCTGCCCGCATCACTCCCTCTTCAATTCTACATGTAATGGGCTCAAAAAATAAGTTGGATCTGGGCCTGGGAAGCTCAGAAATCACCCCCAGCATTTTCACTTTAATGATGTCACGTGCGAGGAACGACTTCATCTTCCACGCGTGCGCGTCGATGCATGGACTCCAAATCCTTAATTTTCCATGTATTCTCCACTTTGCATGCTTTCCTCTCCATTCCTTTGATCCATTCCTAGCCTTTTCAACCTGAATTCACTAACAAACACATCAAGGGATCTAGTGGAATCAAAGGTAAATTAAAATTAGCAATTAAGGGCCTAAAAAGCATGTTTTCACTTTCAAGTACAAATTAGGAGAAAATCATGAAACCATACCATTTCATTGAATAAATGTGAGAATAGTTGATAAAATCCCCTAAATTAAGCACAAGATAAACCCTAAAAATGGGTTTATCAAATTCAAGAGGGGTCAAGGGGGGAAAAACATTGATACACTTTAGTTTTAGTTCTAGATGTAGAATTCTAGAGAGAGAGGCTCTCTCCCCTCTCTAAATTATGGTTCCTAGTTTTCTTCCTTTTAGATCTAGATCTCAATTTCTTTTTTGCTTTAGTTTTCCTTTATTTTTATTTGTTCTAGCAATTTACTTCTCTTGTAGTTTCCTTTATTTTGTTAATGAACTCTTTTGTTGATTTTCATTTCCTTTTTAATGCAATTTCTCATTTCCATGCCTTCTTATATTTTCTTTAGTTTGCTATTGTTGATTTCTTGCCTTTGTAATTATAGCTTCCTTTAATTCTTGCAATTAATGTTTACTTTTATTGCCTTTTATGTGTTTGATGAAACATTTCTTTTAGTAATGAGATAGGTTTTCCTTCTCTTGGCTTGTGTTGAGTAATTGGAAACTCTTGAGTTATCAAACTCTTTTGTTGATTGATAATTGGAAGTTGCTAGTTGACTTGAATGCCACTAAAGCTAGTCTTTCATTATGATTTGACTAGGACTTGTGACCTCAAGTTGATATCCACTTGACTTTCCTTCATAGTTAGAAGTTAACTAAGTGGAGCAATGGACAATTCTTATCACAATTGATGATGATAATGAGGATAAGACTTCTAGTTCTCATACCTTGCCAAGAGCCTTCTTAGTTATTAGCTTATCTCTTTTGCCATTTACATTTCTTGTTCCTTACTTCAAAAACCCCAAAACATACTTCCTAACCAATAACAAGAACACTTCCCTACAATTCCTTGAGAGACGACCCGAGGTTTAAATACTTCAGTTTATTTTTATTGGGGTTTGTACTTGTGACAAACAAATTTTTGATTGAGGAATTGTTTGTTGGTTTAGAACTATACTTGCAAGGAGATTTCATTTGTGAAATTCTATACCACACAAACAATTTCCATTCATCACACGTGCGTCAAATTTTTGGCGTCGTTGCCGGGGAATGGTTGCAATGTGTGCTTTGATATTGGTTATGTGAATGTGTGAATAATGTAGATAGTTAATTGTCTTTTTTAGTTTGCTTTTAGTTTAAGACTTTCTTTCAATGCTTGAGCTATGACTTCTAAGTTGAATGACTCGGTCCCAACTAGATTCTAGCCTAGCCGATTTTGATCCTGAGATTGAAAGAACTTTTTTACATACTCGGCAAGCTAGGCGGCGGTTGGATTACACGGCTAGTGCTTCGACCTCTCTTGAGGAACCTTCCGAAACACTAGACGGAGCCGAGAGTGACCTAGAGTCCACAACTTCCTATTCTTCTGTTGGCACTACTGATACATCTTTGCATCCTGCAGGTGAAAATCACATGGCGGAGCCACGTAGGATCACCTTGCATGAACAACGGGCACCAGATCTTATTCTTCAACCATTACAAGCTAGGTATCCAAATCTTGATCTGAATTTTGAGTTGAAGAATAGTTTCATTAATTTACTTCCCAAGTATCATGGACTTCCAGGCCAAGACCCCATTAGACATCTAAGAGATTTTCAAGTCGTTTGTTCTACGGCTCGAAGGCATGGGGCCGATGAGATTGCTATTATGGTTTTTGCATTCCCCTTCACTCTTGAGGGGCAAGCAAAAGAGTGGTTCTATTCCCAATCAGATGAAGTGGTGATCGAATGGGATTTATTGAGAAGAGAGTTTCTAGACAAGTTCTTTCCGCTGGAGAAAACCGATTACATCCGCAAGGAAATTTTCGATATAATGCAAAGAGACCAAAAGACACTTTATGAGTACTGGACCCAATTCAAGAGGTTATTAGAATCTTGTCCACATCATGGATTGGACACTCACTTTCTCATTAGCTACTTCACTGGAGGTCTTTGCGCGTCGGATAGAAGATTGTTAACCACTTCTCGTGGTGGTTCCCTTTCTAAGAACAAGACGACGGTGGAAGCATGGAGTTTGATCAATGACGTTGCTGAAGCTACCCAACATGTGAGAGTAAGGAGAAACCCTCACAAGGGTGTGGTGGAGGCACCTTCATCCGAATCAACTTTGACCAAGGTGCTTGGAGACATGACTACTCTCCTCGCGGAGATGCGCAAAGAGCAAAAGGCGTTCTACTCCATCCAAGCTATTCAAGCCCCACCTCAAGTCCTCCAACTTGAAGGATACCCTAGGATATGTGGCTTGTGCTCTAGCACCGCACATTACATTGATTAATGCCACCAGATACAAGAGGACTACACTCTTGCAGTAGCCAATGTGAACCATAACCGTCCACCCTATCAGTCTCAAGGCCAAAACAACTACCCTCATGGTAATAGTTCCAATCAAGGGTGGAGGGATAATGGTCAAGGGAATAACCACAACCAAAGATGGAACCAAGGCAACTCATCCTCTCATTACCACAACAACAATCAATTATCTTCTCATCACAACAATAACCACCAAGCCAACCAATACCACAACAATAACCATCAAGCACCTCACCAAAACCAAAACAACCATTCTAGATACCAAGCACCTCACCAAAGACAACAGTCCAATCAACCTTCTTCTTCCACCAACCAAGTTGATGATTCAAACTGTGCACTCTATCAAGAGCAAGAAAGGCTTAGAGCTATGGTAGAGAAACATAAAGAGAACAGTAGGGCCCAATTCGGTAACATGAGTGCTCAATTGTCCAACATAATAGAATTAATCTCAAAGATGTGCCTACCTCCTACCAACAATACCACCACCAACCAAATCTCTAGCTCATCTAGCCTTCCTTCTCAACCTCTCCCAAACACAAAGGGTAGCATCAATGCAATCACTTTGAGGAGTGGTACAACGCTTAACGAAGTTGAGCCCGAGCCTGTCCAGCTGGCGGAGGATGTTCCTAATGTAGAAGTTGGTGACACAATGGATATTGACGAAGATGAAAAGGAGGAAGAAGTTGCAAGGAAGGAAGAAGAATAATTAAGGACTAAGGAACCGAAGCTGAAGAGTACCTTAGAGGAACAAATTCCTATACCTTTCCCTACGTTAGCCAAGAAGGCCAAAAAGCATGAGGAGCTTGACCCCAACATAGTGCAAATCTTCAAGAACGTGGAGGTAACTATTCCACCCTTTGATGCCATACATCAAGTTTCGAAATATGCTAAGTTCCTTAAGGATGTGTTCACTCATAAAGAGAAGATTGGTGGACTAGGGATGAATCCCTTAGGAAATTCTGTTTCTTCTGTGATGGAAGATTTTTTTGAAAAATATAGTGATCCCGGTGCTTGCTTAGTGTTCCGAGGGACTGTAGGTCGATCTCGGATGAGATATTCTGTATTGGCTCGAGCTGTCGTGTCCGACTCGTTGGACTGGCTGCGCTGCTGATCCTTCGTCACCGGAGGGTGGTGGTACCTGCAAGGGACTCCGGTGCTTAAGTTAGCAAGGGTATTTAGCAGGTTTTTAGTAGAATCAGAGTATGAGTTATACCTGGGTGCTCCAGTGTATTTATAATGGTGTGGAGCGACCTTTTTAGATAAGATAAGTTAGTTATCTTATCTTATCTTTATCTTAGAGTGAGGTCATCTTATATCCAAGGGAACCACCCTTATCTCTGTAGGCTTGGGCCACCTTTGGATTTGGGTCGTGTTCCTCTATCTGGGCCACCGATCTCTTTGAGAAGAGGTCGGATAGTCTGACCTAAAGAGGTCGGTCGCTTTGTTACTGAACATCCCGGGCTGGGTAGCTCGACCCAGGGTGTGAACAGTGCCCCTGCTCGAGCTCGGTCTTTTTCTTTTTTGAGATCGAGCCTTAGTCTTAGGACTTCGATCCTTCTTGGGTGAAGCCGAACTCGAGCATTTTTCGACTTCTCTCTTTGTAGAATCTTCCTTTTTTAAATGTGGAACGTTTTTCTCCTCAAAGCACGCCCTTTTGTATTAGCGCTCTGTTCTTGAGAACGGGCGAGGGTTTTAATACCCTTATTAATTGCTTTTTAATGCTCCGTTTCCCTTAGCTCTTTATTTTGAATTTTACATACAAAAAATGGTTTCTCTTCTTTGCCTTTCTTTGTAACTTCCTCCTTTATTCTCTCGCCTTCTATTTTTGCCCAAATTTTTTCATTGCAACGTCATTTGGTGATCTCTGATTATTTTCTTTGAAAGGTGATTCTGTCTCTCCGTCTTCAATCTCTTTCGAAGCTTCCTCCTTGGTCCAGGTTTAGTTTTTCTTTATCTTGCCGTTCCTTTTCTTTCTTTTGTTTTGCCTTCGATTCTTGGTAAAGTTTTGGTTTTGCTTGAATGCATGTTTGGAAAGCTTGAATCTTTTTGCATTGTCGTGCTTGCTTGTCACTGTGCTGTATGTTTTTCTGGTTTTTTATGAACCTGTTTTACTTTGCCCAGAAGGTTGCTCCTTTTGATGACTTTCGCTATGTTGATGATTTCATTGATGATCCTTTGTAGAAAGTACAAGTTTTTTGTAGTGGCTTGTATGTTTGGGGTGTTTATTTTCTGAAAAAGGCGATGTCTTTGATGACTTCTTGTTGATACTTTCGTTGCTTGGTAGTTTCGTCTGCGACTGTAAATTTTGGGAGGTAGTTATTTTGATGACTTTATTTGATTTGTAGCTCGTGGCTTTCTTCTCAGGGTGCTATCTTCCTGTTTAAGATGTGTAAAGGTGTAGACTTGTAGGTTTCCTTGAGTCCTTGTTCCATAAGTTGCCTCCAAAGGATGCCCCTGGATTTTTAGTGTGGGTCCTGGGGTTTCCTTTTGTTGCTTGTATTGCTCTGGTGTCATGCTTGTCCGGGCTGTTCTGATATGGTTTTTTGACTTTATCCGAGATGTTTTGGGTTAGTAATCTATTTTCTTCTTTTCTTGCTGTAGGACTAGTTGACCTCATGTCTTCTCGCAAGAACATTGTTGAGACATCTTCCCAAGTCCCTGAGGGCATGGCTGATTGGGTGGATTCGATGGTTCTTTGTGCGTTTCTTTGGTTGATTCTGAGTTTTGTCAGCAGCTTAGGTAGTTTCATAGGGTTTGTAGTAGTGGTAGTGAGGAAAAGAATTATGAGCTTGTATCCCCCACTCCTGAAGAGAGAGTTTGTTTCTCTACGCGAGTTGCTGGAGACCGTCCTTTTTTCTATGCATATGATTACTTTTTTGGCTAGATGAATATCACTATTCTTTTTACTCCTTTTGAGACCAACCTGTTGTGGTCTTGCAATGTAGCTCCATCCCAACTTCACCCCAATTCTTGGGGTTTTATAAAGATCTTTCAATTCCTGTGTCGCGAGTTTGACGTCCCTGCTTCGCAATCCCTTTTCTTTTATTTGTTTGTCTTGACAAAACCTGGGGTAGTGAAGAAAAAGGCTGCCTGGGTTTCTTTCCGAGCTTCGCAAGGGAAGAAACTTTTTTCTATGTATGACGAGTCGTTTCATGATTTTAAGAACTATTTCTTCAAAGTCCGAGCTGTTGAAGGAGCTCGTCCCTTTTTTCTAGATGAGAATGATGAGCCCACTTTTCCTTTAGAGTGGCAAAAGAACGTTGTTGTGTCGAGGTATTCCTGGGAGATGTTGGACGAGGTCAAGCAGGACTTTGTGACTGTGTTGGAGGAGAATTGGGGGGAGCCTCCTGGTGTGCAAAATCGTGATCATTCCTTCCCCGGCAACGGTACCAAAAACTTGGTGCACAGAAATCATGACGGTTCTATTCCTTGGTAACGGCGCTAAAAACTCAATTCGCACGTTCATGATCTTAGTTCTTTGTCACAACTTCGCACAACTAACCAGCAAGTGCACTGGGTCGTCCAAGTAATAAACCTTACGTGAGTAAGGGTCGATCCCACGGAGATTGTCGGCTTGAAGCAAGCTATGGTCACCTTGTAAATCTCAGTCAGGCGGATTCAACTGATTTTATGAATTGATAAGTAAAAGATAAATAAAATATAAAATAGGATAGTGGTACTTATGTAATTCATTGGTGAGAATTTCAGATAAGCGTATAGAGATGCTTTCGTCCCTCTGAACCTCTGCTTTCCTACTGTCTTCATCCAATCCTTCCTACTCCTTTCCATGGCAAGCTGTATGTTAGGCATCACCGTTGTCAATGGCCACCTGTCCTCTCAGTGAAAATGGTCCAATGCGCTGTCACTGCATGGCTAATCATCTGTCAGTTCTCAATCATACTAGAATAGGATCCATTGATGCTTTTGCGTCTGTCACTATGCCCAGCACTCGCGAGTTTGAAGCTCGTCACAGTCATTCAATCCTTGAATCCTACTCGGAATACCACAGACAAGGTTTAGACTTTCCGGATTCTCAAGAATAGCCGTCCATGGGTTCTAACTTATACCACGAAGACACTAATAACTCGGACTCGGTCCCCTGTATTAGATATCCAAGATATATCCATTAAATCTAAGGTAGAACAGAAGTGGTTGTCAGGCACGCGTTCATAAGTTGAGAATGATGATGACTGTCACGATCATCACATCCATCATATTGAAGTGCGAATGAATATCTTAGAAGCGGAATAAGTTGACTTGAATAGAAAAACAGTAGTACTTTGCATTAATCTTTGAGGAACAGCAGAGCTCCACACCTTAATCTATGGTGTGTAGAAACTCTACCGTTGAAAATACATAAGTGATAAGGTCCAGGCATGGCCGAATGGCCAGCCCCCAAACGTGATCTAAAGATATAAATACAATAGTAAAAAGTCCTATTTATACTAAACTAGTTACTAGGGTTTGCAGAATTGAGTAAATGATGCAGAAATCCACTTCTGAGGCCCACTTGGTGTGTGCTTGGGCTGAGCATTGAGCTTTACACGTGTAGAGGCTTCTCATAGAGTTGAACGCCAGTTTGTAGCCTGTTTCTGGCGTTGAACTCTACTTTGTAACCTGTTTCTGGCGTTTGACTCCATAATGCAGCATGGAACTGGTGTTGAACGCCAGTTTACGTCATCTATCTTTATTCAAAGTATGGACTATTATATATTTCTGGAATGCCCTGGATGTCTACTTTCCAACGCAATTGAGAGCGCGCCATTTGAAGGTCTGTAGCTCCATAAAATCCACTTTGAGTGCAGGGAGGTCAGAATCCAACAGCATCTGCAGTCCTTCTTCAACCTCTGAATCTGATTTTTGCTCAAGTCCCTCAATTTCAGCCAAAAAATACGTGAAATCATAGAAAAACACACAAACTCATAGTAAAGTCCAGATATGTGAATTTTATTTAAAAACTAATAAAAATATATTAAAAACTAACTAAATTATACTGAAAACTATGTAAAAACAATGCCAAAAAGCGTATAAATTATCCGCTCATCACAACACCAAACATAAATTGTTGCTTGTCCCCAAGCAACTGAAAATCAATGAAACTTAGCTCCAATCAGATGAGCGGGACTTGTAGCTTTTTGCCTCTTGAATAGTTTTGGCATCTCACTTTATCCATTGAAGTTCAGAATGATTGGCATCTATAGGAACTCAGAGTTCAGATAGTGTTATTGATTCTCCTAGTTCAGTATGTCGATTCTCGAACACAGCTACTTTATGAGTCTTGGCCGTGACCCTAAGCACTTTGTTTTCCAGTATTACCATCGGATACATAAATGCCACAAACACATAACTGGGT
>NC_029794.2:47708089-47711624 GCF_000816755.2 Arachis ipaensis
TGTTTTCCAGTATTACCACCGGATACATAAATACCACAGACACATAACTGGGTGAACCTTTTCAGATTGTGACTCAGCTTTGCTAAAGTCCCCAATTAGAGGTGTCCAGGGTTCTTAAGCACACTTTGTTTTTGCTTTGGACCTTACCGCTCACCGCTCAGTCTCAAGTTTTCACTTGACACCTTTACGCCACAAGCACATGGTGAGGGACAGCTTGGTTTAGCCGCTTAGGCTTATTCCTTTGCTTAGGCCAGGATTTTATTCCTTTAGGCCCTCCTATCTACTGATGCTCAAAGCCTTGGATCCTTTTTATTACCCTTGCCTTTTGGTTTTAAGGGCTACTGGCTTTTTGCTCTTGCCTTTTGGTTTAAAGAGCTTTTGGCTTTTTCTGCTTGCTTTTTCTTTTTCTATTTTTTTTGCCATTTTTTTTCTTCAAGCTTTTGTATTCACTACTTTTTCTTGCTTCAAGAATCATTTTTATGATTTTTCAGATTATCAAATAACATTTCTCCTTTTTCCTTATTCTTCAAGAGCCAACATATTTAACATTCATAAACATCAAATTCAAAAGACATATGAACTGTTCAAGCATACATTCAGAAAACAAAAAGTATTGCCACCACATCAAAATAATTAAACTAGTTTCAAGGATGAATTTGAAACCATGTACTTCTTGTTCTTTTGTAATTAAAACATTTTTCATTTAAGAGAGGTGATGGATTCATATTCATAACTTTAAGGCATAGACACTTAGACACTAATGATCATGTAGTAAAGACACAAACATAATTAAACATGAAGCATGGAAACCGAAAACAGCAAATAAATAGACAAGGAGATTAAGGAATGAGTCCACCTTAGTGAGGGTGGTGTCTTCCTCTTCTTGAAGAACCAATGGTGCTTTTGAGCTCCTCTATGTCTCTTCCTTGTCTTTCTTGCTCCTCCCTCATAGCTCTTTGATCTTCTCTAATTTCATGGAGGATGATGGAGTGCACTTGGTGCTCTATCCTTAGTTGTCCCATGTTGGAACTTAATTCACCTAGGGAAGTGTTGATTTGTTCCCAGTAGTTTTGTGGAGGGAAGTGCATCCCTTGAGGCATCTCAGGGATTTCATGGTGAGGAATCTCCTCATGCTCATGTTGAGGTCCATGATCTCTTGTTTGCTCCATCCTTTTCTTAGTGATGGGCTTATCCTCTTCAATGAGGATATCTCCCTCTATATCAATTCCAGCTGAATTGCAGAGGTGGCATATGAGGTGAGGAAAGGCTAACCTTGCCCAAGTGGAGGACTTGCCAGCCACCTTGTAAAGTTCTTGAGGTATAATCTCATGAACTTCCACCTCCTCTCCAATCATGATACTATGGATCATGATGGCCCGGTCTATAGTAACTTCAGACCGGTTACTAGTAGGAATGATTGAGCGTTGAATGAACTCTAGCCATCCTCTAGCTACTGGTTTGAGGTCAAGCCTTCTTAATTGAACCGGCTTACCCTTTGAGTCAATTTTCCATTGAGCTCCTTCCACACATATGTCCATGAGGACTTGGTCCAACCTTTGATTAAAGTTGACTCTTCTAGTGTAGGGGCGTGCGTTTTCTTTCATCATTGGCAAGTTGAACGCCAGCCTTACATTTTCCGGACTGAAATCTAAGTATTTCCCCCAAACCATGGTGAGCCAATGCTTTGGATTTAGGTTCACACTTTGATCATGGTTCCTAATGATCCATGCGTTTGCATAGAACTCTTGAACCATTAGGATCCCGACTTATTGAATGGGGTTGGTGAGAACTTTCCAACCTCTTCTTTGGATTTCAAGTCGAATCTCCGGATACTCATTCTTCTTGAGCTTGAAAAGAACCTCAGGGATCACTTTCTTCTTGGCCACAACTTCATAGAAGTGGTCTTGATGGACTTTTGAGATGAATCTCTCCATCTCCCATGACTCAGAGGTGGAAGCAATTGCCTTCCCTTTTCTCTTTCTAGAGGTTTCTCTGGCATTAGGTGCCATAAATGGTTATGGAAAAACAAAAAGCTCTGCTTTTACCACACCAAACTTAAAATGGTTGCTCGTCCCCGAGCAAAAGAAGAAAGAAAGAAGTAGAAGAAGAAGATAAATAAAGGAGAGGGAGAGAGAGATGTTTTCGGCCAAGGGGAAGAAGAGAGGGTTTTGTTGTGTGAAAATGAAGAGGGAATGAGGGGTTTATATAGGAGTGGAGAGGGGTTTAGGGTTTGGCCATTTAGGGTTGGGTTTGGGAGGGAAATTATTTTGAATTTAAAGGTAGGTGGGGTTTTTGGGGAAGAGAGGATGGATGTGATTGGTGAAAAGGTGATGGGGAAGAGTGATTGAGTTGATTGGTGAGGGGTATTTGGGGAAGAGAGTTATGGAAAGGTGTGAAGAGAAGAGGAGAAGTAGGTGGGGATCCTGTGGGGTCCACAGATCCTGAGGGAATCTTGTGGGGTCCACAGATCCTGTGGGGCCAAGGACTTAACATCCCTGCTCCAATTAGGCGTGTAAACGCCCTTTGTAGGCAATCCTGGCGTTTAACGCCAGACTGCAGCATGTTTCTGGCGTTAAACGCCATTTCTATGCTTGTTTTGGGCGTTCAACGCCAGTCTATAGCATGTTTCTGGCGTTGAACGCCAGTATGGTGCATGTTTCTGGCGTTAAACGCCAGTCTGATGCTTGTTTCTGGCGTTTAACGCCAGCTTTCCTTTGGGTGCAATCCTGGCATTTAAACGCCAGACTGCTGCTTGTTTCTGGCGTTTAACTCCAGTTTCATGCTCTGTTCTGGCGTTAAACGCCAGCCAGATGCTCCTTACTGGCGTTTAAACGCCAGTAAGCCCTTCCTCCAGGGTGTGCTGTTTTCAATGTTGTTTTTCATTCTGTTTTCAATTTTTTTAGTAGTTTTTGTGACTCCACATGATCATCAACCTAATAAAACATGAAATAACAAAGAAAAAATAAAATAAAAATGATTAAATAACATTGGGTTGCCTGCCAACAAGCGCTTCTTTAATGTCAATAGCTTGACAGTGAGCTCTCATGGAGCCTCAAAGATAATCAGAGCAAGGTTGGGACCTCCCAACACCAAACTTAGAGTTTGGTTGTGGAAGTTCAACACCAAACTTAGAGTTTGGTTGTGGCCTCCCAACACCAAACTTAGAGATTGACTGTGGGGGCTTTGGTTGACTCTGCAGTGAGAGAAGCTTTCCATGCTTCCTCTTCATGGTTACAGAAGGAGATCCTTGAGTTTTAAACACAAGGTAGTCCTCATTCAGTTGAAGGACCAACTCTCCTCTGTCCACATCAATCACAGCTCTTGCTGTGGCTAGGAAGGGTCTTCCAAGGATGATGGATTCATCCTCATCCTTCCCAATGTCTAGGATTATGAAATCAGCAGGGATGTAAAGGCCTTCAATACTAACACGTCCTCTACTTGTCCATAAGCCTGTTTTCTTGAGTTGTCTGCCATCTCTAATGAGATTCTGGTAGCTTGCACCTCAAAGATTCCCAGTTTCTCCATTACAGAGAGG
>NC_029794.2:47711682-47756417 GCF_000816755.2 Arachis ipaensis
ACTTGGCAACTTGCTCTTCAGTAACATCTTCATTCTCTTCAGAAGAAGAATACTCATCAGAGCTCAGGAATGGCATAAGGAGGTTTAATGGAATCTCTATGGTCTCCAGATGAGCCTCAGAGTCCTTCGGTTCCTCAGAGGGAAACTCCTTATTGATCTCTAAATGTCCCAGGAGGTCTTCCTCACTAGGGTTCACGTCCTCTCCCTCCCTTGTAGGTTCGGCCATGATGGTCAATTCAATGGCCTTGCACTCTCCTTTTGGGTTTTCTTCTGTATTGCTTGGGAGAGTACTAGGAGGGGTTTCAGTGATCCTTTTACTCAGCTGGCCCACTTGTACTTCAAAATTTCTAATGGAGGACCTTGTTTCATTCATAAAACTTAAAATGGCCTTAGATAGATCAGAGACTATATTTGCCAAGCTAGATGGGGTCTGCTCAGAACTCTCTGTCTTTTGCTGAGTGGATGATGGAAAAGGCTTGCTATTGCTAAACCTGTTTCTTCCACCATTATTAAAGCCTTGTTGAGGCTTTTGTTGATCCATCCATGAGAGATTTGGGTGATTTCTCCATGAGGTATTATAGGTGTTTCCATAGGGTTCACCCATGTAATTCACCTCTGCTATTGCAGGGTTCTCAGGATCATAAGCTTCTTCCTCAGAAGATGCCTCTTGAGTACTGTTGGATGCAGCTTGAGTTCCATTCAGACTCTGAGAAATCATATTGACTTGCTGAGTTAATATTTTGTTCTGCTCCAATATGGCATTCAGAGTATCAATTTCAAGAACTCCCTTCTTTTGAGGCGTCCCATTACTTACAGGATTCCTCTCAGAAGTGTACATGAACTGGTTATTAGCAACCAGGTCAATGAGTTCTTGAGCTTCTGCAGGCGTTTTCTTTAGGTGAATGGATCTACATGCAGAATGGTCCAATGACATCTTTGATAGTTCAGATAGACCATCATAGAATATATCCAGAATGGTCCATTCTGAAAGCATGTCAGAAGGACACTTTTTGGTCAGTTACTTATATCTCTCCCAAGCTTCATAGAGGGATTCACCTTCTTTCTGTCTGAAGGTTTGAACATCCACTCTAAGCTTACTAAGCTTTTGAGGAAGAAAGAACTTGGCTAAGAAAGTCGTGACCAGCTTATCCCAAGAGTTCAGGCTATCTTTAGGTTGAGAGTCTTTAAATTTAAAATTCGAAAATTAAAATTGAAATTAAATTAAATTAAAATTAAAACAATTAGTTAATTAAAACGAAATTTTGAAAAAGAGGGAAGGGATTTTTGAAAATTAAAGGTAGAGAGTTAGTTGGGCAGTTTTGAAAAAGATATGATTGAAACAAAAAAATAAGATTGATTGAAAAAGATATGAAAATTATTTTTGAAAAAGATAAGAATCAATCAAAAAGTTAAGTGGTTAATTGAAAAAGATTTGAAAATCAAATTTGAAAAGATAAGAAGTTAGAAAAGATTTTGAAATTGATTTTGAAAAAGATGTGATTGAAATTTATTTTGAAAAAGATTTGAAAAAGAAATTTAAAAAGATTAGATTTTGAAAATTAAAGTTGATTACTTGACTAACAAGAAACTAAAAAGATATGATTTTAAAATTTAAAGATTGAACTTTTCTTACCAGGCAAGTAACAAACTTAATATTTTTGAATCAATCACATTAAGTGCTAATAAGATTTTCAAAAATTATGAAAAAGATTTTTGAAAATTAATTTTGAAAATTTTGAAAATTATGAAAGAAAAATGAGAAAGATTTGATTTTTGAAAAAGATTTGAAAAAGATAGAGTTTTTAAAATGAAAAATTGATATGACTCATAAGAAACACTTTGATTTTTAAAATTTTTGAAAACGGAACCGTCAGTTGTCCAAACTCGAACAATCCCCGGCAACGGCGCCAAAAACTTGGTGTGCGAAATCGTGATCATTCCTTCCCCGGCAACGGCGCCAAAAACTTGGTGCGCAGAAATCGTGACGGTTCCATTCCTTGGTAACGGCACTAAAAACTCAATTCGCACGTTCATGATCTTAGTTCTTTGTCACAACTTCGCACAACTAACCAGCAAGTGCACTGGGTCGTCCAAGTAATAAACCTTACGTGAGTAAGGGTCGATCCCACGGAGATTGTCGGCTTGAAGCAAGCTATGGTCACCTTGTAAATCTCAGTCAGGCGGATTCAACTGATTTTATGAATTGATAAGTAAAAGATAAATAAAATATAAAATAGGATAGTGGTACTTATGTAATTCATTGGTGAGAATTTCAGATAAGCGTATAGAGATGCTTTCATCCCTCTGAACCTCTGCTTTCCTGCTGTCTTCATCCAATCCTTCCTACTCCTTTCCATGGCAAGTTGTATGTTAGGCATCACCGTTGTCAATGGCCACCTGTCCTCTCAGTGAAATGGTCCAATGCGCTGTCACTGCATGGCTAATCATCTGTCGGTTCTCGATCATACTGGAATAGGATCCATTGATCCTTTTGCGTCTGTCACTACGCCCAGCACTCGCGAGTTTGAAGCTCGTCACAGTCATTTAATCCTTGAATCCTACTCGGAATACCATAGACAAGGTTTAGACTTTCTGGATTCTCAAGAATGGCCGTCCATGGGTTCTAACTTATACCACGAAGACACTAATAACTCGGACTCGGTCCCCTGTATTAGATATCCAAGAGATATCCATTAAATCTAAGGTAGAACGGAAGTGGTTGTCAGGCACGCTTTCATAAGTTGAGAATGATGATGACTATCACGATCATCACATCCATCATATTGAAGTGCGGATGAATATCTTAGAAGCGGAATAAGTTGACTTGAATAGAAAAACAGTAGTACTTTGCATTAATCTTTGAGGAACAGCAGAGCTCCACACCTTAATCTATGGTGTGTAGAAACTCTACCATTAAAAATACATAAGTGATAAGGTCCAGGCATGGCCGAATGGCCAGCCCCCAAACGTGATCTAAAGATATAAATACAATAGTAAAAAGTCCTATTTATACTAAACTAGTTACTAGGGTTTGCAGAATTGAGTAAATGATGCAGAAATCCACTTCTGGGGCCCACTTGGTGTGTGCTTGGGCTGAGCATTGAGCTTTACACGTGTAGAGGCCTCTCTTGGAGTTGAACGCCAGTTTGTAGCCTGTTTCTGGCGTTGAACTCCACTTTGTAACCTGTTTCTGGTGTTTCACTCCAGAATGCAGCATGGAACTGGCGTTGAACGCCAATTTACGTCATCTATCCTTATTCAAAGTATGAACTATTATATATTTCTGGAAAGCCCTGGATGTGTACTTTCCAACGCAATTGAGAGCGCGCCATTTGGAGTTATGTAGCTCCAGAAAATCCACTTTGAGTGTAGGGAGGTCAGAATCCAAGAGCATCTGCAGTCCTTCTTCAACCTCTGAATCTGATTTTTGCTCAAGTCCCTCAATTTCAGCCAGAAAATACCTGAAATCATAGAAAAACACACAAACTCATAGTAAAGTCCAGAAATATGAATTTTATTTAAAAACTAATAAAAATATATTAAAAACTAACTAAATTATACTAAAAACTATGTAAAAATAATGCCAAAAAGCGTATAAATTTTCCGCTCATCACCTCCCTATCTTGATACCAAGAAATTCTTAGGGGACCCCTCACTCCTTCGAGATGAGCTGGGTAGTGTTCAATTTCAGCCTTTCTTGTTTTGTTGAGTTTATTTCTTTACGAGCTCTTTTTTTTATTTGTAACTTGGTTTCCTGCTGTGATGTTTTGTTTGCAGAGATGATTAAGAACAAGGAATCCATGAAGGCCTTTAAGAGGGCAAGAAAGGCTACTGCAGCTTAAAACGTCTCAGCTAAGGCGGCCGGTGAGGGATCATCTCAGGTTCAGTCGAAGCCGGCCATACCGACCTCGCCGGAGGTGAGGAAGGTAATCCCTACTCCCCGGGTTCGTTTGGCTGATCCTCCTCAAGTTTTTGTTGCTACTTCTGGTGCTCCTCCAAAAAAAACAAAGAACAACTGAGCCTTTCAACCTTGATGTTCCTGACTTTAATGCGGTTGAGTTTGTTGATCAGCATATTGGTCTCTACGGTACCATTCCTACCGACGATGTTTCTCTCCTTCACCACTTGGATTTTATTACTCGGAGTAGCGTCAAGATGGCGCATATGGGAGCTGCCTTGTACCGAACTGCCCAAGACCTCCCTCTTCATGCTACCAAAGCTTTTATGGAGGAGGCTAAGCAAGAGTTCGATCGTATGAAGGGTTTAAAGGAGGAGCTCCAAGTGCAAGTGACCAAACTGGAGAAGGAGTTGGAGATCGAAAAGGCTAGTTTTGTTGCCTTGGCGGCTTCTGTTAGGTTGGCTGAGGATACCGCCTTGAGGCACAAAGATAGCTTTGTTACGGCCTATAGGGAAGTGATGCGTCTCAGGGAGGAGTTGGAGTCTGCCCGGGTTGATTATGCTGAGCTCCAGGGTCACCTCGTAGGTAGCGTAAATGCTGCTTATGAGAACCTGAAGGAGCAAGTTCGAGTTCTTGCTCCCGAGGTCGACCTTACTCTCTTCAGTCTGGACAATGTTGTAAAGGATGGCACGATTGTCCCTGACGACCCTGACAACGACGATGTTGATCCTCCCCCTGTGCTTGCTGCCAAAGCCTCTGAAGTGCCGACTTCTTCCGCTCCTTCAGCTGAGGTTGATCATCCCGTGTCAGATCCTGACTGTCAAATATTGAATCGGGATGATGGGACTGTGGATGCTGTGCCTATTCAGACTCGCCCTCCTTCACCTCGTGCTGCCGAGAAGCCTTCGGATCTTCCCTGATTGTGTGAATGCTTTGTGTAGATAGCCCGTCTTGTGGGCTTTTTTAAACTATTTATTTTGTAAATGATGTTTGCTGACTGTTGACACTCTTTTAGTTGCTTGTTTAGCAACTTTATGTATGTCTGCACTCGACTTGACACCTTTCTAGGTTTTGTGAATGCTGGAACCTTTCGTTGTCCGACTTCTTTGGATAGGCTTGATTCCTTTGCCTTATATAACACTTAAGGTCTTTTGGGAGGCCGGTTTCGTCATGTTGGTTTCGTCTGAGTTGTTGTTAGCGATCCTCTTTGGACTTTGTTTAGATCTTTTTCAGGGATTACTTTTGTGATCTCCTATTTTAGGCTGACTTCGTCATGTCGGGCTCTTTTAAGATGTTTTATAATCCTCTTTCTTGGACCTTGTTCAGGCCTCTTTCAGGGATTATCTTTATAACTTTTGTGTTTTTCGGGCCGACTTCGTCATGTCGGGCCCTTCTAAGTTATTTTTGTAATCCTCTTTCTTGGACCTTGTTTAGGTCTATTTCAGGGATTACCTTTATAACTTTCGTGTTTTTGGGCTGACTTTGTCATGTCGGGCCCTTCTAAGTTATTTTTGTAATCCTCTTTCTTGGACCTTGTTCAGGTCTCTTTCAGGGATTACCTTTATAACTTTCGTGTTTTTGGGCCGACTTTGTCATGTCGGGCCCTTCTAAGTTATTTTTGTAATCCTCTTTCTTGGACCTTGTGTAGGTCTCTTTCAGGGATTACTTCTATAACTTTATGTTTTGGGCCGACTTCAACATGTCGAGCCCTTCTAAGTTATTTTTGTAATCCTCTTTCTTGGACCTTGTTCAGGTCTCTTTCAGGGATTACTTCTATAACTTTATGTTTTGGACCGACTTCGTCATGTCGAGCTCTTCTAAGTTATAGTAATCCTCTTTTATATGGTTGGTCAGACCTCTTTCCAGGGTTTACTTATAACTTTGGTCGACTTGGTCCGACTTCTTAATGTCGGCCAGTCTTTAAGTTATTATTTAGCAATCCATCTTATCAAGACCTCGTCAGGTCCTTTCTCCGGATCACTTTCGATAACTTCTTGCATTATTCTGTTTTCATCTTTGCCAATTTGTAGAAGGTGGGTTCAATCCTTGTTCAGTCGACCTTTAGATGAATTTGGTTTTCATCTCTGTTGGTCTTTATCGTGATCGTGCATTGAATTTGTTTTTCACTTTCTGCCGATCTGTTGCTTTATAATCGGGCGATGAATGTTTCAGATTAATGCGTCTTGAAAACTTGTAGAACATCTAATATATTTTATTTAAAAAAATGAAAATATGTACATACAGAGTTTTTATCCTTTTAAGTCGGATAATTCGTGGATCTCAACTTGGTGCCTCATTAAAAAACCTTTTCAGGAAAAAGAGTGCATCCTATGCTGAGATCCTTTACCATCCTAGCTATAGTACCTTCTTAGGTTGCAGGCGTGCCACGATCTGGGAAGCTCTCGCCCCTCGAGTTCGGACAGTCTGTAGTAGCCCTTCCCAAGTACTTTTATGACTCGGTAGGGTCCTTTCCAGTTTGCTGCCAACTTTTCTTCTCCAGGTCGAGTAGTTCTGATATCATTTTGGATTAGGATGAGATCATTCTCAGCGAAACCTCGTGGCACTACCTTTTGATTATATCTAGAAGCCATTCAACGTTTTAGTGCTTCTTCCCTTATCCGAGCTCTCTCTTGGATTTCAGGAAGTAGGTCGAGCTCTTCCCTTTGAAGTTGGGAGTTGGCCTCTTTATTGTAATGGACCATTCTAGGCGACCCTTCTTCGATCTCTACTGGGATTAGTGCCTCCATTCCGTAAGCTAACCGGAAGGGTGATTCCTTTGTGGTAGAATGTGGCGTTGTTCGATATGCCCATAGGACTTGTGGGAGCTCTTCAGCCCAGGCTCCCTTTGTGTCCTGTAATCTTCATTTTAGCCCAGCCAATACTACTTTGTTGGCGGCTTCAGCTTGTCCATTGGCTTGAGGATGTTCTACAAAAGTAAATTGGTGTTTTATATTCAAGTCGGCCACTAACTTTCTGAAGCCTGCATTTGTGAATTGAGTGCCATTATCTGTGGTGATGGAGTATGGGACCCCGAACCTTATGACAATGTTTCTATATAGGAATTTTTGACTTCTTTGAGCAGTGGCATTAGCTAGGGGTTCTGCCTCGATCCACTTTGTAAAGTAGTCTACCCCTACTACGAAGAATTTAACTTGTCCCGATCCCTGAGGGAAGGGTCCGAGAAGGTCGAGTCCCCATTTTGCAAATGGCCATGGTGAGGTCATGCTGATGAGTTCCTCTGGCGGGGCGATGTGAAAGTTGGCATGTTTCTGGCATGGTGGACATGTCTTTACAAACTCTGTGGCCTCCTTTTGTAGAGTTGGCCAATAAAATCCTTCCCGGAGTACTTTTTTGGTAAGTGCTTGTGCTCCGAGATGGTTGCCACAAATGCCACTGTGTATTTCTTCTAAAACTTCCTTTGTATTGGAAGTCGGCACACATTTTAACAATGGTATTGAAATCCCTTTTTTGTATAGAGTATTATTTATGATAGTGTAGTGTTGTGCCTCCCACTTTAACCACTTTGCCTCCTTTTCATCTGTGGGGAGTGTTTCTGTTTTGAGGTAGTTAATTATGGGGGTCATCCATCCTTGATCCTGACCTGTTATGGCTAGGACTTTTTCTTCTTCTGAGATAGATGGACTCTGCAGTATTTCTTGGATGAGGCTCCTATTGTTGCCCCCTGGTTTGGTGCTGGCTAGCTTTGAGAGTACGTCAGCTCGGACATTCTGTTCGCGGGGTATGTGGTGGATCTCATATTCCCGGAGTTGTCCAAGCTATTCCCTGGTTTTACCCAGGTATTTTTTCATAGTGGGATCCTTAGCTTGGTAGCTCCCCATTATTTGTGAAGTGACCACCTGTGAGTCACTGAAGATAATGAGCCTTTGAGCTCCGACCTCTTTAGCCAGCTTCAAACTAGCTAGTAGTGCTTCATATTCTGCTTGGTTGTTTGAGGCAGGGAACCCGAATTTCAGGGAAAGTTCAATTTAGGTTCCTTGGTTGCTTTCAATTATCACACATGCGCTGCTTCCAGTTTTATTTGAGGAACCGTCCACGTAGAGATTCTATTCTGTGGGGGTTTCCGGAGTGTCTGTAAATTCTGCAATGAAGTCGGATAAGTATTGTGATTTGATCGCTGTCCAAGCTTCGTATTGAAGGTCGAAATCAGACAACTCGACTGCCCATTGCAAGATTCTGCCTGCTAGATCTATTTTCTGCAATATCCCTTTTATGGGCTGGTTGGTCCGAACCTTAATAGTGTGAGCTTGGAAGTACGGGCGAAGTCGTCGAGATATTAGTATGAGAGTATAGGCAAATTTTTCTTTTTTTTGGTAGTTCAGCTCGGACCCTTATACTGCTTTACTGATGAAGTATACAGGTTGTTGCCCCTTGTCGTCCTCTCGGACTAGTGCTGAGGCTACTGCCCGACTTCCTACTGCGAGGTACAATATGAGTGACTCTCCCTCTCGTGGTTGAGTTAGGATAGGCGGTTGCCCCAGGAATCTTTTGAAATCTTGGAAGGCTTGCTCGCACTCCGTTGTCCATTCAAACTTCTTTCCCTTTCTTAGAATGGCGTAGAAGGGAAGAGACCTTATTGCTGATCCCGCAAGAAATCTGGACAAGGCTGCCAACCTCCCGTTGAGTTGTTGTACCTCTTTGACACAAGTTGGGCTCTTCATGTCGAGTATGGTCTGGCATTTATCCGGATTTGCCTCAATTCCTCTTTGTGTGAGCATAAAACCCAAGAATTTGCCAGCTTCTACTGCAAAGGTGCATTTTGCAGGATTGAGTTGCATGCCATGCTTTCTTATAGTGTCGAACACTTGGGCCAGGTCGGACAACAATGTCTCTTTGCTTCGTGTCTTTATCAACATGTCGTCCACATAGACCTCCATGATCTTTCCGATATGACCTGAAAAGACTTTATTCATTAACCTTTGATAAGTAGCTCCTGCATTTTTAAGACCAAAAGGCATTACGATGTAGCAGTAGTTTGCTTTTGGTGTTAGAAATGAGGTTTTTTCTTGATCAGGTGGATACATTGGGATTTGATTGTATCCGGAATATGCATCCATAAACGAGAGGTATTTATATCCGGATGAGGCATCCACCAGAGCGTCGATACTTGGGAATGGATAAGGATCTTTTGGGCAGGCTTTGTTGAGATTAGTGTAGTCAGTGCACATTCGCCACTTCCCATTTGACTTTTTCACCAAGACGATGTTAGCTAGCCATAGTGGGTATTTGACTTCTCTTATGAATCTTGCCTCCAGTAGGGCTTGTACCTGCTCTTCCACAGCTTGGGATCGTTTTGGCCCGAGTTTTCTTCGTCTCTACTGTACTGGCCGAGATCCTGGGTAGACTGCCAACTTGTGGCATATTAGTTTGGGGTCTATACCTGGCATGTCTGCAGCTTTCTATGCAAAGAGATCGATGTTATCTCGTAAGAACTGTACAAGTGATTCTTTTATGTCTCCTCTTAGAATCGTTCCAATATTGGTTGTTTTGTCCGGGATGTCTCCGATCTGGACTTTTTCTACTTCACCTTTAGGTTGTGGACGGAGTTCTTCTCGCCTCTGAACTCCACCAAGTTCAATTGTGTGGAATTCTTCTCCTCTACCTCTGAGGTTTAGACTTTCGTTGTAACAACAGCGTGCCATCTTTTGATCTGCTTTTATTGTAGCTATCCCTTCTGCAGTTGGGAATTTCATGCATAGATGTGGAGTTGAGACTATTGCGCCGAGTTGATTTAATGTTGTCCGACCTATTAAGGCATTATAGGCTGAACTCACGTCGACCACGATGTAGTCTATTTTGAGTGTTTTGGATTTGTTTCATTTTCCGAAGGTTGTGTGTAGTTAGATGTATCCCAGTGGTTGCACTGGGGTGTCTCCCAGTCCGAACAAGCTGTTTGGATATGCTCTAAGATCTTTTCTTCTAAGCCGAGCTTGTTGAAGGCAGTTTTGAATAAGATGTCGGCGGAGCTCCCTTGGTCTATCAGTGTGCGGTGAAGATTGGCATTTTCCAGTATAATGGTGATGACCATGGGATCGTCGTGTCCCGAGATGACACCTGATGCATCTTCTTTGGTAAACGTAATTGTCGGGATGTCGGGTGCTTCCTCCTTTCCCTCGACATGATATACTTCTTTGAGATATCTTTTGTGAGATGATTTGGAGATTCCCCCTCGTGCAAATCCTCCGTGTATCATATGGACATGTCTTTCTGGTGTACGAGGTTATTGCTCGGTTCGTCCAACATCCTCGTCCCTTCTCCTTTTTCTTTGCTCATTATCCCGGGTGGCCAGATACCGATCTAGTTTTCCCTCTCTTACTAATTTTTCTATGACATTTTTTAAGTCAAAACATTCGTTGGTGGAATGTCCACGGACTCGATGGTATTCACAATATTCGGACCGATTTCCTCCTCCTTTTTTGCCTTTGAGTGGTCGAGCTGGGGGTATTTTTTCTGTGTGGCAGACTTCTTTGTAGATATCCACAAGGGACACCCGAAGAGGGGTATAATTATGATAATTTTTAATTTTTTCCCTATGTCGATCTTCCTTCTTTTTGGACTTTTTATCCTTGCCCCGGGGGGTATAGGTGAATCCGGATTTTGAGGTCTCTCTTAGTCGAGAATTTTCCTCCATGTTGATGTATTTCTCCGCTCGTTCTTACACTTCATTCAGAGATATGGGGTATTTCTTCGATATGGATTGGCTAAAAGGTCCCTCTCATAGGCCATTGATGAGGCCCATGATGGCGGCCTCTGTTGGTAGGTTTTATATGTCTAGACATGTTTTATTGAATCTTTCTAAGTAGTTGCGAAGACTTTCCCGATCTCCTTGCTTGATTCCTAATAGACTGGGGCGTGCTTAGCCTTATCTTTTTGGATAGAGAATCTGGCCAGGAACTTTTTGGCTAAGTTGTCAAAGCTTGAGATGGACCTCGGAGGTAAATTGTCGAACCATCTAATTGCTGTCTTTGTAAGAGTTGTTGGAAACGCTTTACAGCGAACTGCATCTGAGGCATCGATGAGGTACATTCTACTTCTAAAATTGCTGAGGTGATGGTTGGGATTTGTGGTGCCATCATACAAAGCCATATCCGGAAGTTTGAAGTCCTTAGGGATTTTGGTCTTCATGATCTCCCTAGTGAATGGATCTTGATCCTTGTGAGAGTAGTCCTCAGGAGTGGACCGAGTAGCTTTGGTTTTGAGATCGGCTTCGAGTTTTAGAATTTTATCTTCTAACTCTCGGTATCGCCTTACCTCTTTTTGTAGATCCTTCCCAACTTCTCGTTGATGCTGGCTTTCTTTTTCAAGTTGCTTTAAACGGTCTTGAAGCGCTTCTAATACTCCCGGATTTGATGAGTTTTTGTCCCTATTAGATTCCGGGGTATCTTTTAGTGTAGTGTCTGCGTTTTTGTGCAGTGTTCTATCTTCTAGATCTGAATCGTGGTCGTTCTCATTGTTGTCCACCATGGTGATGGGATGACTTCTAGGTCCCCGGCAACGGCGCCAATGTTCCGAGGGTTACCTGAAACTGTAGGTCGATCTCGGACGAGATCTTCTGTATTGGTCGGAGATGACGTGTCCGGCTGGTGGGTGGCGGCCGGAGCTGTCGTGTCTGACTCGTTGGACTGGCTGCGCTGCTGATCCTTCGTCACCGGAGGTTGGTGGTACCTATAAGGGACTCCGATGCTTAAGTTAGCAAGGGTATTGAGCAGGTTTTTAGTAGAATCAGAGTATGAGTTATACCTGGGTGCTCCAGTGTATTTATAATGGTGTAGAGTGACCTTTTTAGATAAGATAAGTTAGTTATCTTATCTTATCGTTATCTTTGAGTGAGGTCATCTTATCTCCAAGGGAACCGCCCTTATCTCTGTAGGCTTGGGCTGCCTTTGGATTTGGGTCGTGTTCCTCTGTCTGGGCCCTTTACTGGGCTTTTCTGGCAATTTGGCCGATCTCTTTGAGAAGAGGTCGGATAGTCTGACCTAAAGAGGTCGGTCACTTTGTTACTGAACATCCCGGGTCGGGTAGATCGACCCAAGGTGTGAACACTTAGTATCTTGTACGATTGGTGAGACTCAACTTAAGGATTTCATGTGTGACTTAGGGGCATGTCTGAGCGTCCTGCCACTCTCGATTTATGAGAAGTTGAACCTTGCACCATTGAAGAGACCCGGAGCTAGGTTTGTGCTTGCGGACAAGACTATAATTTCAGTTGTAGGTGTTGCTGAAAACGTGTTAGTTAGAATTCAAGACTTAATCTTTCCGGTAGATTTCCATATCCTAGAGACACCTCCCATTGATTCGGATAGCCATCCTCCATCTTACTTGGGAGACCATTCTTAAAGACATCCCGCTTTAAATTAGATGCATTGTCGGAGGATTATTCATTTGAAGCCAAAGGAAGGTAGTAAAGTTCAATTTGGAGGAAACCATGAGGCAACCTCTAGGAGTCCACTCAATTTTTGGTTGTGACATTGTTGAAGATATTATAGTTGAAGAACAAATTGGGAGTGATACGGAGATAAATGTCAGTAGAGACTTGGGAGTAGGAGGACTTAGCAAGGAAAAAGGGAAGGATCCACAACTTCCATACCCTCAAGCAAACAAGGACGAGGGGCGTGGGCGACGCTCACGCATCACTACTCTGTTCACATCACCCATGTGTACGCATGGACGAGGCGCACACGTCGCATCCCTGATGCAGCTGATATGCAGCGCGCCCTGTTCTCCTCATTTTCTTTAATTTCCCTCTTCTATTCCTTCTTCCTTACTCCTTCTTTCTTCCTTACCACCCCTTCTTCTACCACAACCACCGGTAACCACCATTTCCGGCGGTCCCATACTCTCTCTCTCTCTCTCTCCTCCCTTTCTCTTCTCTCTCTTCTCTATACTCCCACTTATACTCTACCTCACCTTCTTCCTCTTCACAAGGTTTTAAATTTCCCTCTTTCTCTCTTGTTTTTACAATTCTTTCTTTAAGGTTGCATTTGATTACTCTACTCTATTCCTTCTTATTTGCACTTTTATTTCTATTGTTTATATTCCATTTTTATTTATATTTGTTTCTTTTCTCTATTTTTCCATGGGTGTTGAACTCTGATTTTTCCTTTCATTGGTAGATTGTTTTATTATATCTTGACTTATTTGTGTATGTGGTGTTGTTTTAATGAATGGTATTTCAATTTGGTTCATTACATTCTTGAATTTTTCAAGTTTGCTTGTTGTCTGGAAGTTACACACCATGTGTTTGTTAAAAAGCACCAATGACATTTTGATTCAAATTTGACATTGTGCTTTCAACCTAGTGCTTTTTCTCATTACACTTGCTTTTCTTCATGTGCATTGAACCTATTGTGCCTCATATTTACCTTCCATTTACTCATTACTTATGACTTGCTTCTTTGTAACATAGTGCAAAATTATGATTCCTTTTTCACTAACTCCCCTTTATGCCAATTGCATGCTTCATTGTCTTGGGGTTAGACTAGATGAAAACTTTTCTTGCACTTAGTTTCTTTCTTGCATGTGTTACTTAGTGTTGTTGTTGATGCTTGAGTCTATTCGTCTCATGCTTTATACTTGCATGCTTCTCTCACTCTCGCATCTCATGCTAGTGACATGCCCCATGATTGATTTTGTCGTCTTACTTACATATTGCAGCTGTCATGTATTTAGGACACTTTACTCCTTTATGGCACTATTTCTCACTTGCATGTTGTTAATTAAGTGTTGTTTCTTTGAGTTTAATGTTTTCTCTTTTCCTCCCCTTTTCAGGAAGGCCACCAAAAAGGGCAAGGAGAAGGCTTCGAAAAAGACGCCCACAAAAAGGGCACCTCAAAGAACAACTTCCAAGGTGCGCCCTTTGCCAAAGGTTAAACCTCCCTCTAAGAGGGTGAGAAGGGTCATTCATATTGATGAGAAAGAGAAGGACAACCCTGCGAAGGACCCCACAAGGTTCACCAATCGCTTTTGTGAGCTCATGTTCCCCGTTATGGTTGAAAGAAGTTACCACTCTGAACCCCTCCTCGTTCCTCCGGAGCACCTTGTTTAGTTTGTGATGCCCTGCATTAAGTGGTGACAATGGGAATTTCTCATGCGAAGACCGCAGGAAGCTAATCTTTCTTGGGTGGTGGAGTTCTACTCCAACTATCACTCACGTTCTCTTCAATCCATCTTTGTGTGCCGGAAGCAAGTCCTCATTTCGGAAGAAGCCATTTAGAGGATACTTCAGATTTTACCAGTGGCGGATGGGATAGATGGTTACCAAGAGATCCTGTTACAGTGCTGCACACACAGGTTTGATTGGGACTCTATCCTTACGGTCATTATCAAACCGGAATCACATTGGATCCAAGGGAGACTCAGGCTCTGGCCTAAGTGCATTAACACATGCATGCTTACTGTGGAGGCTCGAGTGTGGGCCAAAATCTTGTCCACTACGTGCTTCTGAGTATTCATGAGTCATCCATCACAGTGTACTTAGCCCTTCTTGTCTGGTGCATACTCACTGAGAGGCCTATCAACATCCCTCTCCTCATCAGACAAGCTATGGGCCGTGTGCATGCTAAGGGTAACCTCCCATTTCCTGCCTTGGTAACGGATTTGGTTGCTACTGCTGGTGTTCCCCACGAGGCTAAGGACATGAAGGCGATGATTCCGGTGAAGGGCAACATCGTCCCGACCGGCAAGTATCTTAAGCCTCCTGCAGAAATCGCAAGCCTTAACATGGCTATTCCTTCCGACATTCCTACCACTTCATCAGCACCACAAAAATCATCCCACCAATTGCTTGTTGAGCTTCATCAAAAGGTAGACCGATATGAGCGGCGGAACAAACGCCGCTACGCTTACTTGAAGAAGCCCTGGGGTTGTGCTAACCCACCTATGGAGGAGCCGAACACTTCAACATCCACTTCAGACCATAGTGAGGCGAGCACTCAAGAGTTGGATGGTAGAAGTGCCACTCCCAAACCCATCTTGCGCCTTACCAATAGCACAGAGGACCGTGCTAATTCTTAAGTGTGGGGAGGTCATCCAACCGATCTCTGTAGGTAACAACCCTTGTCTTTACAACACCCAAGTTTTAATTTTCTGTTTGTCAATTAGGATAATTCGTATTGCATGGCTAGTTTTTGTATTTAAACACTTTTTGCATGGTAGTTGTCTCTTGCTAGGACTACTTGGTTAGGGTGATGAATTCTTTTTCCAAGAAACTGTGTTTTTAAGGCACCCTACCAATTTAAGAAAAAAAATTGTGATAAACTTGCTTGAAGAATTTATTTTGGAACATGGTTTTTGAGCTTAGAACACACAAGCATGTGAGTTTTGAGCCCAATTATGTGGTTACATCTTATAACCACTTATTTTCATTCTTGTGTGCATCGTTCTCTTTCTATGATTACAATCCTTGCTTTGTTTGATTCTATATATCCATTATTTTGTGTATGAATGCATTTATATGATTGAGGCTATCATTTCAATAGCTCACTTCCCCAAAAAGCCTTAACCCTTTTATCTACCATTGCTAACCAATTTTGAGCCCATGTTAAACCCCCTTTGTTCTTTAATTTAGCACATCAATATCCCCTAAGCGAAGAACAATAATATCCTCGGATTTGGATTTTTGATTAGCTTAGGCGAGTGAGGATGTATGTCATTCAAGTGGGAGGGAAACTTGGGAACTTGGGTAGATGTAAAAGTGTATTTTTGTGTTTTTAATTGAAAATATTAGGAATTGGGAACACACTCATGTATGGAATGATTGAACCATATGCATTGGCACCATTGTACATAATTCATCAAAAAAAAAGAAAGAAAAGAAATGTAGAAAAAGAAATAGAAAAATAGAAGAAACAAAAAATATAGAAAAAGAAAGCAATAAAAAGGGGACAAAAATGCCCCAAGGCGAAGCCAACAATAACCAACGCATATGGATTGTGGATTAAAAGAGAAATACATGAGTGTGTGAAAAGTGAGTAAATGGGTAGTTAGGTTGTGCATTAGAATTGTATAGGTTGTTGTATGTGTTAGGTGAGAGTTTAGGCTAATCAAAGATGCAAATTTTAAGCTCACATAGCCATATATGCATCCTTACCCTTACCCTAGCCCCATTACAACCTAAAATAAGACCTCATGATGAATGCACGCATGCACCGAATAACTGTTGATTGTTAGATAAAAGAAAAATCTTGGAAAGCATGATTAGAGGAGAATTGAGTGAAAAACCCTTTACACTTTAACGAATAGAGTGGATACACTTCCGGTGAGGGTTCGACGCTCAACTCCTTGTTCCCGGCTTTCACAAGCTTTCTTCTTGCAAGTTATGTGCACTTCATTTTGATGTTTGAATTGGTAGAGTTCATGAGTATTATATTACCTTAGCCCTGCTCGTTCATGAGTATATTTTAATCCGCTTCTATTCCCATTCGATGCCGTGATGCGTTTGTTGAGTGATTTTAGAGTTTATAGGTATAAATGGCCTAGAAGATGGAAAGAAAGCATGAACAAGTGGAAGGAGACATGGAAAATAGAGCTTTGGAGAATTAACTGTGACGCGCACACGTTGATATAAACAGCTGGAACCCCGCACGCAAGAGCTGGCACGTTCGCGTGGTGAAGCGAAATCCCACCGACGCGTACGCTTGGCTCGTGGAACTCAAATGACGCAAACGCGTGGCCGACGTGCACGCGTGACACTCAGCACATGACCTCATTAATGAAATCGTGGCTGGCAATTTCTGGGAGGCTTTAGGCCTAAATTCAAGCTGATTCTGCATGGAAAGGACCTAAGGAACCAAGGAGGAAGGGGGGATCAATCATTTTACACACAACACATAATTTTAGCTAGTTTTTTGTTCTTGTATTCTAGAGAGAGAAACTCTTACTTCTCTCTAGATCTAGCTTGTTTTGATTTCCCTTTGTTGAATTTCTGAATTGGATCTTGTTGATTTTAGTTTGAATTACTTAATTTGAGTTCTCTAGTTATACTTTTGTTTAGATCTAGTGTTGAATTTGAATTCTCTTGTTATTTCTCTTTTCTACTCATTTTTTGAACTTATGGATCTTGAATTTCTATTAGTGCATTGATGTTTTCCATGACTGATAGTGTTAATTGAGTTATTTTCTATCGGTAATTATTAGTGGATATTTGTAGTCTCTAATTAATTTGTAATTTAAATATGTCTTTTATTATTGCATGCGATGTGTTTGATGAAATGTTTCCTTTGATTATGAAGTAGTTCTCTTTACTCTTGGCCTATGCTGGGTAAACTTGAGTCATTGGGTCTAATGGATTTGGTGATTTGAGAATCCTAGTGGTCATTTGATACCCATTGACACCAATCTACTACTAAGCCAATTAGTAGATGGATTGGGACATATGAATTGAGATTGATCTAGGCATTTGACGTACTTCAAGCTTAGGAGTAGACATTTTACATACTTAAAGCTTTTGGATGTAGACTTAGTGAGCTTGGTTCCTCATAATTGTCAAGATATGGTTGTTAGACAAGGATGGTGAACCCAATTCCCATGCCTAGCCAAGAGTTCCTTTTATCATTCATATTTGAACACAAAATTCACAATCGCTTTGGTTTGGTTACTTGTTCTTTAAGATTTCTTGCATGTTAAGTCTAGTAGTTTAAATTCTTGTTTATGACTTCCAACCCCGGAATTTTAACCAATATTGATGCACATTTCTGCCCATTCCTTGTGAGATAACTCGGACTCTAAATACTTTAGTTTACTTTTGTTGGGGTTGAAATTTGTGAGAACCATAATTAAAATTTGATTGCGAGGATTGACTATCGGTTTGGACTATACTATCAACGGGAATCATTTGTGTGAAATTACTAACCGGTATAAATCCACGCGCGTCAACCCACTGCCACGGATTGATGACCTCATGGATCAGTTACAAGGAGCCGGAGTTTTTTCTAAGATTGATTTGCGATCCGGCTATCACCAGATAAGGGTAAGAGATGAGGACATCCCTAAGACTATTTTTAAGACTCGTTACGGTCATTACGAGTACACTAATGTCTTTTGGATTGACAAGCGCCCCTGCGGTGTTCATGGATTATATGAACAGAATCTTCCGCCCGTTTTTGGATAAATTCATTGTCGTCTTCATTGATGACATACTGATTTACTCCAAGACTGAAGAAGAGCATGCAGAACGCTTGAGGACCGTGTTGTAGATACTAAAGGAAAGGAAACTCTATGCAAAACTGTCCAAATGGGAATTCTAGAAAGATGAGTTGAAGTTTTTGGGCCATGTAGTGGGTAAACAGGGGATAGCAGTAGACCCATCTAAGGAGGAAGTGGTAATGGATTGGGGGCGACCAACCTCAGTGACTGAGATAAGGAGTTTTCTGGGCTTAGCTGGCTACTACCGGAGATTCATCAAAGGTTTTTCGTAGATAGCTTTGCCATTGACAAGGATAACCCACAAGGACGTGACATTTGTTTTGACTTCTGAGTGTGAGGAGAGCTTTCAAGTGTTGAAGCAAAAGTTGACCATCGCGCCTTTGTTGGTGTTACCTGAGCCAAATGAATCATTTGAGGTGTACTGTGATGCCTCACTGAAGGGTCTAGGGTGCATGCTGATGCAGTATCGTAATGTGGTGGTGTATGCCTCACGGCAGTTGAGACCTCATGAAGTTAATTATTCTACACACGATTTGGAGCTTGCTGCAGTTGTGTTTGCGCTAAAGGTGTGGAGGCATTACCTCTATGGGGTTAAATTCTGAGTTTTCTCTGATTACAAGAGCTTGAAATATCTCTTTGATCAGAAAGAGCTTAATATGCGGCAGAGGAGGTGGATGGAATTACTGAAGGACTACGACTTTGAGTTGAATTACCATCCGGGGAAGGCGAATGTAGTGACAGATGCGTTAAGTCGAAAGTCGTTGTATGCTGCTTGGATGATGCTCCGAGAAGAGGAGTTGCTCAAGGCATTCGAGAGACTAAAGGTCGGTGTTCAAGAAGCGTCTGGGACTCTATTTTTGAGTCGATTACAAATCTCAAGTGACTTTAAATCTGAACTCCTAAAGGCTCATGAAAACGATGACGTGTTACCGAAGGTGTTGCCAGCTATTGAGCAAGGGAAGCAGTGGAGAGTGTCATGGGATCAAGATGGGTTGTGAAGATTCAAGGGTAGGATCATTGTGCTAGATGTTGGTACCTTGCGGTAAGATATCTTAAAGGAAGCACACAAAAGCAGATTTTTTATCCACCTGGGGAGTACTAAGATGTACATACCATGCTTTAAAAGCGATGTTTTGGTGGCCGGGTATGAAAAATGATGTGGCGGAATATGTTTCAAAGTGTTTAACCTGTTAGAAGGAAAAGATCGAACACCAGAGACCTTCCGGGACGTTGCAACCTTTAGAGGTTCCACAATGGAAGCGGAAAAGAATTGCAATGGACTTTGTGTCGGGATTGCTAAGGACTAGGTCCGGTTTTGATGCTGTCTGGGTGATTGTGGACCTACTGACGAAGTCAGCTCACTTTTTACCCATTCGAATGAATTACTGATACCAGGGCATTTTGGCCAGTTTCACTGACCTTTTCTTTACTGTTTTTAAGGTAGTTTCATGCATTTTCTTAGAAAATAAGCTAGTTTTGGGTAGATATTCACTTACATCTTGATTCAAGCATACATTATGCACTTTACATGATTTCATGAGAATTTTGCATGAATTATATGACAAATTGGATGATGCATGACTCATGACTTGGACTAGAACTTTGATGCACTTTGTTGCTTGATTTCAGGACAAAGAAAGCAAAGAAGAACCACGTTAGCAGTCACGTTAGTCCCACTAACGTGACCTCTAACGTGGAATGGGTGCTAACTTGCAAAGTTAATGAGAAAGGTAATCGCCAATAACGCCCTCGAAGCCATCATAAGCCCACGTTAAGAGTCACGTTAACTAAGTTAACGTGAACTCTAACGTGGAAGAAGACAACAAGGCCAACGTTAGTGACACTCTCCTTTGTCACTAACGTTGGAACAAGCTCATAATTAGCCATGTTAGTTGCCACATTAACTTAGTAAACGTGGACTCTAACGTTAAGAAGCAAAAGAGAAGCCAACGTTAGTGACATTCACCTTTGTCACTAACGTTGGCCAAGCCTCCATAAGCCACGTTAACTCCCACGTTAACTTAGTTAACGTGAAAGCTAACATGGAGAGAGCAATTGATAGCCAACGTTAGTGACACTTACCTTTGTCACTAACGTTGGGGTGAACCACCAAGAGCCACCATGAGCAACGTTAACTCCCACGTTAACTTAGTTAAGGTGGAAGCTAACGTGCATAAAGAGATGATGAGCCAATGTTAGTGACACTCACCTTTGTCACTAACGTTGGGGATGGCTAGCATTACTACGTTAGAAGCCATGTTAACCTAGTTAACGTGGACTCTAATGTGGGAAAGGGGCACATTGGAACGTTAGTGACAAAGGTAAGTGTCACTAACGTTCTCAAAGAATTGGCACTGCTACGTTAGAAGCCACGTTAACCTAGTTAACGTGGACTCTAACATAGGGACAAGGGAGGACTCTCCACGTTATTGGGAAAGGTAAGTCCCAATAACGTGTGGGAAGGACCAAGAGGCAACGTTAGTGGTCACGTTAGTGCCACTAACGTTGAAGTCAACGTGATCATATTTGGGTTAGGAACGTTAGTGAAAAAGGTGATTGTCACTAACGTTCTCGAACTCACACTTTCACTTAACGTTGACACCACTAACGTCCTCAGTCAAAGTCCCTGCCTACTTCACCTTTTCTCTCTGCAAGCAAAGCTAAGCCCAATGAAAAGGATAACTGCTTCAAACTCAAGATTCAGAGACCCACACCCAAGACTTGAAGAGCCAACTAGAAGATGAGAAGAGTAGTATATATAGGAGTAGCTTTGAATTAGTTAGGGAGTTGGAAACTTTAGGGAGCCTTTGGCATAGAACTACTCTCTGTATTTTACTTTCTCTGCACTTCTAGTTTTACTTTCATCATGTATTCTCCATCTTGGTTTTCATTTTCTAGAGCTATGAACAACTAAACCCCTTTCATTGGGTTAGGGAGCTCTGTTGTAATTTGATGGATCAATATTAGTTTTCATTCTCATTCTTTTATCTTTTCTCTTGATTTTACTAGAAAGATTTCGATCTTCATCCAATTGGGTAGTTATCTTGGAAAAGAAGCTATTCACACTTGGATCTCTTCTGAACCTTGAAAGAGGAATGAAGAGATCATGCTAGAAATGCTTTCTCATGCTGGACCAAATTGGGTTTGGATGGATATGTGCTATAATCCTTCCAACACTTGATTTGGGAAATGCATGTGGTATAATCAGTGACCATACTTCATCTCTTCTCATGAGCAATTGACCAAGGAATTGGCTATTGATCAAGATTTGAGAGATTGAATTACCAAGAAATTGGAATTCGATCACTTAAGATTGCCAAGGAGATCAATGAATGCATTGATTGAGGAAGATATGAAAATGAACTTGATCTGAAGAATGCAACATCTCCTGAGCCCAATGAACTCCCCATTTCTGATCTTATCCATTCTCTTTAATTTCTGCCATTTACTTTTATGAGCAATTACCACATTCCCGTTTAAGATTCTGCAATTTACTTTCTTCCATTTACATTCAGCTCTTTATTTCTAGCATTTACTATTTCTGCTATTTACTTTCCCGCCATTTAATTTTCTGCAAACCTCAAATCAAATTCTGGTTCGCTCAACTAGAACATTCCTCTAATTAAAGTTGCTTGATCAATCAATCTCTGTGGGATTCGACCTCACTCTATTGTGAGTTTTTACTTGACGACAAATTCGGTACACTTGCCGAAGAAAATTTGTTGAGAGACAAGTTTTGTGCGTATCAAGTTTATGGCACCGTTGTCGGGGATTGATTTTGAATCAACAATGATTAAATTGGAGGATAACTAGATTGAGCATTTTTCTTTTGTTTGATTTAAATTTCTGTTGAGATAATTTGTTTGATATATTGCATCACTCACACTAACAGTAATTCTAACAGAATATTTTCTGCATCTATTTTTCTTGCTTGTACCTTGTTGGTTGTATGACAGGGAGGAGAAGCGGGGCTTCAACTTCCTTTGATTCTGAACCTGAGAGGACCTTCCTTAGATTAAGGAGGGAAGCAAGAGGAAAAAGAGTAGTGGGTGCTGAGGAAGAGGAAGAGTACTTTGAACTAGACATGGAGGAGAATATGGAGAACATTCATGAAGAAGAGGCTCACAACCATGGCAGAGAAGGTCTAGCAAATCATGCTGGGCAAGAGAGAAGAGTTCTAGGCTCCTACATCAACCCAAACCCAGGAAACTGTGGGAGTAGCATTCAAAAGCCAACCATACATGCCAACAACTTTGAACTAAAACCACAGCTCATCACCCTTGTTCAGAACAACTGTTCATTCGGAGGAGGCGTCCAAGAAGACCCCAATTAACATCTAACCACCTTCCTGAGGATATACGATACTGTGAAGTCTAATGGTGTTCATCCTGACACCTATAGACTACTTTTGTTCCCTTTCTCACTCAAGGATAAGGCATCTAAATGGCTGGAATCCTTTCCTAAAGAGAGTTTGACAACCTGGGAAGATGTGGTGAACAAATTTTTAGCCAGATTCTATCCTCCTCAAAGAATCAACAGGCTGAGTGCTGAGGTTCAAACTTTCAGGCAGCAGGATGGTGAGACTCTATATGAAGCATAGGAGAGGTCTAAGGACCTAACAAGGAGGTGTCCACCAGATATGTTCAATGAATGGGTGCAGCTACATATTTTCTATGAAGGCCTTTCTTATGAATCAAAGAAAGTAGTAGACCACTCATCCGGGGGATCTCTGAATAAGAAGAAGACCATTGAGGAGGCCATAGATGTCATTGAAACTGTAGTAGAGAATGACTACTTCTATGCCTCCGAAAGAGGGAACACTAGAGGAGTGATGGAGCTAAACAATGTAGATGCTCTGCTGGCCCAAAACAAGTTCATTACCAAGCAATTAGCTGACCTCACCAAGAAGATGGAGATGAACCAAGTAGCAGCAATCACCACCTCATTAACAACCCAAGAGGGAATGAATGCAGAGGCAGAGAGTGAGTAGGAGCAAGCCAACTACATTGGGAATTCACCTAGACAAAATCATGACCCATACTCCAAGACCTACAACCCTGGTTGGATGAATCACCCAAATTTTGGGTGGGGGAATCAACAAGATCAAAGCCAAGATCAGAGACGTCACAACTCCAACAACAATGCAGCTCACCAACAATTCACACAGAGAACATATCAACACCACCATAACAGCACCTCTCCACATCCATATCAAAACTAAAATAACACTCCTCATCCTTCTACCTCCAATCCCAACCTACCATCATCTGATGACAGACTCTCAAGGATTGAGAACCTGCTTGAAGGCATATGCAAAGAGATTCAAGACAACAAGGTGTTCAAGGAGGAAGTGCGAGCAAATTTTAAGAACCAGGGAGACACCATCAAGAGGTTGGAATCTCAAGTGGGGTATCTCTCTGAGCAGATTCCCAAACCTACAGATGGATTCCGAAGTGACACAGAGAAAAATCCGAGAGGTGAAACAAAGAAAGTAAGATGGGAAGATTGCAAGATGGTCACTATAAGTGGTAAGGAGACTGAGGACAAGCCAAATAAGCCGTCAGAACAACCTGGAGATACCTCAGCAGAGAAGAAGGAAAAAGATCACCAAGAACCAAAAATCTCACAACAGGAGCTGCTGAGATTCTATGCACCCTTTCCCCAACTACTCAATGGTGCTGTGGAGAAGAGAATATACTCAAGATTTCTTGACTTGTTTGCATCTCTGCATGTGAACATACCATTCATCAAGACCATCCAACAAATGCCTGCATACATCAAGTATATGAAGGAACTGCTTCCAGGAAAAGCTCACTCAAGGGAGGCCAAACTATGGTGATGAACAAGGAGTGCAGCGCCCTCATTCAACCAGAGTTGCCTACGAAAAGAAAGGACCCAGGGAGTTTCTACATTCATTGTGCCATCGGAGAAACCATGTTTGATAAGGGACTCTGCGATTTGGGAGCAAGCATCAACTTAATGTCCTTATCCCTTATGAAGAGGCTGCTGATCAATGAGATAATGCCCACAGATGTAGTCATCAGGTTGGCTGATAAAACTCAAAAACAAGCAATAGGAGTGGTGGAAAATGTGTTGGTAAAGGTTAGGAAATACTTCCTCCCAACAGACTTTGTCATATTGGACATGGAAGAGAGTCACACTCACCCAATCATATTGGAAAGACCATTCCTAGCTACAGCCAGAGCACTCATAGATGTAGAGTGAGGGGAGCTAATCTTGAGGATCCATGATGAACAACTCAGCTTTAATGTCTTCAAACTCTCACAAGAAACAGATCAAGAGAACAAGGAACCAAGGAAGAATCACAGTGAGATATTGAAGGAAGAAACAAGCACTGAAGCACAACCAGCACATCTGGGAACTCCCTTGATTGATGAACAAGGCAAACAGCAATTGCCACAGCTCAAAGAAAATCAGGAGGAACCCAAACCACCAGAATCATATGAGACCAATAACCACATTTCCTTAGAGGAGGAGGTCACAAAGAGTAAGACAACATCACAAGGAACAAACAAAGAGGCACCAAGGAGGTGGAGGAATAAGAAGATCCCTACCGAGGACTTCTCTTCAGGGGATAAAGTGATCTCAGCTTACTTCCCAGATATCCCCCTGATCTCCCCACTGTACCATCTCAGTTACCTAAGGTCTTCACTGAATATGTTGTGATGTCAGGGCATTTTGGCCTGTTTCACTGACCTTTTCTTTACTGTTTTTAAGGTAGTTTCATGCATTTTCTTAGAAAATAAACGTTAACTTAGTTAACATGGACTCTAACGTTAAGAAGCAAAAGAGAAGCCAACGTTAGTGACATTCACCTTTGTCACTAACATTGGCCGGTGCCACTAACGTTGAAGTCAACGTGATCATATTTGGGTTAGAAATGTTAGTGAAAAATGTGATTGTCACTAACGTTCTCTAACCCACACTTTCACTTAACGTTGACACCACTAACGTCCTGAGTCAAAGTCCCTGCCTACTTCACCTTTTCTCTCTGCAAGCAAAGCTAAGCCCAATGAAAAGGATAACTACTTCAAACTCAAGATTCAGAGACCAACACCCAAGACTTGAAGAGCCAACTAGAAGATGAGAAGAGTAGTATATATAGGAGTAGCTTTGAATTAGTTAGGGAGTTGGAAACTTTAGGGAGCCTTTGGCATAGAACTACTCTCTGTATTTTACTTTCTCTGCACTTCTAGTTTTACTTTCATCATGTATTCTCCATCTTGGTTTTCATTTTCTAGAGCTATGAACAACTAAACCCCTTTCATTGGGTTAGGGAGCTCTGTTGTAATTTGATGGATCAATATTAGTTTTCATTCTCCTTCTTCTGTCTTTTCTCTTGATTTTACTAGAAAGCTTTCGATCTTCATCCAATTGGGTAGTTATCTTGGAAAAGAAGCTATTCATACTTGGATCTCTTTTGAACCTTGAAAGAGGAATGAAGAGATCATGCTAGAAATGCTTTCTCATGCTGGACTGTTCCGCCATTTACATTCAGCTCTTTATTTCTAGCATTTACTGTTTCTGCTATTTACTTTCCCGCCATTTAATTTTTTGCAAACCTCAAATCAAATTTTGGTTCGCTCAACTAGAACATTCCTCTAATTATAGTTTCTTGATCAATCAATCTCTGTGGGATTCGACCTCACTCTATTGTGAGTTTTTACTTGACGACAAATTCGGTACACTTGCCGAAGAAAATTTGTTGAGAGACAAGTTTTGTGCGTATCAATTACACCTTTGAGGAGCTAGCACGGTTATACATAAAGGAGATTGTGAGACTTCATGGTGTACCTACTACTATAATCTCTGATAGAGATCCTCGTTTCCCTTCGAGGTTCTAGGGTGCATTTCAGAAAGCTTTCAGAACCCGATTAAGCTTGAGCACAGCTTACCATCCACAAACAGATGGTCAATCCGAGAGGACGATACAAACCTTAGAAGATATGTTGAGGGCTTGTGTTCTGGATTAGCCGATGAGCTGGGATCGATATATGCCGCTAGTGGAGTTTGCGTACAATAATAGCTACCATGCGAGCATTGGAATGGCTCTGTACGAGGCTCTGTATGGAAGGAAATGCCAATCTGCACTATGCTGATATGAAGCTAGGGAGAAAAGCTTATTGTGGCCGGAGATGATAGCTGAGACCACTAAACAAGTCAAGAAAATCTGAGATAGGATGCTCACTGCGCAGAGTCCTCGGAAGAGTTATGCCGATCAGAGGCGGAGGCCCTTGAAATTTGAGGAAGGAGACCATGTTTTCCTTAAGGTTACTCTAACAACAGGAATAGGTAAGGCAATTAAAGCGAAGAAGCTGAATCCTCGGTACATCGGTCCATTTCAGATCCTGGAGAGGGTTGGACCGATGGCGTATCAGATGGCTCTACCACCCCACCTTTCGAACCTGCACGATGTATTTCACGTGTCGCAGCTTCGAAAGTATACTCCTGTTGCTAGCCATGTGTTAGAACCTGAATATGTTCAGTTAAAAGAAGATTTGACACTTCCGGTGACTCCGGTCAGAATTGACGATACTAGTATCAAATGGTTGCATGGAAAAGAGGTTTCTTTAGTTAAGGTGGCATGGAGTCGAGCCGGTGTTGAGGAGCACACTTGGGAACTTGAGTCGGAGATGTGAACTGACTACCCGCACTTATTCTCAGGTAACTGAATTCGAAATTTGTGGGCAAAATTCCCAATTAGGTGGGTAGAATGTAAAACCCGGTTAATTAATGACTAATTAACCCATAAACTAAAATTTATTCTAGAAAGCTAAAAATGTGCTTTTTATGGCTTAATTTGATAGAGAAAATTAAAATGAGAATTTTGACACCAATTTTAAAGAAATCGGCCCAAGATTGGACCGAACGGGCCAAACCGGGCCAAATCGGACCCATATTGGGCCCTTGACCCAACCAAACTAAACCTAAAATCCTAAAAACAGCACTCTCTCTCCTCTCTAAACCCTCAAACACACTGAAATGGAGTGAGGAAGGGGAAGAACACTCTTCCAAAGTTTTAACTCTCACTTGATCTTCAAACCACCATAACTTTTGATCCGGAGCTTCGATTGCTGCACCGTTTGTAGCCACGCGTTCACTGCGACAAGCTCTACAAAACCCACAAATTTGTTTTTGAGGTAAGCCACGATTTTAGTTTAGTTTTCTCAGCCCTTAAATTCGAATTTTTGGAGAAAAATTGTTGAGATTTTGGGCTCTTTGATGTTATAGGATCCAACTAGCTTGAAGGAGAGGATTAATCTTGTCTCCTTGATCTTTGGGTGTGGTAAGATTCTCAACCCTAGTGGAATTTGTTGGTTTATGATGTTTGGTATTGAGTTGTTGTGTTTGGATGTGATAATTGTGGTTTAGGAAGTGTATATATGTGTGTTGGAGCTTGATTTAGGTTTTGGAAAGCTTGGAAAAGGGCTATGGTGTGATAAAAATATGTTTTTGGAGGTGTTGAAGCCTTGAGAGCTTGTGAAAAAGTGATTTGGAAGTGCTCCAGGTTAAGCGGGGAAATCGGCTAACATATGGTCTTGGTTTCTTGTATCTAAAATGTAATGTGGTGTGAAAACTTAGGCTAGAGACCCTAAGATAGGATTTGGATTATTGATGTTGTTGATTGGTTGAGATGAGTTGTGTGGTTATGTATGTGATTAGTGGATCTTGATGTTTTGATGGTATGATGCTTGAGAGATATGCATGTTTTGATATATGCTTAATGATTGATTGAGATTAAATTGTGGGTGAAACCATATTGTTGGTGAGGATGATATTGATTGTATGTATTGATGGTTGATGGAATTGGCTTGTTGGAAATTGAGATGAGGAAGTATATATTTGGCATGATATTGTATTGGAAATTGGGTTATTTGGTTGGGATTGGTTAAAATGGTGGATTGGTGGATTGTGAATTTGATAAAATGTCAACATATGAGTTGAGGAGGCTTGAGGTTGATTTTTGGCATGTTTTGGTTGGTTTTGAAAAGGTTTGAAATTGGTTTGTTTTGAAAATGGCATTTTGTAGTTTTGTATGAAAATGTGATTTTTGGGTCTACTTTGACGGAGCATAACTTGGTCTCCAGATCTCTGATTTATGTCAAACTTGTTTAGAAATAAAACTAGATCCGGGAGTTTATGCTGTTCGCAGAATGGGTGAAAAATGATTTGAAACAGAGAAGTTATGCCCGTCGGAAGATTGGGGTTTGAAACTGTAATTTTAAACTTTTTAACTTAGTAAAAATTTTGGCAGATCGCACTCTCAAATTTTTACTACCCCACGCGTGCGCCTGGCCAATGCATACGCGTCGATGTACTGATGCGAGTACCCAGTAGTAATTCCAGAGAGTTGCGCTGGTATTGTGCTGGTTTTGTGCGAGGAGCACAAAACGCACCCACGGGCACGCGTGACTGACGCGCACGCGTCACTCTATCTCTCTGCTTCCCATGCGTGTGCATGGGCGACGCGCACGCGTCACTATGACTTTTCTGCCTTCCACGCGTGCACGTGGGCGACGCACGTGCGTGACCTTGTTTTCACCCCAAAGCTGATTTTTGAGTTTTCAAAGCCGAGTTTCAGACTTCTAAGCCTCCCTTCTCACCCTTTATGTCCTAAATAACTATGGTATGCCTAGCGATGGGAAGAGGCTAGGAGATGTGGTAACTTGTGGACGAAGTAAGGGGAGAATTATGGTGAATTAGGATTAAAGATAATCATATGGGGTGTTGACGATGAGGGCGGAAGTGCTTTATATGCCATGAGCCAAAGAGCTGTAATTGTGAATAAATTGTGGCTGATTATGGATTGTATTATGAGCCGAATGGTTGAGTTATTGCCGAATTATGGCTGAGAATTCAACTTTGAGGCCTTGTCACTTGGTTAAGCCTCCTTGAAGGGCTTGCCCAAACCTGGCGTGTACGCGTCCCTCGGCCAATCTGCGCATCCGTGCGTAAGCATACATGACGCGTCCGCGCCGCTAAAAAAAAGTTTTTTTTCTCCTCTTCCATTTTCTTTTGTCCATTGCATTCGCATACTTCTATTCTTTGCATTTTCATTTTGTTTTTATAGCCTGTTTTTACTTTATTTTTTTCGAGTTTCTTATTTTAATAATCGTGTTGAATTCTCTTACTCAATTGTTGAGAATTTCTTGCATTATTTTGGTGCTTCTTGACTTGTTTGATATTGATGGGTGATGAAACTTTTCAATCAATGCTTCATCTTTTATGACTCTTGTATCCCTTGTGCATTGATATGAGCTCATATTGTCTTTCATGACCCAATTTTTCTTATTTGAACTTGATGCTCAATATGCTCCTTATGCTCTGATTTTACTCTTGCATCAAGTATTAGTTGATATGCCATTAGCTTACATTGTTTTCTCATCTACATGTTCTAGCTACCATGTAGTAGAGAACCATACTTTTATTTGGCATTAGCCCCTGCCTATGTTCTATTTGCTTTGATATATTTGTCATAGGCTTAATTCTTCTTTCCTTTTAGGTTGGCCACCAAGAAGGGAGAAACGAAAAGCTTTTAAATGGGGCAACAAATAAGTCATCTGCACAATCTTTTAAAGGAGCTCATCAATTGGAGCAACCCGTCCACCTTGCTCTCCTTTGCATGCACCGAGGACGGTGCAATCTTCAAGTGTGGGGAGGTCATTCGACCGATCTCCGTGGGTAACAATTTCTTTTTCAACACCAATGTTAGCTAGTTGTTGCATTGCATGATAGGTTGCATGTTAGTTAGAATTTGTACATATTTCACCACTTCACTTTTATGTTAGGACTACTTGGTTAAGGTGATGATTTCTTTTCCAAGAAACTGTTTTAGGGCACCTCAATTGATTTGAGTGAAAACTTTTCATAAAACTTGCTTGAATCATATATATATTGTGGAACATGATTTTTGTGCTAAGAACACAAGCAAGTGAGACTTGAGCCTAATAGCGTGGTTACATCTTATAACCACTTATTTTTCCTTCTTGTGTGCATTATTCTCTTCCTATGATTGTAATCTTTGATTTGTTTGATTCTTTATGTCTATTATTTTGTGTATTCATGAACTTATATGATTGAGGCCATCATTTCAATTAGCTCACTTACCCAAATAGCCTTACCCTTTTATCCTCTATTGTTAGCCAAATTTGAGCCTACGATTAATCCACTTTGTTCTAATTTTAGCACATTACAAGCCGTAAAGCAAAAAATAATAAATGTCCTTATTTGAATCTTTGATTAGCTTAGGCTAGTGTGTGTGTAACATTCAAGTGTGGGTGATGTGCGGAAAACGATCCGACACAAAACTCACCGGCAAGTGCACCGGGTCGCATCAAGTAATAAAACTCACGGGAGTGAGGTCGATCCCACAAGGATTGAAGGATTGAGCAACTTTAGTTCAGTGGTTGAATTAGTCAAGCAAACAAGTGTTGATTGTGTGAAATTGTGTTGGCAGGAATTCAATTGCATAGAATGTAAAGGGGAGTGGGTGATTCACAGGAAATTAAAGTGAACAAAAAATATAAAAGTGCTGAATCTTAAAGAACAAGAAATTAAATGGCAGAAACTTAGAACGCAAGAAATGTAAATTGCAGAATCTTAAAGTGCAAGAAATGTAAATTACTTGAATTATAAAGGGAATTGGGAAGTGGATTTGCAGAATTTAAACAAGGCAAGGTAAAATTCAACAAACAGAAATATAAAAGATGGATTCAATTAAACCGGATCTCAAATGACAATAACAATAAGCTTGGTGTAGCAACGAAACAAGGAAATTGAAATTGAAAGACGTAGATCTCAGGACCCAAGAGACCAGATAACCAAGTCTAGATCTCAATGCCTTCCTAGATCCAAATTTAGAATTCAATTGCAAGAAAAGTAAAGATCAAGCAGTAGAAGAAAGGAATTCAAATATTGATTTCTCAAAAAGCGTAGTAAAGAAAACAGAGAGATCTCAGGGTGAGATTGAAACAGAATTCCTTCAATTCTCCAACACCCAAGATTTAAACAAAAAGTAAATGAAATTGAAAATAAAAAAACTAAGAGGAAGAGAATTCAATTCTCCTTCCCCGAGACTCAGAAACTCAAAACAACTCAAAACCAAAAGCTCTCCAAAAACTACTCAGCAAAACTAAAAGGAAAAGCTCCCTTAAAACTTCAAATCCTGAGCTATTTATACACTTTCTTTAAATGATCATTAAGCCTTGAATTGGGCCTTTAGTCTTGATGGAATTGGGTTGACAATAGCCTCCGTTGATTGCTCTTGGTGTTGGGAAGAAATCCACTTGTGAACCGGGCCATGAACCATTCACGTTTGAGTCAACGTTTAAGGCAAACATTGACTCAAACGTCTTCGTGTGTGGCACTATGCAGCTCGGCCAAGTTGCTGTCACCCACGTTTGAGCCAACGTTTGAGGTCAAACGTGAGCTCAAACGTGGTTCTCCCATGCTACTCCTTTGGCCAACGTTTGGCCCAACGTTTGAGGCAAACGTTGGCGCAAACGTGGCTCAATTAAATCATCAATCAGGGACTCTTCTTCATGCTAAATTGGCGCCAACGTTTGACCTCACGTTTGAGGCAAACGTTGGCGCAAACGTTGGTTTCCCTGGATGCTCTTTTTCATTCTTTTTGGCGCCAACGTTTGACCTCACGTTTGAGGCAAACGTTGGCGCAAACATTGCCTTCCCATGCTTCTTCTTCAGCCAACGTTTGCCTCAACGTTTGAGGCAAACGTTGGCGCAAACGTTGGCTCTTCTCCAGGGTGTTCTTCATCTACTTCTCACGTTTGAGTTAACGTTTGAGGAAAACGTTAGCTCAAACGTGAATCCCTCTTTTCAAGCCCATTCTTGCAACCTTCTTCCAAGCTTTATTCCACCTATCATCAATCAACAATTATATCAAAGCTATGCCATAATCATGAGAGTTGTTCTTCTTCTTGTCACATGAGCAATTATGGCACAAAAACTCATGAAAATACATCAATTTATCCATGGTTGATTGAATCAAAGGAAACATGAAATTCAACCCAATTGGCTTACTTATGGCTTAAGAAAGTGCATAAAACTAAATGAAAACAAAGGAAAAAGACTAGTGAAACTAGGCTAAGATGACTTGTCATCACAGGAAAAACTTGGGACATTGGGTGAATAAAAAGGGTAGTTTTGTATTTTTATTGAAAACATTGGAAATTGGGTACATGCTCATGTATTGATTAAATGTATAAACCTTACGCATTGATGTTCTTGTATATAGTTTGAAAGAAAGAAAAATGAGAAAAACAAAAGAAAAAGAAAAAAATATATGGAAAAGAAAAGAAAAAAATGGAAAAAGAAAGAAAAAGAGAAAAACAATAAAAAGGGGACAAAATGCCCCAAAGTAAAGTTCAATAAAAGAATAAATGTATAAGTGTTGTGAAATGAAAAAGAAAATTCATGAGTATGTGGAAAAAGTAAAAAATGGGTAGTTTGGTTAGATCTTAATTGTATAGGATGTCATAGGTTAGGTGGGAAGTTTAAGCTTATCAAAGATTCGAATTTCAAGCTCACTTAACCAAATATGCATCCTACCTTGACCCTAGCCCCATTACAACCTAAAGAAAAGACCTCATGATAATTGTATGCCTGCATGAAATAAATGTTAATTGTTAGAAGAAAAACAAATCTTGGAAATCATGATTAGGGGAGAATTGAGTGAATCAACCCTAAACACTTGAGCGAATAGAGTGCAAACACATCCGGTGAGGGTTTGATGCTCAATTACATGTTTTTACCTATAATCATCACTTTTCTTGCAAGTTTGTAAAAATATTTAATAACTAAATTCAATTGTGGATTAGACTTGTGGTGCACGAAATTGTGATCTCCAGGCTCGAACAAATCCTGGTAATGGCTCCAGAGCTTGGTGCTCTGATCTTAATTCATAATTGTCACAACTTCGATACAACTAACCAGCAAGTGCACTGGGTCGTCCAAGTAATACCAGAGGCCATTTGTGGAGTTGAACGCCAGTTTCTGTGCCAGTTTGGGCGTTCAACTCTGGTTTCGGATCCTTTTCTGGCGCTAGACGCCAGATTTGGGCAGAAGGCTGGCGTTGAACGCCAGTTTACGTCATCTATTCTTGGCCAAAATATGGACTATTATATATTGCTGGAAAGCCCTGGATGTCTACTTTCCAACGCAATTGGAAGCGCGCCATTTCGAGGTCTGTAGCTTCAGAAAATCCATTTTGAGTGCAGGGAGGCTCTAATGAGATTTTAGCAGCTTGCACCCCATAGATTCCCAGTTTCTCTATTACAGAGAGTGGCATGAGGTTTATTCCTGAACCAAGGTTACACAGAGCCTTAAAGATCATGGTGCCTATGGTACAAGGTATTATGAACTTTCCAGGCTCGAACAAATCCTGGTAATGGCTCCAGAGCTTGGTGCTCTGATCTTAATTCATAATTGTCACAACTTCGATACAACTAACCAGCAAGTGCACTTGGTCGTCCAAGTAATACCTTACGTGAGTAAGGGTCGAATCCCACGGAGATTGTTGGTATGAAGCAAGCTATAATCAAATACAATAGTAAAATGTCCTATTTATAATAATCTAGTCACTAGGGTTTACATGAGTAAGTAATTGATGCATAAATCCACTTACGGGGCCCACTTGGTGTGTGTTTGGGCTGAGCCTGAGTGTTGCACGTGCAGAGGCCATTTGTGGAGTTGAACGCCAGTTTCTGTGCCAGTTTGGGCATTCAACTCTGGTTTTGGATCCTTTTCTAGCGCTGGACGCCAGATTTGGGCAGAAGGCTGGTGTTGAACGCCAGTTTACGTCGTCTATTCTTGGCCAAAGTATGGACTATTATATATTGCTGGAAAGCCCTGGATGTCTAATTTCCAACGCAATTGGAAGCGCGCCATTTCGAGTTCTGTAGCTCCAGAAAATCCATTTTGAGTGCAGGGAGGTCAGAATCCAACAGCATCAGCAGTCCTTTTACAACCTCTGAATCTGATTTCTGCTCAAGTCCCTCAATGTCAGCCAGAAAATACCTGAAATCACAGAAAAACACACAAACTCATAGTAAAGTCTAGAAATGTGAATTTAACATAAAAACTAATGAAAACATCCCTAAAAGTAACTAGATCCTACTAAAAACATACTAAAAACAATGCCAAAAAGCGTATAAATTATCCGCTCATCAACTTGCTAGTCCTTAGCCCTTGTGCATATAGGCTTCTTAGAAAATTAATTTATTTTGACCAAACAATTGCATTCATGTAGATAGTTTCATATTGGTAGGGTGCATTTAGTTAGATTTCATTGAATAAATGTTGATATCCTTTGCTTTCTCTTGGTTTAAGCATGAGGACATGCTTGGTTTAAGTGTGGGGAGGTTGATAAACCTCATTTGTAAGGTTTAACTTGTGTTGAATTTAGAGAGTTTTATCATCTTTTTCCACATTTATTCAATGAAATAGCATGGTTTTATAACTTCTCCTTTAATTGTGCTTAAGAGTGAAAACATGCTTTTTAGGTCTTACAATAGCTAAATTTAATTTACCTTGATTCTAGTAGGTTCCTTGATATGTTTGTTAAGTGATTTTAGATTTAGGAGGCAAAGATTGGATCAAGGGAATGAAGGAAAAGCATGTAAAAATGGAGAACTCATGAAGAAATGAAGGAATCGCAAAAGTTATCAAGCTGACCTCTTTGCACTCAATCGACCATAACTTGAGCTACAGAGGTCCAAATGATGCGGTTCTAGTTGCGTTGGAAAGCTAACATCTGGAGCTTCGAAATGATATAAGATTTGCCATAATTGCATCACGCATAGGGGTGCGCACGTGCACTGTACGTGTACGCGCCGATGGGTGCACATGACTCACTTAATGCAACTCATGGCCAGCGATTTTAGAAGCCTTATGGGCCCAATCTAACTCATTTCTGATGCTATTTAAGCCAAGGATTGAAGGGAAATTAACATACTTTAGATCATTAGTCATAGTTTAAGTTTTAGAAGTAGTTAGAGTTAGTTTCTAGAGAGAGAAGCTCTCACTTCTCTCTAGAATTAGGATTAGGTTTTTTATCTAGATCTTGTTCTTCTTCTCTCTTATAATCTTCCTTTTCTTTCCTTAATTGTTCTCTTATAGTTGTAGAATTATTCTTCTCTTGTAATTCCTTTGTATTGTTAGTTGTAGTTTATGAACCTTCTTTTGTAGATCTATACTTCTTCTTCAATGCAATTGGTAAGTTCCTTATTGTTTCATAATTATTTTTCCTTTTCTATTGTTGATCTCTTGCTATTCTAGTTAGATCTCTCTTTAATTCTTGCAATTCATGTTGTTTACTTTTATTGCATTCTATGTGTTCGATGAAATGCCTCTTTTAGCTTTAGTATAGATTTTGCTCCTCTTGGCCTAGGTAGAGTAATTAGTGACGCTTGAGTTATCTAATTCCTTTGTTGATTGATAATTAGAAGTTGCTAATTGATTTGGATACCACTAAAGCTAGTCTTTCCCTTGGGAGTTGGCTAGGACTTGTGGAATCAAGTTAATTCATCCACTTGACTTTCCTCCATTGTAGAGGTTAACTAAGTGGTTGCAATGAACAATTTGTGGTCACAATTGAGGAGGATAGCTAGGATAAGACTTCTAGTTCTCATATCTTGCCAAGAGATTTGTTAGTGGTTAGTTTATTTCCTTTGCCATTTATATTTCTTGTCTCCTATCTCAAAACCCCCAAAGATATTTCATAGCCAATAACAAGAACACTTTGTTGCAATTCCTAGGGAGAACGACCCGAGGTTTAAATACTTTGGTTTATAATTTTAGGGGTTTGTTACTTGTGACAAAACAAATTTTTGTATGAAAGGATTAGTGTTGGTTTAAAAACTATACTTTACAACGAGAATTCATTTGTGAATTTCTAAACCACACAAAAGTCCTATCATCACTGACCCTATGTCGTAAGTGTGACCGGACACTGTGAAGTTCCGAATGAGCTCGTCCCCGTGGATAAACACCAATGTGGGTGTTGTGTATATGTATTGATGATTATGATTAAGAATAACTCAAGTTGGGGATGCACGACAGAGGGACAGTCCAATGGTTAGCTACCAAGACTTGTCGGATTGGCTTTATAACCGATAGATGAGACTCATCAGCCATTAGGACAGTCATACATCATATGCATATTATGTGAATTGTTCGGAATGCCTAATTGACTGCATATTACTTGCTAATTGTCTAAATGCCGTATCTGTTTCCTATTTGTATATCTCATTGTCTGATAAAATTGTGTTTGCGATATTATATTACTGATGGTGGTTGGGAGGTCTGAAGGATTTGGAAAAGGGAGAGTTAGTTAGACTGAAGATCTTTAGTCAGTTGCCATTTACGGTTTAGTCTGTTTATAAGCTTTGATTTATTTGTTGGAAGTTCTAGGATTTTCTTCGGCTTTCTCAGGACATTACATGTTAGATATGTGGGTACTATTACCATACTGAGAACCTCCGGTTCTCACCCATGCAGATTTTGTGGTTTTTAGATGCAGGACATGAGGCTCTTTGATGAGAGGAACTTTTGCGTGGTCTAGAAATTTGCGGATAAATCCTTGTTGCAAGTATAGTTTCTAAACCTTCAAAAGTCCTTTCATACAAACGTTTTGGTTGTCACAAGTAACAAACCCCTTTAAAATTGATAACCGAGTATTTAAACCTCTGGTCGTCTTCTCAAGGAATTGCAGGGAGGTATGTTCTTATTATTGGTTATGAGTTTGTAAATTGGGGTTTTGGAAGTAAGGAGGGAATATGTTATATGACAAGTAAAATAAAATAATAATAACAAAATCTCTTGGCAAGGTATAAGAATTGGAATTCCTATCCTAGTTATCCTTATCAGGTGTGAAGAGAATTGGGTTTTAATCCCACTTGGTCAGCTTTTATTAAACAAAGGAAGGTTAAGTGGACTGATTAGCTTGATTCTCAAGTCCTAGTCAACTCCTGTGGAGAGACTAGTATTGGAGCAATCCTAGCTAAAGCAGAATCTGCCAATTTCAATCACTTGCTGAGTTTGATAACTCAAGTATTACCAATCACTTGACCAAAGCCAAAAGGGAAAAAAATATCTAAATTAAATTAAAAGCATCAATATAAATAAAGCAAAGTAATCTTAAATCTGAAAATACCTCGAATTGCATTAACAAAAGAAATTAAATCTGGCATAGATGTTCATAAATTAAATTGAGAAAATAAATAAAAAGAACATTGAACCTGGGATCAAGAGTCACTCCTAAAACTAAGAGAAATCCTAATCCTAATCCTAAGTGAGAGGAGAGAGCCTCTCTCTCTAAAAACTACATCTAAATCCTAAAATTGTGAATATGAAAGCATGATTATGAATGGATGCATTTCCCCACTTTATAGCCTCTAATCTGTGTTTTCTGGGCCGCGAACTGGGTCAGAAACAGCCCAGAAATCGCTGGAGAAGAAATTTGCCACGCTGGATTTTCGTCACTGCGACGCGGCCGCATGGAGCACGCGGTCGTGTTGTCTAGCGTCAGGGAAACTATAGTATATTATATATCAAATCGAAGCCCCAAATGTTAGCTTTCCAACGCAACTGGAACCGCATCATTTGGACCTTTGTAGCTAAAGTTATAGCCATTTGAGTGCAAAGAGGTCAGGCTGGACAGCTTAGCAGTTTCTCCAACTTCTTGTATTCCTTCCACTTTTGCATGCTTCCTTTACATCCGCTGAGACATTCTTGTCCTGTAATCTCTGAAAACACTTAACACACATATCAAGACATCTAATGGTTATAAGAGAGGATTAATATTAGAAATTATAAGTCCAAAGAAGCATGTTTTCAATCAAGGCACATAATTAGGAAGGTAAATGTAAAACCATGCAAATAGTATGAATAAGTGGGTAAAGAGTAGATAAAAACCACTCAATTGAACACAAGATAAACCATAAAATAATGGTTTATCAACCTTCCCACACTTAAACATTAGCATGTCCTCATGCTAAGCTCAAGAGAAGCTATAAAGATGAAGAGGAATGATAGAGAGTATGAAATGCAACTTACCTATATGAATGCAACTATATGCAAAATGATTCTACCTACTTGGTTAAAAGTAAATCAAATTCTCCAAGAATATACATAAATTAGATTTCACTAATTCAAATTATACAATAAGAGACAAGTAAACTTGTAAGAAGATAGCTCATGAAAGCAGGGAACATAGAATTAAGCACTGAACCCTTACTGGTAGTGTATATCACTCTAGTCTCTCAAGTGTCTAGGGTCAATCACTCTACTCTTCTCTAATCATGTTTTCTAAACCTTGTTCTTCATCTAACCAATCAACAAATATTTAATGTACCAATGCAAACATCATGAGGTCTTTTCAAGGTTGTAATGGGGCTGAGGTAAAGGTAAGGATATATGTATGGCCAAGTGAGCTATAATATGAATCTTTAATTAACCTAATCTCTCACCTAATATACATATACTCTATATACTTTTAAATTCATGCCTAGCTACCCATAATTCCCACTTTTGTATAATTCTCATACTCATGTACCAAATTTTCTTTAATTTTTATTACATGTGCATTGATCTTTTATTAAACTTAATATTGGGGTAATTTTGTCCCCTTATTTATTTATATTATATATATTTTTTTTTCTTTTTTCTCTCTCTTTTTTTTTTGAATCATAAAAGCAAACATAACTTATCAATGCACATGGATTCTCCATTATTTTTCTATTTTGGTTTTTCATGAGTAGGTTCCCAAATTTCCAATATTCAAATAAATTAGAAACATGATACATTCCCTTATTAACCCATGTTTCCACAGTTTTCCCACACTTAATTGTTACACAATCCCTATCTTAAGCTAACCAAGGATTCAATTGGGATATTTAATTATTTTTCTGCTTAAGGCTAGTGATGTGGTAAAATACAGAATAAATAGGGATTAAAAGCCTCAAGGTGGCTGACAAGGGTGATTTAAAGGGTAGGCTTATTTGGGATAAATGAGCTAAAATCAAATAATGGCCTCAATCATATGCAAGCATGTAAATACACTAATTGCCTGTCTCCCTATGTAAACGTCTTCCGGTTCTCTTCCGGGTGGCCATCCTGAAAGAAAAAGGGAAGAAGAGTAACCCAGAAATAAAAATAGGAAAATAAATACAGTATGGGTGGGTTAATGCCAAATAATAAGGGTCTCAATTGCATGGTAGCTACAACATGCAAGTGAGAAAACAATAGAAGCCATGGCATGCCAGTGGTACAAAATGTACAACAATGGGGAAGAGAGTGGAGAAGGAGAGATAATATAAATTCATGTCAATGCAAAAGTAATACAGATATAAAAGATTGGCATTGATTTAAATAATATTACTCAATCAGAATTAAACAAGTCATTAAGCACCAAGAAAATACCAGAAAAGATGTAACAGTTGAATAAGAGCATTTGAACACCAATGGTAAAATAATAAATTTAGAAAAAAAATAAAAATATACAAAATTAAAATGCAATGAATGAAAGTATGCAAATAAATAAAATAAAATAAAAGATAAGAAGAATGAGAAGGGAAATAAATAAAGTAAGAAAGAAAGAAGAAAGAAATAAGAAAAGATAAAAAAAATAATGATATGGAAAAGAAAAATATAAGATATTTCGGCAGAGTTGGATGAGCTGTGCGGCGCAAGCGACGCGGTCGCGTGGGGCATGTGGTCGCGCGACTTGCGCTTAAATTGATTGACGCGGTCGCGTGACCCGTTTTATGCTGCTGGCGCGAGGGCAGCCTCGCGCTCGCACAACTCTCTGTTCAAAATCATTGAATGCCAAATATTGGGCGACGCGATCGCGTGGGGCATGCGATCGCGTGAGTGGGCTTTCAGAAGGACATGACGCGGACGCGTGAGGCACGCGATCGCGTGAGAGGGACTGCGCATGCAGCGCCAGTCCAGCACTACTCTAGCACAACTTTCGGGTGTGCACCACCTTGACGTCGAAATCCTGGTCACGCGGCCGCGTGGGGCATGCGGTCGCGTGGGAGGTTATTATTCCCATATGACGCGGTCGCGTCGGCGACGCGGTCGCGTGGGGTAATTTGTGCCATTAGCACGCCTCCAGCCACACTCTCGCGTGACTCTCTGTTCAATTTTCTTTCTTCCCAATGCACTGGCGACGCGGACGCGTGGGTGACGCGGTCGCGTCGTGTCCGATTCTCTCTTTTTTTTTAATGCATGAAAAATGCAGAATGCAATGCCAATATGAATATTATGCAAAACTCCAGGTTCAATACAATAAAATAAAATAGAACTTGAAAACAAATAAAACTAAATGAAAAAGGAACGATCATACCATGGTGGGTTGTCTCCCACCTAGCACTTTTAGTTAAAGTCCTTAAGTTGGACATTTGGTGAGCTCCCTGTTATGGTGGCTTGTGCTTGAACTCATCCAGGAATCTCCACCAATATTTGTGATTCCAGTAACCTCCGGGGTCCCAAACTAGGCGCAGAAAGCCTTCAAGTAAGTTAAAGCAAGTTACAAGGCCCCAAGAGTGTTGATTGCCAGAATGAATTCCGGATCCCAAATCTTGCTTTTGCACCCGTCTTCAAGTTGATTATCATGATTCCATCCGGGTGATTCAGCTTTAGAATTCTCACTGAAGCATCCAAACAACTTCCTAGACCCATTCAATTGAGCTCTACACCAACCTTTGCGTTTAAACTTAAAGCTTCCAACCATAATGAACCTTGCAGGACAATTCTTACCACTGACCATCTTCCTCTTACTCTTAATGCCACAAAGAGTTCTAAGTTGACCATCCGTCTCCAGTAGCCCATATTCAAGTGGGATTAGAAAGCTAAGGGATATGAATTTTACCCACTTGAATGTTGTGAAGGATGATGGCAACTTAGGGAGAGGGGTTTCCAATAACTTTGGCAAAGTGATTTCAAGCTCCACTCCCTTGTGTTCTTTAACAACTTCCACCTCTTTGCAAACTTCTTTAATTTCAACCTCTTCCTCTTGGTAGCTTTCTTCCAATTCAATCTCTTTTTCATTACTTACCAAGGGTATGGGAGGTTGTGCTTCTTCTTCTTGAATCTCCATCTCTTGATCAACCTCTTCCAAGTCCTTAACCATGATATGCATTGGAGGTTGTACACCCTCCTCAGCATCAATTTCAATCGCCTTGGAAGGAGGTTTTATAACCTGACTTTCCCATGGAGGTTCAGCATCTCCTAAGTCTTCAGCCACTTCTTCCTCTGCAACTATTATGGCTTCCTCCACTTGTTCCAATACAAAGCCATGTTCCTTATTGTCCACCGAAGTTTCTAGTGTCTCCTTCATGCTTTGCTCTTCTTTTGATTCTCCACATGTAGCTATGGGAGATCTTTGAGTGCTCAGATATTGGGAAGCTATTATATTTATTAACTCGTCGAAGGTGGCCACGAAATTTTGCACACTCTTATTCATCCTTTCTTGCCTTTGAAGAATAACACGAAGTCTGTCATCCATTGGAGGTTGTGGTGGATATGAGGATTCATTGGTTGGGAGAGAGGGTTCATAATAGGAAGGTGGTTCATGAGAGTAGTTGTGTTGGAAAGGTGGTGGTTCTGTGTATGGTTCATTTGGCTCATAAGGTGGTTGGTATGGTGGATGCGGGTTATGGTCATATGGAGGTGAATGGTTGTAGGTGGCTTGTGAGTATGGCGGTTCAAAGTTGTGTTGAGGAGAGGGTTTATAGGCATATGGTGGTGGTTGTTGATAGTCTATTGGAGGTGGTTGTTGCCATGAGGGTTGATCAAATCCTTGTGGCTCCTCCCATCTTTGATTGTTCCAACCTTGATGCCTGTTCTCATTGTAATTTCTTCTTCCTGCAACATAATTGTAACCAGACTCATAGCCAAAGGGGTGAGAGTTCACAGTATCAAATAAAAATTAAAAACAAAAATAAAAATAAATTGAAATTAAAAGGTTATTTAAATTTTGAATTTGAAAATTAAATTTTGAAATTTGAATTTTAAATTTTAAAATTTGAATTTTAAATTTTGGAAAATTGAATTTTTGAAATTTGAAATTTAAATATGAATTTTGAAAGAAAAAAATTTTAAATTTGAATTTTGAAATTTGATTTTTGAAATAAGATAAGATAAGATAAAAATTTTAAAATAAGTATTTAAACCTCGGGTTGTCTTCTCAAGGAATTGCAGGGAGGTATGTTCTTATTATTGGTTATGAGTTTGTAAATTGGGGTTTTGGAAGTAAGGAGGGAATATGTTATATGACAAGTAAAATAAAATAATAATAATAAAATCTCTTAGCAAGGTATTAGAATTGGAATTCCTATCCTAGTTATCCTTATCAGATGTGAAGAGAATTGGATTTTAATCCCACTTGGTCAGCCTTTATTAAACAAAGGAAAGTTAAGTGGACTGATTAGCTTCATTCTCAAGTCCTAGTCAACTCCTGTGGAGAGACTAGTGTTAGAGCAATCCTAGCTAAAGCAGAATCTGTCAATTTCAATTACTTGCTGAGTTTGATAACTCAAGTACTACCAATCACTTGACCAAAGCCAAAAGGGAGAAAAATATCTAAATTAAATTAAAAGCATCAATATAAATAAAGCAAAGTAATCTTAAATCTGAAAATACCTCGAATTGCATTAATAAAAAAAATTAAATCTGGCATAGATGTTCATAAATTAAATTGAGAAAATAAATAAAAAGAACATTGAACCTGGGATCGAGAGTCACTCCTAAAACTAAGAGAAATCCTAATCCTAATCCTAAGAGAGAGGAGAGAACCTCTCTCTCTAAAAACTACATCTAAATCCTTAAATTGTGAATATGAAAGCATGATTATGAATGGATGCATTCCCCCACTTTATAGCCTCTAATCTGTGTTTTTTGGGCCGCGAACTGGGTCAGAAACAGCCCAGAAATCGCTGGAGAAGAAATTTGCCACGCTGGTTTTTCGTCACTGCGACGCGGCCGCATGGAGCACGCAGTCGCGTCGCCTAGCTTCAGGGAAACTATTACATATTATATATCAAATCGAAGCCCCGGATGTTAGCTTTCCAACGCAATTGGAACCGCGTCATTTGGACCTCTGTAACTAAAGTTATAGCCGTTTGAGTGTGAAGAGGTCAGGCTGGACAGCTTAGCAGTTTCTCCAACTTCTTGTATTCCTTCCACTTTTGCATGCTTCCTTTCCATCCTCTGAGTCATTCCTGTCCTGTAATCTCTGAAAACACTTAACACACATATCAAGGCATCTAATGGTGATAAGAGAGGATTAATATTAGAAATTATAAGTCCAAAGAAGCATGTTTTCAATCAAGGCACATAATTAGGAAGGTAAATGTAAAACCATGCAAATAGTATGAATAAGTGGGTAAAGAGTAGATAAAAATCACTCAATTGAGCACAAGATAAACCATAAAATAGTGGTTTATCACTCCTCGCTGAGGCATGCTGGAGACTTCTGGATTAGCGAAGATTCTTAGCTCTCGGGACTTTATTTTGGTTTTAGGTATTTACTTAGATACTTATTATCTCCACTATATACATATACTGTGTTGACTCCTCTTAGAGGTTATCTTGGAGAACAGGTTTTGTAATTCTTCTTTTAGGTTCCTTACCTTATATATAAGTATACTTCTATGCTCGAACCGGTTATCTTTGCAATCGGATCTTGAGTTTTGATATTCGTATTTTTGGCACTCTTTTATATATATACTTGTGTTAGCTTATCCTTTATCTGTTCCATCACATTATCGATCGGAGTGTTGCATTTTTCAATTTACGATTTTGTTTTACCCTATGTTCTCCAGAGGCTCCTAGTTATAAACTTTTTTCACACTACTACATATACTAAATTTTATTTTTAGAGGTCGTAATACCTTGCCACCTCTGTCTTATGACTTAAGCATAAGGCTCTGTGTGGTAGGGTGTTACAGGATTCGCGCAGTGTTCCACCATAAAGGAGCGGGAGAAGACGATTAGTGAGGGAGTTTTAGTAGAGAATCGGGTCGAGTAGTGGTTAGGGTTCGTTTTTCTGGGCTTGGACTTGCTTAGTTCCATGCTTTAACCAAAAAAAAATGTAACTGCCACATCATTCTCTGTTAGCACCATTGGTAAAGAAAATAACAGAAGGACGAACGTGACTAAGTTGATTATCTTTTGGGGACGAATTCGATTAATTTATTCTTTTGGGGACAAAAATGGATATCAAGGTATCTTTCAGGGACTATTTTGACTCTTAACTCAGGCAAATAATTAGGAGTTTTAGGTTAGGATTAGAGATTTTATAAACGGATAAGAGTAGAATAGATATTTTAATAAAATTAGAGATTAAAATAGTAATTTAAAACTAAATATAGTCTATTAAAAATATTTTTAAGAATATTATTTATCAACTTACTCATCGGTTTTAAACAAATTACTCTAATTTAAAATTAAAGATAAATTAATTAACTTTTTTTTAATTTATATAGATGAACTAAATTCTAATTATTTAAATTAACAAATTTCCACTATTTTTTAATTATCAAAATTTTAATTTTAATCATACCAAATATTCTAATTATAATAAAAATTATATAAAATTCTTAATTAATTTAAACTCTAATTATCATAAAATCAA
>NC_029794.2:47756442-47763774 GCF_000816755.2 Arachis ipaensis
CTAACTAATAAAATAAACCATAACTTATTAATATTTATATTTTTAAAAATACAAGTCGTTACATCTTGTACATCCACAGCCAATCCAAGATATTTCCATCATTTTCGTTTATATGGTATAAGCAGTCATTAGAGTCCGAAACCAACAAAACATACCAATTACCTTAGTCGAATTGAAAATAACTCGAACTTCTTGCAAGTTATCTAATTCCTCTTGGGTAACGGAGAAATGTATCAATTTTACTTCCTGGAAAACTCAGGAATAGATATCTACTTCAAGCTTAGTGTCCGAATTGATTGGGGGCACAGGGGCAGCCTCGAACATTTTAAGGTGCTAGTAAATTCACAATTTGCAACCACCTTTTTTTTCGGCATCTTAAAAAAACTTACAGGGACATCACCACTATGTTAAAAAGAGAAAACTTTGAAATTCACCTAGAAAGTTCAAAGAAAATATAATAGAATTCTAAAAAATTTAGAATGGTGCAAAAAAATCCAAAAATAGGACAAAATAAAACCTAAAGTCAACCCAACCAAGATTAGGAAAAACTAAAATAGTTGTATCCCTACTATGTTAACTTAATCAAAATAGCAAATATAAAAGCAGAACCAGAGCCATAGAGAAAATGCATATAACAGTGAAGATGAAGGGAGCAGGAAGAATATTCTCAAAAACATACACATGTTGATGCATAAAATTGCGAAAAACAAGGCTAAAAATCTTACTTGGTTTAATGTTGAATAACTTGGTTAGTAATACTTGTAGAAAGTTAGTCATTCCTCATTGAAAAAGGAGAAGAGAAGAAAGACCGAGAGGAGGAAGGAGAAAGAAAAACCTTCAGGAAAATTCTTTTTTTTTTTTTTGGAAAAAAAATGTTTCGAAGAAATAGGAAAGTAGAAGTTAAAAGTGAAGTTATTTAATTGAAACTTAATGTGGCATTGATTGATGGGGAGAGAAATAATGATAACCGGACGGTTCGCAAGTCGAAAAAATTTATCTTTGCACAAAAGAAACAAAAAAGTTTTTTAAGGAATTTTTTCGCACTTAAAAATTAATAAATAAAAATCATTTGAACCTGATCCCATAAATTCGAATTCGACAAAGTCGTTAAGTCAAGAAACCGGAGTTGGAGCACTGTTCTGGACAATATCAAACGACCGATATCATAATAAAGAGAGAATATCACATTACTAACAAACGAGTATATCATTAAGGCTAATGAAGTCAGGATTATATAAAACTGCCAAATTATGGCATCAAAACAGGCATTGAAGGTTACCTGGAAAAAGGGGAATAAAAGGAGAGGAAAGCTCACCAGATAAACTCAAACAAAACTCCAACCCCAAAAAGCATTAGTGACTTAACCATTGCCGTCTCTTACATATTGCCTTCTCAGCCTGGTTCTAACATCGTGCGGTTAGGATCTCCATACCCCTGACTTCACAAGCTCATATTCTCAGCAAAAAGTCCGAACACGGCTAAAGATTTCATGCAGGAACAGTTGCAGGAAGTATAGATTCATTATTTGTTTAGTAAGTGTTATTCATTTCTTCTAAGTGATTATAAGTGGTAAAAGGAGATTAACATGCCCAGAAGCACAATAGGGTACTCAATCTCCAAGATTCAATACAGGTGAGACGAGAAAATAAGCTTAGAAATGGCATATCTTTTAACCAATTTTTATCTTTTTTCTTTATCTGAAAAAAAGGGTACATAATATCTTTGCAAATAGGAAATACCACACCAATGAAAAAGGTATAACTATTAACTGAATAAGAATGAAAATACATACAGCGCAAACCTAAACACCTACTATACAGAAGAACAAACGGTAACACTCAGACTTGAATACAAGGCAACAAATCGATTGAGGGACTAAAATTCTAATTTTAAACATAAAAATTGGAGGAAAAAAAAAACAAAAAAAGGTGAAAAATAAAAAAGAAGGTTCAGCCATGTCGTTTTCCAGAGAGACTGATAGAGCTGACTTTCATAGGAGTTGCCACCACAAGTGGAGCTTCTGGGGAATCACTAATAGCAAACTTCTCATGCATAAATCTTGATTCCACAATCGACTCATCTTTCAACACTATCTTATAACAGTAGCAGCTCTTCAACCCTTGTTGATTTCTGTAACAATGATGAGCACTGTTCTTTACTTGCTGAAAGTCCCATATGACACTGAACTTGCCCACGGTTGCAACAAGGTGGCGTTCTTGCTTACCATTCTCGGTGACCTGAAAGAGAAAGACAACAACAAATATGTGAGATACTTGATGCTACAACGGTATTAATGAATCAATCTATAATTAGAACTAGTTTCCACAATACATAACAAGCAAGCTATTAATTCATACAAGGCAACCATATGAAAACAGATGTCACCAAATTGAAGTATACATTTCATTTTACATTCAAGTATGTATGCAACAAATATTAATGAAGTGAATACTAACATGCAAGTGATTAACAGAACAATACTTTGTTTGCATCCCCTGTTACTCTGCATTTCAGCCCAATTTACAGAAAACAGCAACATAAATCCGACTTGCATTATTCCTACATCCCTTATGTCTTAAAAATATCCTCCACCATTTTATCTCACAGACCATCATTCAACCTGACAGAATGTCTTGCTCCATCAAGACAAGAATCAAAATGATTCCAGCAATATGCTCAGGTTTATAATGGATTACATGCCTTAAATCTAAACATGATAGTCAGTGAAACTAAGCTCATTTGCGAATGTTCGCAATCTTGTACATTGCCCCATATGCTAATCATAGACAAAACAGGAAATTGGAAATTTGAAGCATTGGAGTACATTAATTACAAAACTTTCAACTTTGATGATTGGAGTATGTTTTTTTAACATGAAATGGCGACACAGCTGGGGGGTTCTGAAAAAAAAAAAACCTACATTCATTTTTTTTCTTTAATAAAACTGATCAAAGGGAAATTAAATGTGCTCCAGTTAATGATGTTACCCAACAGACATAATAATAAACAGCTACATGAAATATGCTTACACGGATATATGTATTAATATCTTATTGCAATGCAAGTATAAGACAACATAACAAAAACGTAAAAATAATTGCGAAAAAGTGATTACCCATGAGAAATGGCCACCATGGAACTTATTGGTTTCACCAGCCAAATGTGAATCCAGGGGAGTGAGCTTCAACAGCCTCGGAGCAGGTATCCGATTTCCCATACGACCACTGAACCCAGTCTTAGTCTTCCCATCCTTATCAGTGAACAACGTACAAATCAACACCAAGTAGGTATCAGTGGTGCCAAGCACCCACTTTCCATCAAAGGTAACATCAACATGAGTGATCGGTGACCCAAGTCCCGGGAATGCAGTCTTCGCCTGCCTCATCGACGTTTTGGAATACAGCCTTATCTTCCCATCAAGTGACCCTACAACAATGGAACCATCGCCCGTGGTCGCGAAGCACTGGAAATTAGTCCCTCTTGAGAACTGATGCCCCTGGCTCCAATGCAGCACTGGCGAATTCGAAGAATTCGCAATTTTCTGAACAATTCCCTTCTTATCACGCATATCCCACTGGCACAGCCTGTTATCATCCAACCCCAGGAAAGTTGATTCGGAAGGATCCAATTGCGACCCTTTAGTGTCGTTTGTTATGTCTCTCATGGTGATGTCAGCGCCATCCTTCTCAAACTTCCATTCAGTAACAATCTTTCCAGTCTCGATATCAAGCTGGTGAAGCTTCGAAGCGTTGGGCTTCCCTTCGCTCATTGGACTCATCAGCATCATGTTGGTTTCCGCCCTCATCAGCAGGGCTTTGTTCGCGGTATGCTGCCGGAGATCGCCACCGGAGAATTTCACAGCCACACCCTTCCCGTGAATTCCCCGGTCGAAATTCCGGTAAACATGAACGCCGGTGTCGTTAACCAAGAAACTATTATCCAACGCTCCCAACGTAAGGCTCTGAACTCCGCCATTCGCAGCCTCTTCGAACTCCTCCAGCAAATCGTCTCTTGACCTACCCGGCGTGGTGGTTCTTGGTGAATTTCCTAAGGAGGCATCGTCGGCGTCTTCCCAAACCGAATCGTCGGCGACCTCCGGTTTCACCCAACCGATAAACTCCTTACCATAGACCTTCACTTTGTTCTCCTCCGTAGGTTCGAGGCCGTACACGTTGTAGAAGAGTCGGTCCTGGAATTCGGTGATGAATCTCCGGTATGACTCGTCGGTAGGAAATTTGAGAGCCCAGACTCCATTAGAGACAAAATCGACGCGGCGTTGGTCACCGAACATCTTCAATTGCATCTCCGTCGAAACCCTAGCCTTAACCTTGATCCCAACCTTCATGTACCACTTACCGTCGTTTCGCTCGTCGTTGTCGTCGTTTTCGTTCTCTTCATCTTCTTCTTCGTTGCCGATTGATTTGACGAAGGAGTAAGCGGTGCGTTTATCGGCGACGATCCATTTTGCGGCGGGGGTGTTGCCACCTATGTGAAGGTAGAGTTTAACGGCGTTTTTCGGAAAGGAAGAAGAAGAAGAAGGAGAAGGTGTGTTTGATTGGTACTTGAGCTTCAACGCTTTGAGCCTAGCGTCAACTTCATCGAGCTGGGTTGGGGTTTGAGTTGCAGAAGTGGAAATGGTTTGGGCATCTTCGTAATTTTCCTCTTCTTGTTCTTCGTCTCGTTCGTCGTAGTCGGAATCAGAGTCGGAGACTTCAAGGCCTTCGCGGCTCTGAGAGGTACCCATGGATAGGGTTGAAATTGGGAACAGGATTTGAGAATAGGATTGGAAATTGAAGATACGAGGTTCGGATTTGATTGATGTGGAAAATACGCACCTCTTTTTTATTTTTTATTAAATTTTGAGTAATTAAGTTTAGTTTTTATTTTGGGTCGTAATTTGCGAATTACTTGGCAGTTAAGCTAAGTAGTTTTTTTTTTGTGGATTTGGACTATGCCCAACAATCCAAACCCAACTCAAAGAACCACCCGACCCACTCCTTAAACTAAATGTTGCGTTAGTCATGCCTTCTCTGGCTACGGTTATTGTGAATAGACTCCATAGCCATGAATTAACCTACCTTGTCGCTACGATAAAGCTAAGTACTTCTTTTTATTTTTGTCAGCATTGGGTTGGGCTTTGTGTTAGCATGGGAAACTAAAGTTGAAGGGCAACAACCCGATAACAGGCCCTTGATTTGCTGGGCCAGTGTAGCATTCTGCTTTCTCCAACTGGTATGGCCTTTTATGTAATTCGTGTGTTTGTCATAACTCTTGTTAACTATAAATGTATGAACTACTCATAATCTGACTATGTTTTTTGAGATTTATCTCTTTCTGAATTTTTCAGTGTTTGTAAAGATGATAAAAGAGAGGTTACTTTATCTCGTTTAATTTGTATGTAGGTTTTTTTTTCCTGGACTTCAGCTTCATATAATACCCCCAAAAAAAATAAATAAATGTATGAACTAAATCAAATTGTAGTTAGAAATTTGGTTGAGTGACATATCATATGTCTCTTAAATAACTACATCCGAATTTATGTCCTACCTAAAAAAAAAAAAAAAACCTATGTAACGTGTGTCAGTGTGTTGTGCAATTGAAAATGTAGGAGTAGGATTATACGTCTAAACTCAATTTCTCGGTGGCCATTGGAAACTAGATTTTAATAAATTGCGTGCTTCATTTGTGTGGCATAAAGGTTATCAAACTCGTTTAAGTAAACTCATGGAGCTGACCTATACTCGTTTAAGTAAATCTCGCCATTCAAAATTAATAATATGAAGCTTAAAACACATACTAAACTAAAATAATAATACACGTTATAAATTATAACAGGTACTTTAGAATACGTATAAATCCTTCATAAATGCTTATGCAATTATTAAGCATACAATAACAATAAGTACTTCAGTTCAACCCATACAATCAAAAGTTCTAATAAATTAAAACTAAAATCTTTCAATATCTTCATCTTCCATGACATCAGTATCATCTTTACCATTTTCATCAGAAAATTATTTTCTTTAAGTTCAACATTAACCAAATTACAAATAGTCTACATCTACAACCATTAGCCAATAATTTAATATTCTCTAAGTTGTAAAATTAAAATAATAAATCCTAGTGACCTAATATGTAAAAGCTTAAAGCATAAAAAATAAAAATCTAAATACTAAATCCTAATCTATTAAAGCTTAAAGCAAAACTTTTTTAGGAATAACATTACTTAAATGGCTAAATGCAATGACGGAAAATCATGGCAGCAACAACACAAAATAGTGATGACACTAAAGAGCCAAAAATGTCATGTAGAAGGTAGAGAGTGAGAGACTTAACGACAGCGAAGGAGAAACAGGTAAACTCGCAAATGGCATCGGCAGGACATAGTTGCAAACAGCAAAGATGCGAAGAAAGGCAAAATAGAGAACAACGAAGGCAGAAATCCACATAGATGATGGCACAAAGTAGAGCATAGTAGCAAATGTAGGTGGACAATGGCAGCGCGACGGTAAGAAGAAAATAAGAGAGTGGGACTTGAGGTGAGAGAAACGACGTAGAGGGGTGAGTGTGAGAGGTGAGTGAGTGCTTTGGGAATGTTATTGTACCCGTAATGCAAAAATGTGTGTAGAATTTTTTTTCAAGTCAAAGCAATACCATTTTTGGTCAAAATTAGGCAAAAACACAAACTCATTAACTTGGTTCTAGACTCACGAGTTTGATTGAGTTTAACTGAGTCCAGCCGAGTTTACTCAGGATTGAGTTTATGTCCGAATCAACTCAACTCCACAACTAAACTCGTAAACTAGTACGAGTTTACGAGTTAACTCGCGAGTTTGACAACAATAGGTATGAGTGTGGATTATTGTAAAATTAAACTTATTTTCTCATTATATTGTGTACTTTGATTTATGAAATGTAACAAAAGAATTAAAAGTAGGTTTAATTATTCTGTTGGTTCCTATAGTTTCGTGAAAATTTCAATTAGGTTCTCATACTTTTTTCTTTTTAATTGAGTCCTTGCACCAAATTTTATTTTTAATTGGGTCACTATACTATTATTTCCTTTTATTTAGGTCCCTGCACCAATTTTTTTTAATTGGATCCTTATATAATTAAACCAATTACTGCTAAGAGAAACCTAATTGAAAAAACAAATTTGGTGCAGAAACCCAATTAAAAGAAAAAAAAGTATAAGGACTTAATTGAAAATTTCGTGAAACTATAAAGACCATCAAATATTATTTTTCAAACTTTTTATGCACCTTTCTTTACCAGAGAATTTGGTTTGTTATTATTAGCGTTTCAATAAGGCATACTGTGCTTGTTCAGCCG
>NC_029794.2:47764181-47770493 GCF_000816755.2 Arachis ipaensis
ATACTGACCTAATATGTAAAAGCTTAAAGCAAAAAAAAAATCTAAATACTAAATCCTGATCTATTAAATCTTAAAGAAAAACTTTTTTAAGAATAACATTACTTAAATGGCTAAATGCAATGACGGAAAATCATGGTAGCAACAACACAAAATAGTGATGACACTAAAGAGCCAAAGATGTCAAGTAGAAACTAGAGAGTGAGAGACTTAACGACAGCGAAGGAGAAACAGGTGAACTCGCAAGGTTAATCAAAGATTACGACAGTTTTAAGACTTATATATATATATATAAGAAATAATATAATTTAGAAACTTGATGAAGGATATAGCTCAAAAGCAGGATTTAAAAGCGCAAAACGAACTAACGAAGCGTCTAACTTAAAGCACAAGAAACATATGTGATATAAACAAAGATAATAGTATAATAGTGTAATATCATAAGAAACTAGCCACGACTCCCGGAGTTTAAGCCGGCTAGCCAAATATACAGACAAAAAGGAAACTGAAGTTTAAAATGGCTTATACAAGTTTTCCTCTCTCTCAAATACAAGCCTCTAGGCCAAAACAAAATACAAAAGCGAGAGACATATATACAAAGTAAACCAAAAAGACTCCAAAAGGGTATCCGGATCCTCCGCTTCTGTCACCAACCAAACAACTCACACAGGTGGGTTGCGACTTGCATATGAAAAACACAACAGAAATATGGTATGAGAATCAAAGGTTCTTAGTATGGTAACAGTGCCCAGTGATGTAGGATATAAGACCCCGGGACGCCAAAGGCAATCCTAGACTTCATATCCGTCACGAGATTCGAACTTAAGGAATACTAAAACAATAAAACACATATATAACTCTTAACATAAATAAACCGGGTATTCTATCTTAGGGGATTTCTATTCTAAGTAAACACCACTGTCCCACAGCCTTCACCAACCTAACCTCCTTGCGATCCCATCGCCACCGCCTTCCGAACCTCCTCCATCCCAGTAGAAAGCACAATATATACAATGCAAGTAAAACACAAGTATTACAAGTAAGACAAGTAACTCAAGTAGCAATTAAACATGTTATACAAATAGGCATACAATTACAAGTCGGCAAAGCAAACAAACAGATAGAAAATGCACATGATGAATGCCTGTCCTACTGGCTGTGATATCACATTGTCAGTTCAACTGCCAACCCGACACAACTCCATGGAGGTGTTACCTTTCGGAAATCATAATGGGAACCCACCGAGATATCGTGCTCAGACCACCATCCCGAATATAGTGCCGACACACTATAGTTATTTCGAAAGGATGTGAGCGGGATACCATTTCCACATACCTTACATCTCAACGCAAGCAAGACGAACCACCGCCCTTACGCCGCCGCCGCTACCTCGACAGGTGGGATCCAACCACCGTCTCTGCCGGGTGCATAACGTCTCATAATCTCAATAGCCACTACCTCGACAGGCGGGATCCAACTGACGTCCCTGCCAGGTGCATAGTGTATCATAATCTCAGTATGAATCAGCACTTCAGTGGTCTTCAGAAACTTTTTCAGCATATATGGATCCATCATCTCATTCAGAGTCCTCGACTCATCTCAACTACTGTCAATTCAACATTTCCATTCCTCTTTTCCACTCCATCGAACTCATCCTTAGTACACCAGAAACCTAAACCTCCGTTCGCTAATTTTTCATAATAAACATCAACTAAAACCCTTAACCCATTTCCCATATTTCCATACTCAAAATTAAACCCAAACGCCTTAAAATGGTGTTATAGAAGCTTACAACATTGTTGGGAATGTGAAGTAGTTGGAAACAAAGTTTAAGTTTGAGAAACAGGGCGTGTGCGTACGCACAGGGGTGTGCGTGCGCACGCCCAGGAAGATTTTGAAAGTGTGCGTGCGCACAGGGGTGTGCGTACGCACAGGTACTAAAATTTGTAAAGACTGTTCACTCGCACAGGATCTGCTAGCGCCCCCAACAGACCAGACGACCCTTCCCGACTTGTGCGTGCGCACAGGGCTGTGTTTACGCACAGGTCGTAATTCTTCATTGATGTGCACGTGCACAAGCTGTGCTAACATTGCGAGCAGAGAACCTTTTCCTGCCTGTGCGTACGCACAGGTCTGTGCGTCCGCACAGAATAAGATTTTCGCAGGGTTGTGCGTGCACACAAGGCATTGCGTGCGCACATAACAGAAATCCTGAAATTCTGCAACTTTGCAGAATTTCAGACTTTTAACACCAACTTTGAATTATCATAACTTCCTCTACAAAATTCCAAATTTTACAAACTTTATATTAATTTAAAGGGTTTTCAATAAGCTTTAATTTCAAATAATTTTCAACCAATTTTGAAAACCAAGGAATAAGTTATGATCCGACAAAGTTCACCAAAAACTAACTTAAACCTAACTCACAAGAATCTCAATTTACCAACCTTCATAACCCAAACCAACCAAAACCACATTAACTCTATCCCATATCAGCTCTTACCATGTGCTATACTTCAACTTACCACTCCACCATATATAATCATCAATTCACATCATCAAAACATAATAATACCCTTACTAACCATCATTATCATCAATTTCAACATCATTCTCCAATATCATACTGTCAAGATCAATATAGCCATTTATCAATCACTCCAAATTATCAATTATCATGCACTATCATGCCCCACTTCTACCAACATAATCATAGCTCATCAATTCATCATAAATTATCGTACCTCAACATTCAATATCCAACAACCAATATTTACCAACATAACAATATTAATTCATCATACATCATCAACAACCATTTTAATTCAAACCTATCCTATGGGTCACTAGCCTAAGTGTCCATGAATATTATATACTACATAGAGAAAACCGAAATCATACTTTGGCCAATCCCCAATATGCACCAAAACCCCAAATTGACCCCAAGACAAGCTTTCAATCACAATCTAAGCCACCAAGAATCTCCAACAAGCATCAACAAGCTCCAAACTCACCATAATCAAGCTATATATACATAAATCATCATAAATCAACCTAGGGCTCATTATAATTGAAATTTCACAAGAGTTTCAATGCCTCTTACCTTGCCCAATAGTTTTGGAAGCCAAAACCAACATCAATCAAAGGCTAGAGTGTACCTGAACACCCAAAAATCACAAAACCTCACTTAGCCAAAAACCCTAAAACTCAAAACTTTGAGGAGAATAAATGAGAGGGATTTGAGCTTGCCTTACCAGTTTCTTGGGTGAATTTGGTAGAGCTCTTCACAAGGAATGCGTGGCCGTAAATGGTGCAGCGATTGGAGCTCTGTAGCTCAAGATATGAGCTTGTGAAGATTGAAGTGAATAGTGCTCAAGGGTTTCTCTTCTTTCCCTTCTCTTTCAGCTAAGTGTGTGTGTGTTTAATGATGAATGGGTTCATTAATCGACCCTTATATATGTTGGGCTTGGACCCAACTTGAGCTCGGTCCAATCCGTTAGCGTTTTTAGCCCGTTCGGCCCAACTTTGGGACAAATCTTTAACACTAACGCCCGGTTTTTCCATCTATAATGTTTTCCTAAGGTTTTCGACTGTTTTCACTTTTTCTCACACAGTACCGGGCAGACTTGAACCAGTTCGACTGTCGGTTCGCGGTTTTTCACGGTTTTTTGCAGAAAACACATTTTCTGACTCAGAAAAACCTACTGAGTCCAATAATCACATTTAAATCCTCAAAATCTCACTCTAACTTTCCAGAATTTAGTTTGGGCATTTAAATGATTTTATCCGTGAAAAATACGTTGCCACCCCAACAGGTTGTCAAAGTATCTCGTCCACGATCATCCCTCCGTGTCGACGTTCTTTCTCGCCTTCCGCCGCGTCACTCTGATTATTGTAATTAAGAATCCGAAATTTTTCCTTAAACAAATACCGATTTTATAATATTTCCTTTCAAAACCGTTAAAACAAGTTCAATCTAAATGAGTCCATTCTTTAAAACCTTATTACAGAGTCAAAAACCTTTTATTTGTAAATCAATCACTTTGAAGCACGATTCTCCTAAATCCATCAGAATCCTTAAATCAAAACCTTTCAATTTGAACCCCTTTTATTAAATTAAACTTTACAAACCAAAATCACAAGTTAACAAATTCTTAGGACTCACTTTCCTTTTTAAATCATATCATTTGATCAAAAGTTACAATCCTAATTTCAAAACCAAATCATTCAAAATAGTTTATTCTAGACCAGATCACTATTGAGCTTTCTGAAAGGAGTCAAAATCATTTACTCGGAAGTTGATTACTTCAAATCATGATTTTCTTAAATTTAAAACTTTTCAAATTGAATCCCTTTCGATAAGAGAAATTGGAAACCATTTTCACAATTGAACAAAATCAGAGAACTCACTGTTTTTTTAAGCCATATCTCTTAAATCAAGAGTTCTGACTAACTTTCAAAACCGAATCATTTAAACCAAAGTTCCAAACCAGATTGGAAATTATTCTAAACCTTAAAACCGACAAAATCATAGTTAAAAATCGCAAAGGCGTTAGTCGGTACTTCCGTTGCCACTACGACTAACTTTCAAAACCGAAAGCCAAAGTTGCAAACAAGATTAGAAATCATTCTAAACCTTAAAACAGCAAAAATCATAGTTAAAAACCGCAAAGGCGTCGTCAGTACTTCCGTTGCCACTATTGCTGAACCGCACCCATCACCCATGCAGGGAACCGCCAAGACTTCTAGTCATACCTGGTAACCATCCCGGCACGTCCACTCTGATCGTTCGTCATCACAAGTCCAAAATCCTCGGCTACCGCCACTAGAATCCTCCTTTCCCATGGTTTACTTTCAACAAAACCCTAAGCTCTCGTAACCCTAACGACGACTTTGCAAAAGATAGAACCAAGCTATCCTCAGGTCCAGGCAATATAATACTCAAAGCATACGCTTACCGCTCATTGGAGGATCCGACCCCGTCGCATCACATGCATCCAAAGTACACACACGGCTTGACTGTTAATTTTGTCCCTCATCTTGGCTGTTCCCACGACGGCAATTTCTGGCAATATGTCCAGGTATTCCACATGCATAACATTGACCATTTTTTTTCGCCCGGAAAAACTGGGTATTGTTGTTTCTTCCGAAGTTTCTTTGACCATGATGATGTTGAGTGGCATATCCGTCCCTTTTGAAGATCTGGCCTCTTGGTGGAAAATAATTCTCATGACCTTTGCTATTGGTACCCCCGCGAGTATCTCTCATTAAAGTCTGCTTCTTAATACAATCCTTCACCATTCTTGCCTCGTTCACCAATTCTAAGAATCCCGTAATCTCCAATGGAACCACTACACGCATGATATCTTCTTTCAACCCTACTTGGTACTTAATGCATTTCCAGCCTTCATAGGATTCAGGGGCACCCTGACTTATTCTTGAGAACTTACAAAGTTTCTCAAACTTACTAGTGTATTCAGCTATAGTCATGAACCCTTGCTTCAGCTGTAAGAACTCCAACTCTCTGGTCTCTTTTATTGGCTCAAGAAAGTACTTCTTGTAGAAAGCTTCCTCGAATAACGCCTAGGTAATGTTCACGTTCTGTTGGTGTAGTAGTCAGCGCTCTCCTTGCCACCATTGCTGAGCTTCTCCCACTAGTTGATAAGCCGCATGCTCCACGAACTGGTTATACGGTACATGTTGAGTTAGCAATGCATGCTTCACAGCTTGGAACCAATTGTATGCTTCAGTATGGTTTGTCGAACCATTGAAAACCGGCAGGTCAACTTTCTGAAAAGCAGCTAGAGTTCTTGGAACACCTCTCAAGCTGTCCTCAGCACCCTCTCCATTTTCGTTTCTGCTTCCGGCTGGTAAGGCTAACCTCTGCACAGCCTGCAGAGTCGCAGCAGCATTCGCCTCTATGGTGTTCGCCAGATTCGCCATCGCCACCATAAACTCGGCATGGTTATCAGCCGGTTGCTCATTCCTACTCTCTTGTGAACGTGCTCGACCTTGTCCGTGAATGGCCATTGGGTTTCCTATCTACACCAAATAATCGATATCGAGGTGATCAGTCTCAATATCAAAAGCCTAGTGTTTCAATTATCCCAAACAGGCACTCACAAACAAGCATGCTATACAATATCAAGTAGATAACCTAATAGTATCAAAGAAAAGACACACAGAGTATGTAATGAAGCAAAATTGGTCCATCCCTTAGGCTCACGAGGACGAACTGCTCTGATACCACTAAATGTAACACCCTAATTAGCCTAAGCCTTACCTCGCGTCGTAAAGCAAAGGTTAATCAGAGGT
>NC_029794.2:47770538-47796702 GCF_000816755.2 Arachis ipaensis
CGCTCTGCGCTCTGATACCACTAACTGTAACACCCTAATTAGCCTAAGCTTTACCTCGCGTCGTAAAGCAAAGGTTAATCAAGTGTTACGACAGTTCTAAAGCTGGAACATATGATATATATAGAAGAAATAATATAATCTCGAAGCTTGATGAAGGATATAGCTCAAAAGCAGGATTTAAAAGCACAAAATGAACTAACGAAGCGTCTAACTTAAAGCACAAGAAACTGATGTGATATAACCAAAGATAATAGTATAATAGTGTAATATCGTAAGAAACTAGCCACGACTCCCAGAGTTTAAGCTGGCTAGCCAAATCTACAGACAAAAAGTAAATTAAAGTTTAAAATAGCTTATACAAGTTTTGATCTCTCTCAAATACAAGCCTCTAGGCCAAAACAAAATACAAAAGCGAGAGACATATACAAAGTAAACCAAAAAGATTCCAAAAGGGTATCCGGATCCTTCGCTTCTGTCACCAACCAAACAACTCACCGAGTTGGGTAGCGACCTGCATCTGAAAAACACAACAAAAATATAGTATGAGAACCGGAGGTTCTCAGTATGGTAACAGTGCCCGGTGATGTAGGATATAAGACCCCAGGATGCCAAAGGCAATCCTAGACTTCATATCTGTCATGAGATTCGAACTTAAGGCAAACTAAAACAATAAAACACATATATAACTCTTAACATAAATAAACCGGGTATTCTATCTTAGGGGATTTCTATTCTAACTAAATACCGCTGTCCCACAGCCTTCACCAACCTAACCTCCATGGGATCCCATTGCCACCGCCTTCCAAACCTTCTCAATCCCAGTAGAAAGCACAATATATACAATGCAAGTAAAACACAAGTATTACATGTAAGGCAAGTAACTCAAGTAGCAATTAAACATGTCATACAAATAGGCATACAATTACAAGTCGGCAAAGCAAACAAACAGATAGAAAATGCACATGATGAATACCTATCCTACTGGCTATGATGTCACATTGTTGGTTCAACCGCCAACCCGACACACCTCCATGGAGGTGTTGCCTTTCGGAAATCATAATGGGAATCCCCGAGATATCGTGCTTGGATCACCGTCCCGAACATAGAGCCGACATACTATAGTGATTCTGAAAGGATGCTAGCGGGATACTGTTGCCACGGACGTCACATCTCAACGCAAGCGGGACGAACCACCGCCCTTACGCCGCCGCCGCTACCTCGACTGGCGGGATCTAACCGCCGTCCCTGCCGGGCGCATAACGTCTCATAATCTCAATAGCCACTACCTCGACAGGCGGGATCCAACCGCCGTCCCTGCTGGGCGCATAGTGTATCATAATCTCAGTATGAATCAGCACTTCAGTGGTTTTCAAAAATATTTTTAGCATACATGGATCCATCGTCTCATTCAGAGTCCTCGACTCATCTCAACTACTGGTAATTCAACATTTTCATTCCTCTTTCCCACTCCATTGAACCCATCCTCAGTACACCAGAAACTTAAACCTCCATTCGCTAATTTTTCATAATAAACATCAACTAAAACCCTTAGCCCATTTTCCATATTCCCATACTCAATTAAACCCAAATGCCTTAAACTGGTGTTATAGAAGCTTATAACATTGTTGGGAAGGTGAAGTAGTTTAAAACAAAATTTAAGTTTGAGAAACAGGGTGTGTGCGTATGCACAGGGGTGTGCGTGCGCACGCTCAGGAAGATTTTGAAAGTGTGCGTGCGCACAGTGCGTACGCACAAGTACTAAAATTTGTAAAGTCTGTTCACTCGCACAGGATGTGCTAGTGCCCCCAACAGACCAGACGACCCTTCCCGACTTGTGCGTGCACACAGGGTTGTGCGTACGCACAGGTCGTAATTCTTCATTGATGAGCACGCGCACAAGCTGGGCTAACGCTGCAAGCAGAGAGCCTTTTCCTGCCTGTGCGTATGAACAGGTCTGTAGGTCCGCACAGAATAAGATTTTCGCAGGGTTGTGGGTGCGCACAAGGTTTTGCGTGCGCACATATTAGAAATCCTAAAATTCTGCAACTTTGCAGAATTTCAGACTTTTAACACCAACTTTGAATGATCATAACTTCCTCTACAAAATTTCAAATTTTATAAATTTTATATCAATTTAAAGGGTTTTCAATAAGCTTTAATTTTAAACAATTTTCAACCAATTTTGAAAATCGAGGCATAAGTTATGATCCGACAAAGTTCACCAAAAACCAACTTAAACCTAAACTCACAAATCTCAATTTACCAACCTTCATAACCCAAACCAACCAAAACATCATTAACTCTATCCCATATCAGCTCTTACCATGTGCTATGCTTTAGCTTACCACTCCACCATATATAATCATCAATTCACATCATCAAAACATAATAATACCCTTACTAACCATCGTTATCATCAATTTCAACATCATTCTCCAATATTATACTATCAACATCAATATAGCCATTTATCAATCACTCTAAATTATCAATTATCATGCACTATCATGCCCCACTTCTACCAACATAATCATAGCTCATCAATTCATCATAAATTATCATACCTCAATATTCAATATCCAACAACCATTATTTACCATCATAACAATATTAATTCATCATACATCATCAACAACCATTTTAATTCAAACCTATCCTATGGGTCACTTGCCTAAATGTCCATGAATATTATATACTACATAGAGAAAACTGAAATCATACCTTGGCCGATCCTCAATATGCACCAAAACCCCGAATTGAGCCCAAGACAAGCTTTCAATCACAATCTAAGCCACCAAGAATCTCCAACAAGCATCAACAAGCTCCAAACTCACCATAATCAAGCTATATATACATAAATCATCATAAATCAACCTAGGGCTCATTATAATTAAAATTTCACAAGAGTTTCATTGCTTCTTACCTTGTCTGACAATTTTGGAAGCCAAAACCAACATCAATAAAAGGCTAGAGTGTACCTAAACACCTAAAAATCACAAAACCTCACTTAGCCAAAAACCCTAAAACTCGAAACTTTGAGGAGAAAAATTGAGAGGGATTCGAGCTTGCCTTACCAGTTTCTTGAGTGGATTTTGTAGAGCTCTTCACAAGGAACGCGTGACCGTAAATGGTGTGGCAATCGGAACTCTATAGCCCAAGATATGAGCTTGTGAAGATTGAAGTGAATAGTGCTCAAGGTTTTCTCCTCTTCCCCTTCTCTTTCAGCTGAGTGTGTGTGTGTGTAATGATGAATGGGTTCATTAATAGACCCTTATATATGTTGGGCTTGGGCCCAACTTGAGTCCGGTCCAACCCGTTAGCTTTTTTAGCCCATTCGGCCCAACTTTGGGCCAAATATTTAACACTTACGCCAGGTTTTTCCATCTCTAATGTTTTTCTAAGGTTTTTGACTGTTTTCACTTTTTCTCGCATGATACCAGGCAGACTTGAATCAGTTCGACTGCCGGTTCACAGTTTTTTGTGGTTTTTCACAGAAAACACATTTTCTGTCTGAGAAAAACCTTCTGAGTCCAAAAATCACATTTAAAACCTCAAATTCTCACTCAAACTTTCCAGAATTTAGTTTGGGCATTTAAATGATTTTATCCGGGGAAAATTCGGTTCTTACAGCATCGGCAAGGCATAGTTGCAAACAGGAAAGATGCGAAGAAAAGCAAAGTAGAGAGAAACGGAGGCAGAGATCCACAGAGATGATGGCATAAAGCAGAGCATAGTAGCAAACGTAGGTGGGCAGTTGCAGCGCGACGGCAAGAAGAAAATAAGTGAGTGGGACTTGAGGTGAGAGAAACGACGTAGAGGGGTGGGTGTGAGTGGTGAGTGAGTGCTTTGGGAATGTTATTGTACTCGTAATGCAAAAATGTGTGTGGGCTTTTTTTCTCAAGTCAAAGCAATACCATTTTGGTCAAAATTAGCCAAAAACACAAACTCATTAACTTGGTCCTGGACTCACGAGTTTGGCTAAGTTTAATTGAGTCCAGCTGAGTTTACTCAGGATTGAGTTTATGTCCGAATCAACTCGACTCCACAACTAAACTCGTAAACTCGTACGAGTTTACGAGTTAACTTGCGAGTTTGATAACAATAGGTATGATTGTGGATTACTGTAAAATTAAACTTATTTTCTCATTATATTGTGTACTTTGATTTATGAAATGTAACAAAAAAATTAAAAGTAGGTTTAATTATTCTGTTGGTTTCTATAGTTTCACAAAATTTTCAATTAGGTTCCTATACTTTTTTTTTCTTTTTAATTGAGTCCTTGCACCAAATTTTATTTTTAATTGGGTCACTATACTATTTTTTTCTTTTATTTGGGTCCCTGCACCGATTTTTTTTTAATTGGATCCCTATATAATTAAACCAATTACTGTTAAGAGGAACCTAATTAAAAAAAAAAAACTTGGTGCAGAAACCCAATTAAAAGGAAAAAAAGTATAAGGACTTAATAGAAAATTTCATGAAAAAATAAAGACCAACAGAATAAATAAACCTTAAAATATACAAAAGTATGTATAGAGAGAATAGTTCAAATATTATTTTTCAAACTTTTTATGCACCTTTCTTTATCAGAGAATTTGGATTATTATTATTAGCATTTTAATAAGTCATACTGTGCTTGTTCAGCCAATTTTTTATTATTTTTAAAAGATTAATTTTATATTTTTTTAAAATTATAAATTTAATAAAATAATTTAAAAATTAAGAATAAAAATATATTTAAAAATAAATATAAAAATTTTATAAATTATTTGACTTTTAGAATGAGTAAAATTTATAAATTTAAATTAAATAAAATATTAAAAAATTTATTATGTTGTTATTATATAAAACTAAATATTTACAAAGTAATTATTTATAAATCTTAATAAGTTTATTTATTTATTTTTTAACAGTATTTAATTTGAAACAAAAATAAAAATTTATATTCAAAACATTCGTTATCTTTATGCATAATTCTAATGGATAAAAAGTATTTTATTTTTTAATTTTATATTCAATTTATTAAATTATTTTTAATTTTATTACTTTTTCAAAATTAGTAATTTATACTTTTATTATATCCCTTTGTTGTATCACACACTATTATTTTCTCTTACTATTATTCTCTATACACATACCTGTCATTGTCTCACCATCACTTTTATATTGCCTTGTTTTGCTTTCTAATTTTCTTCTTCTCCTCCTACATTCTCTTCACCGGATCATAATTAATTATCATCAAGTATCATTATTATAATTTTCAATCTTGTCCATCACTTTGATCTATAACCATCAATTCTATTAATATTTATAAGTTATTGAAGTGTTATTAAAAGAATTCATTTTATGTCATTTGAATATCTAGATGTATAAAAATAATATTTTTTTTATGTGCATGTTAAGCCGTCTTATTATTCAAATAAGAAAAAAATTTAAAACATAAAGCATTCATAAATTTAAGTTACAATTTAGTATAGTACCTTGGAATAGAAGATTGTCATTCCTCTTCATGGTTGTTATTATATAAGTTTTATATTTGTTTTATTGTGCACATTAATTAAACTATATTTTATTATTTTATTTTGCATGTTTTGAGATAACAAAGTGAAACACTATATAAAAAGAAATAGAAAATTTTTTAATTTATCACTGTGGTTTATTGATGAGTGAATTCTTTGATGGTATAGAATTTCACAAATGAAATCTCGTTGCGAGTATAGTTCTAAACCGACAAAGAATCCTCACATGCAAAAATATTGGTTTTGTCACAAGTGCAAACTCCAACGAAAATTAACCGAAGTATTGAACTCCGGGTCGTCTCACAAGGAATTGCAATGAAATGCTTAATTATTGGCTATGAAGGTGCAAGGGGGGTTTGATTGATAAAGGGCAAGAAATTAAATGGGTACGAGTTTAAATGACAAGAAGAGTAAATCAAGCAAGAACTAATAAAATAAATGGAAAGAACTCTTGGCTAGGGCATGGGAAATTGAGATCACCATCCTTATCAACAAACTATAAATTGATAATTATGAGGGACCAACCCATTAAGTCTACTTCTAAAAGCATTAAGCACGTTTAATGTCTACTCATAAGCTTGAAGTACATCAAATAGGCTCGATCAACATCAACCATAAGTCCCAACCTAGCTATTAATTAGCTTAATAGTAGGTTAGTGTCAATGGACATCAAATTGACTACATAGGATTCTCAAATCACCAATTCAATGAGACCCAATGACTCAAGGTCACTCAATCCCCTTAGCTTAGGCCAAGAGTAAAGAAAGCTACTCAAAAACTAGAGAAAACATTCTATCAAACACCTAGTGTGCAATAAAAGTAAACATCACAAAATGCAATAATTATTAACAACCATAACCAACAAGAGCAAGAAATCAACAATAAACAGAACAATTAACCATAAGAGCATAAAAGAAACATCAATTGTATTAAAGGAAATTCAAATCCAACATGGGCATTCACAAACGTAAAAGTGACATCAAAAGGAAATCAACACTATAAACTAAGAGAATCAAGATGTAGAAACAAAAAATTGTAAAGGAAACAAGATGAAATCAAGTAATCAAATCTAGATCCAAGAGAAATTAACCTAATCCTAACCTAATTCTAGAGAGAAGAGGGAGCTTCTCTCTCTAGAAAACTAACTAAAGGCTCATCATGACTAACTAAGTGCTCCCCCTTACTCAATCTTCAATTCTGCATCAAATACCCTCATAAACGAGTTGGAATTGGGCCTGGGCAGCTCAGAAATTGCCCCCCAGTGATTTCACTTTAAGTGGGTCACTTGCTTGGTGCGTACGTGTCTCTTGGCAATTTCCTATCCACGCGTACGCATCCTGTACGCGTACGCGTCGCCATGCAACTTCACTTCCACGCGTGCGCGTCTGTGGTGCGTGCGCGTCCATTGATGTACTCCCAATCCTTATTTCCTCATGCATTCTCCATGTTGCATGCTTTTCTCTTCACTTCTTCCATCCAATACTTGCCTTATGAACCTGAAATCACTCAACAACACATTAAGGCATCGAATGGAATTGAAGTGAATTAAAATCACCAATTTAAAGGGCCTAAAAAGCATATTTTTACACTTAAGCACAAATTAAGGGAGAATTACAAAACCATGCTATTTCATTGAATAAATATGGGAAAAGGTGATGAAATCCCCTAAAATAAGCACAAGATAAACCACAAAGTTGGGGTTTATCAAACTTCCCCACACTTAAACTCAGCATGTCCTCATGCTAAAATCAAGAAAGAGACAAAGGGTATTAACATTTATTCAATGTAAACTACCTAAATGTAACCTATCTAAATGCAGCTATCTATATGAATGCAATCACTTGGTCAAAACGACTCAACTTCCAAGAAAACATATGTAGGCATAAGGGCTAGAGCAATAGGAATCAATTCAAACCAAACCAAACCCACAATTGCATTGAATTATCAAAAAGATTTACAAACTTCCATGAAGGTGAATGATCATAATGAAACCATGTAATTGAGCGATCGAACCCTCACCGGATGTGTATCCGCTCTAATCACTCAAGTGTTTATGGGTTAATTCACTTAATTCTCCCCTAATCATGATTTCCAAGATTTGTCCTTCATCTAACAATCAATAATCATTCAATGCATGCATACAATCATCATGAGGACTTTCCACAAGGTTGTAATGGGGTTAGGGTCAAGGTAGGGTCCTGATGAGCGGATAATTTATACACTTTTTGGCATTATTTTTAGTATGTTTTTACTATATTTTAGTTAGTTTTTATTATGTTTTATTCAAAAATCATATTTCTAGACTTTACTATGAGTTTGTGTGTTTTTGTGTGATTTCAGGTATTTTCTGGCTGAAATTGAGGGACCTAAGCAAAAATCTGATTCAGAGGCTGAAAAAGGACTGCAGATGCTGTTGGATTCTGATCTCCTACAGTCGAAGTAGATTTTCTGGAAGTAGATTTTCTGGAGCTACGGAAGCCCAATTGGTGCTCTCTCAATTGCGTTGGAAAGTAGACATCCTGGGCTTTCCAGCAATATATAATAGTCTACACTTTGCCCGAGATTTGATGGTCCAAACTGGCATTCCAAGTCAGCATAAAAATTCTGGCGTCAAAACACCAGAACTGGCATAAAAGCTGGAGTTAAACGCCCAAACTGGCACAAAAGCTGGCGTTTAACTCCAATAAAAGTCTCTACATGTGAAAGCTTCAATGCTCAGCCCAAGCACACACCAAGTGGGCTCCGAAAATGGATTTCTACACTAACTATTCTAGCTTACTCATTTTCTGTAACCCTAGGCCACTAGTTTATTATAAAAACTACTTTTAGTGATTCATTTTGTACCTCATGACATTTTACATCTGAATTTTGTATCTTCTACGGCATGAGTCTCTAAACCCCATGGTTGGGGGTGAGGAGCTCTGCTGTGTCTTGATGGATTAATGTAATTATTTCTGTTTTCTATTCAATCACGCTTGTTTCTATTCTAAGATATTCATTCGTACTTCAACTTGATGAATGTGATGATCAGTGACACTCATCACCATTCTCATCTTATGAACGCATGCCTGACAACCACCTCCGTTCTACCTTAGATTGAGTACATATCTCTTAGCCTCCTGGTTCAGATCAGAGTCTTCGTGGTATAAGCTAGAATCAATTGGTAGCATTCTTGAGATCCGGAACGTCTAAACCTTGTCTGTGGTATTCTGAGTAGGATTTGGGATAGGATGACTGTGACGAGCTTCAAACTCACGAGTGTTGGGCGTAGTGACAGATGCAAAAGGATCAATGGATCCTATTCCGACATGAGTGAGAACCGGCAGATGATTAGCCGTGCGGTGACAGCGCTTTTGGATCATTTTCACTGAGAGGATGGATGGTAGCCATTAACAACGGTGATCCACCAACATACAGCTTGCCATGAAAGGAGCCTTGCGTGCGTAAAGAAGAAGACAGTAGGAAAGCAAAGATTCAAAAGACAGAGCATCTCCAAAACCTCAACCTGTTCTCTATTACTGCATAACAAGTACTTATTTCATGTTCTTTTACTTTTTACAATTAAAACTAAGGATCATTACTGATATCTATACTAAGAATTACAAGATAACCATAGCTTGCTTCAAGCCAACAATCTCCGTGGGATCGACCCTTACTCACGTAAGTTATTACTTGGACGACCCAGTGCACTTGCTGGTTAGTTGTGTGGAATTGCAAAAGTGTGATTGTGATTTCGTGCAACAAGTTTTTGGCGCCGTTGCCGGGGATTGTTCGAGTTTGGACAACTAACGGTTTATCTTGTTGCTTAGATTAGGAATAATTTATTTTTGTTGGTTTAGAGTCACTAAATTTGAGTCTTTTATTTGAGTTTAGTTTCATATTTTAAGTTTGGTGTCAATTGCATGCTTTTATTTTCTTTCAATTTTTCGAATTTGCATGTTCTTAGTTCTTTCTTGATCTTTAAAAAATTCTAAGTTTGGTGTCTTCTTTGTGTTTTCCTTTTAATTTTCAAAAAATTGTGTTTGATTTTCTAAAAATTTTAAGTTTGGTGTCCCTTGTGTTTTTATTTACTTAAAAATTTTTCAAAAATTTGTTCTTGGTGTTCATCTTGATCTTCAAAGTGTTCTTGGTGTTCATCTTGACATTCAAAGTTTCCTTGTTTGTTCTCTTTGTTTTGATCTAAAATTTCTAAGTTTAGTATCATTTTGTTATTTTTCTCTTTCCTCATCAAAATTCAAAAATTAAAAAAATATATTTTCCTTATTTTACTCATAAATTTCGAAATTTTGCATTAAATTAGTCAAAGATTTTCAAAATCATATATTTTTTTTAGTCAAGTCAAAATTCTAATTTCAAAAATTGATCTTTTCAAATCTTTTTCAAAAATCAAATCCTTTTAATTTCTTCAATCATATCTTCTCAATCATATCTTTTTTTTTAAATTGCAATCATATCTTCTCAATCATATCTTTTTCAAAATAATTTTCAATCATATCTTTTTGATTGCTAATTCAAAATCTTTTTCAAAAAATCACCTAACTACTTTTCTCTTTCATATTTCGAAATTAACTAAGCATCCTTCTTCCAAAATATTTTTAATTAATTAATTTAGTTTTCAATTTGCTTTTATTTCATTTTCTTCTAATTTTCAAAATCATATCCAGAATTTTTCAAATCTTTCTAATTAATTAGCCATTTTAGCATTCGAATTATTTATTTATCTTTTTACTTTTTCTCTTAATTTTCGAAACTTTTAGTTCATTTTTCATTTATTTTGTTTTATTTTATTCGGTTACTTTTAATTAAATAAAATAAAAATTAAAAATATAATTTAATTGCAATTCATATCAATTCCCTTTTCTCCATCATGGACATAAGTGGAAATGAACAGTCCAGAAGGACTCTGGGGTCATATGCTAACCCCGTTACAGCTGCATATGGGAGTAGCATCTGTATACCTCCCATCAAAGAAAGCACTTTTGAGCTAAATTCTCAGCTCATTATCATGGTGCAGCAAAATTTCTAGTATTCTGATCTTCCATAAGAAGAACCTACTGAGTTTCTGGCACAGTTCTTATAAATTGCTGACACAGTACATGATAAAGAAGTGGATCAGGATGTCTACAGATTATTACTATTTCTATTTGCTGTAAAAGATCAAGCTAAGAGGTGGTTAAATAACCAACCCACAGCAAGCATAAAAACATGGAGACAGTTATCAGACAAATTCCTGAATCAATTTTACCCTCCAAAAAGGATGACATAGCTGAGGCTGGACATCCAAGGCTTTAAATAAGAGGATCATGAATCCCTTTATAATGCCTGGGAGAGGTACAGAGGGATGCTAAGGAAATGCCCTTCTGAAATATTTTCAGAGTGGGTACAGTTAGACATCTTCTACTATGGGCTTACAGAAAGAGCTCAAATGTCTCTAGACTACTCAACTGGTGGATCTATACACATGAGAAAGATGATTGAAGAGGCTCAAGAAATCATTGATACAGTTGCTAGAAATCAACATCTGTACTCAAGCAGTGAGTCCTCCAAAAAAGAAGAGGCTATGGCAGTAACTACTGATCCTAATCCTCAAGAACAGATTGTTGAACTTAATCAGCAATTACTCCTTATGACAAAATAATTAGCAGAATTTAAAGAGATGCTCTAAGACACTAAAAATGCTAACAAGAATATAGAAGCACAATTGAATCAGACAAGACAACAGCTATCTAAACAGATAACAGAAGAATGCCAAGCCGTTCAACTAAGGAGCGGGAAGACATTGAATAAATAAGCTCAAAGTAGCAGAAAGCCAAGAAAGGAACAACTGACAGAGGATGACCAAACCACTACCCAAAATCCCTTTGAGGACAACAAGAGCCCAGAGAGGAATAATTCTGGCATTCAAACGCCAGAAAAGCATGAAAGATTGGCGTCAAACGCCCAGTGGATGCCCACTTCTGGCATTCAAACGCCAGAAAAGGGAGAAAAGTTGGCATTGAACGCCCATTCCTTGCCCAGTTCTGGCGTTCAGACGCCAGAAACAGGTGGGAAGCTGACGTTAAATGCCCATCCAGCACCCAATCCTGGCGTTCAAACGCCAATGAGGGATCAGACACCTACAAGTACTGATAGTAACCCCTCTAAGAAGGCTTCTCCAACCACCTCTGTAGGGAATAAACCTGCAGCAACTAAGGTTGAAGAATATAAAGCCAAGATGCCTTATCCTCAGAAACTCACCAAGCGGAATAGGATAAACAATTTGCCCGCTTTGCAGACTATCTCAGGACTCTTGAGATAAAGATCCCATTTGCAGAGGCACTTGAGTAAATACCCTCTTATACTAAGTTCATGAAAGAGATCTTAAGTCATAAGAAGGATTGGAGAGAAACTGAAAAGGTGTTTCTCACTGAAGAATGCAGTGCAGTCATTCTGAAAAGCTTACCAGAGAAGCTTAAAGATCCAGGAAGCTTTATGATACCATGCACATTAGAGGGTGCTTGTACCAAGACAGCTCTATGTGATCTTGGAGCAAGTATCAACCTAATACCTGCATCCACTATCAAAAAGCTTGGCTTGACTGAAGAAGTCAAACCAACCCGGATATATCTTCAACTTGTTGATGGCTCCATTAAATATCCATCAGGCATAATTGAGGACATGATTGTCAAGGTTGGGCCATTTGCCTTTCCCACTGACTTTCTAGTGCTGGAAATGGAGGAGCACAAGAGTGCAACTCTCATTCTAGGAAGACCTTTCCTAGCAACTGGACGAACTCTTATTGATGTACAAAAAGGGGAAGTGACCCTGAGAGTCAATGAGGATGAGTTCAAGTTAAATGCTGTCAAAGCTATGCAGCATCCAGACACATCAAATGACTGCATGAGCGCTGATATTATTGACTCTTTGGTGGAAGAGATCAATATGACTGGAAGTCTCGAATCAGAGCTAGAGGACATCTTTAAAGATGTTCAGCCTGATCTGGAGGAATAAGAGGAAATAAAAGAACCTCTAAAAATTTCTCAGGAAGAGGAGAAACCTCCTAAACCCGAGCTCAAACCACTACCACCATCCCTGAAATATGCATTTCTGGGAGAAGGTGACACTTTTACAGTGATCATAAGCTCTATTTTAAATCTACAGGAAGAGAAAGCACTAATTCAAGTGCTAAGGACACACAAGACAGCTCTTTGGTGGTCCATAAGTGATCTTAAGGGCATTAGCCCAGCAAGATGCATGTACAAGATCCTATTGGAGGATGATGCTAAGCCAGTGGTTCAACCACAGAGGCGGCTAAATCCACCCTTGAAGGAGGTGGTGCAGAAAGAGATCACTAAGTTACTAGAGGCTGGGATTATTTATCCTATTTCTGATAGCCCCTGGGTAAGCCCTGTCCAAGTTGTACCCAAAAAGGGAGGCATGACAGTGGTTCACAATGAAAAGAATGAACTGGTTCCTACAAGAACAGTTACAGGGTGGCGTATGTGTATCGACTACAGAAGGCTCAATACAGCCACCAGAAAGGATCATTTTCCTTTACCCTTCATAGACCAGATGCTAGAGAGACTAGCAGGTCATGACTATTACTACTTTTTGGATGGCTATTCAGGTTACAACCAAATTGCAGTAGATGCTCAGGACCAAGAGAAAACAGCATTCACATGTCCTTCTGGAGTATTTGCCTACAAAAGGATGCCTTTTGGTCTCTGCAATGCACCTGCAACCTTTCAGAGGTGCATGCTCTCTATCTTCTCTGATATGGTAGAGAAATTTTTGGAAGTCTTCATGGATGACTTTTCAGTATTTGGAGACTTATTCAGCTTCTGTCTTGACCATTTAGCACTTGTTCTGAAAAGATACCAAGAGACCAACCTAGTTTTAAACTGGGAAAAATGTCACTTTATGGTGACAGAAGGAATTGTCCTTGGGCATAAAATTTTAAACAAGGGAATAGAGGTGGATCAAGCTAAAGTGGAGGTAATTGAAAAATTACCACCACCTGCCAATGTTAAGGCAATCAGAAGCTTTCTGGGGCATGCAGGATTCTATAGGTGGTTTATAAAGGATTTTTCAAAAATTGCAAAACCTCTAAGCAATCTGCTAGCTGCTGACACGTCATTTGTGTTTGACACAGAGTGTCTGCAGGCGTTTGAAACTCTGAAAGCTAAGTTGGTCATAGCACTAGTTATTTCTGTACCAAACTGGACATTACCATTCAAACTAATGTGTGATGCCAGTGACCATGCCATTGGTGTAGTGCTGGGATAGAGGCATAACAAGCTTCTGCACGTCATACTATGCCAGCCGTGTTCTAAATGACGCACAAAAAAACTACACAACCACAGAAAAAGAGTTAGTTGCAGTGGTTTATGCCATTGACAAGTTTAGATCCTATTTAGTAGGTTCAAAGGTGATTGTGTATACTGACCATGCTGCTCTTAAATACCTACTCACAAAGTAGGATTCAAAACCCAGGCTCATAAGATGGGTGTTTCTTCTGCAAGAGTTTGATATAGAAATAAGAGACAAAAAAGGGACAGAGAACCAGGTAGCTGATCACCTGTCCCGGATAGAACCAGTAGCAGGGGCGTCCCTCCCTCCTACTGAGATCTCTGAGACCTTTCCAGATGAGCAACTCTTTGCCATTCAGGAAGCACCATGGTTTGCAGACATTGCAAATTATAAAGCTATGAGGTTCATACCCAAGGAGTACAGCAGGGTGCAAACGAAAAAACTAATTTCTGATGCAAAGTACTACTTATGGGATGAACCATATCTCTTTAAGAGATGTGCAGACGAAATGATCCGTAGATGCATACCGAGAGAGGAGGCACAGAAGATCCTATGGCATTGCCATGGATCACAGTATGGATGCCATTTCGGAGGTGAGCGAACAGCCACTAAGGTCCTCCAATGTGGCTTCTACTGGCCTACTCTCTATAGAGATGCCAGAGAGTTTCTGCGTAACTGTGACAGTTGCCAAAGAGCTGGCAACTTGCCCCATGGTTATGCCATACCTCAATAAGGGATCTTAGAGATTGAGTTGTTTGATGTATGGGGTATTGACTTCATGGGTCCTTTCCCACCATCATACTCAAACACTTACATTCTGGTGGCAGTAGACTACGTATCTAAATGGGTAGAAGCAATTGCCACACCCACTAATGATACTAAGACAGTGCTGAAGTTCCTCCAGAAATATATCTTCAGCAGGTTTGGTGTCCCCAGAGTGCTAATCAGTGACGGGGGCACTCATTTCTGCAATAAATAGCTTTACTCTGCTATGGTCCGATATGGAATTAGCCATAAAGTAGCAACTCCATATCATCCACAGATGGGTAGGCTGAAGTCTCTAATAGAGAACTAAAAAGAATCCTGGAACGGACTGTAATTGCCCGTAGAAGGGATTGGGCAAAAAGCTTGGATGATGCTCTGTGGGCATACAGAACAGCATTCAAGACTCCTATAGGAACCTCTCCATACCAGCTTGTGTATGGCAAGGCCTGTCATCTGCCCGTGGAATTGAAACATAAGGCCTACTGGGCAACCAGATTCCTAAACCTGGATGCTATGTTAGCTGGAGAGAAAAGATTGCTCCAGCTGAATGAGCTAGAGGAATTCAGACTCAATGCTTTTAAAAATGCAAAATTTTATAAGGAAAAAGCAAAAAGGTGGCATGATAAGAAACTGTCATCTAGAGTCTTTAAACCAGGATAGAAGGTTCTACTATTTAACTCTAGGCTCAGACTATTCCCTGGGAAATTGAAATCCCGGTGGAGGGGACCATATGTGATTACAAGTGTGTCACCATATGGATATGTTGAGCTTCAGGATATTGACTCTGACAAAAAGTTCATTGTTAATGGACAGAAAATCAAACATTATCTTGAAAGCAATTTTGAGCAAGAATGCTCAAAACTGAGACTAGAATAAAGCTCAGTCAAGGTCCAGCTAAAGACAATAAAGAAGCACTTGCTGGGAGGCAACCCAGCCATTAGCAAGTTATTTGTTTTAATTAATACTTATAGAAGTTTGATATAAATTCTCTTCAAGATTAATCATCAAATTGTAGGAATTCACAGAGTTACAGAAGGATTCAGCACAAAAAGCAGAGAAAAGGAGCTCACTGGCAAGAAAACGCCAGTAAGGGGCATTTTGGGTGTTAAACGCCAGAATGGATACCATTCTGGGCGTTTAACACCAGAATGGATACCATTCTGGGCGTTTAACGCCTGTAAAGATACCATTGTGGGCGTTAAACGCCATAATGGGTACATTCTTGGCGTTTAAATGCCAGAATTGCAGCATCCTGGGCATTCAGAAAAATGCCCAGTAACAAAAGATTTCTGTCGTTTAACGCCAGCCAGGGTACCTGGCTGGGCGTTAAACACCCACAGTGGCCAATATATGGGCGTTAAACGCCAGAATGGATACCATTCTGGGCGTTTAATGCCAGAAAGGCAGGGGGAAAGGATTTTATTTTCCACTTCAAAATTTTTCAAAATTTCATGTTTTAACTCATAATTTTCTGCATAAACATGTTACAAATTTTCATCATTCACCTTCAAATTTCAAAAATTCAACAATTTTCTAAATCCCTTTTCAAATTTCTTTCAAATCCTTCCCAAATAGTCTTCAAAAACTCAAGTATCTTTTCAAATTTCTTTCCAAATCTTTTCCATCTCATCAACAAATTTTTAAATTTAACTTCTTTATATCTTTTCCATTTAAAAATCTCATCTCTTTCATATCATGGTTCTATTTTTTCACCAATCATATCTTTATGTCATATCTTTTTCAAATTTTTGAAATCCCTCCCCTCCACTTATAAATACACATTCGGCCATCCCCACCTCTCCACCATTCGAATTTAAACCAATTCAAGAGGCAAGAAAGAGAATACTCCAAAGAGTCTTTGGAATCAAGAGAGGTTCTTAACCAAGGAACATGCAGACCATTACCACAAAATAATGGGTCTGAGGTCAGTTATCCCGGAAGTTAAATTTGATCTGAAAGAAGACGAATATCCGGAGATCCAAGAGCAAATTCGAAACAGAGGATGGAAAATTCTAGCTAATCTTGAGACAAAGGTTGGAAGAAACATGGTTTAGGAATTCTACTCAAATCTGTGGCTGACAGATAAGCAGAGAATAACTGGAACCGCCTTTCATACCTACCGAACTATGGTCAGAGGGAGGATTATTTACTTCCACCTGGACAAAATAAGAGAGGTCTTCAAACTGCCTCAACTACAAGATGATCCAGAATCCTTTAATAGGAGAATGGTGAGAGTAGATAAGGGGTTGGACCAAGTTCTAGAGGACATATGCCTCCCTGGAACTAAGTGGATAACCAATTCAAAAGGTGTCCCAAACCAACTCAAGAGAGGAGATCTCAAACCAGTCGTAAGAGGCTGGTTGGACTTCATTGGACATTCTATACTGCCCACTAGTAACCGCTCTGAGGTCACTGTCAAAAGAGCAGTGATGATTCATTGTATTATGCTGAAAAATGAAGTAGAGATTCATCATCTGATTTCTTGTGAGATTTACACAATTGCAAATAAGAACTCTACTGAAGCCAAACTGGCATACCCAAGCTTAATTTCTCTACTATGTAAAGATACTGGGGTGAGGATGGGAGTAGATGAATTCATCCCAATCGAACACCCAATCACCAAGAAGTCAATGGAAGGACAACAAGTGCAAGATAACTCCATCAAAAGGAGGGCGCAGGAGTTCCTCCCAGAAATCCCTGAGATTGACTACCGAACCCGCCTGGAAGCATCTGTCACCAAGCTGCAAGAAGCTGTGGATCAACTTAAGGAAGAACAATAGAATCAAAACTGCATGCTCTGCAAGCTACTTAAGGAATAGGAGAAGTAGGTGCGTGAGCTACAGGAGCTGAAGCGCCAGAAGCTCTCCCTTGAAGGACCAAACACCCCACAGATTGAAGGAGCATCCACTTCTCAAAATCAAGGTTGTTGAGTCCTAACTCTGTGATAACCTTTATTATTAGGAATCTATTTTAAGAGTCATTTATTTTTCTATTTTTAATTTCCTATCTTCTATTATTATTGGTCTGCTCTTATATTTATTTTGGAGTCTTATTTTTATTCCATAATTAATAAAATTTAAAGTTTATGACTTAAAGCTATGAATGTCCTATGAATCCATCACCTTTCTTAAAGGAAAAATGTTTTAAATCACAAAAGAACAAGAAGTACATGATTTCGAATTCATCCTTGAAATTAGTTCAATTATTTTGATGTGGTGACAATACTTTTTGTTTTCTGAATGAATGCTTGAACAGTGCATATGTCTTTTGAATTTGTTGTTTATGAATGTTAAAATTGTTGGCTCTTGAAAGAATTATGGAAAAGGATAAATGTTATTGATAATCTGAAAATCATAAAATTGATTCTTGAAGCAAGAAAAAGCAGCAAAAAGCTTGCGAAAAAAATGGCGAAAAAATAAAAGAAAAAGAAAGAAAAAGAAAAAGCAAGCAGAAAAAGCCAATAGCCCTTTAAACCAAAAGGCAAGGGTAATAAAAAGGATCCAAGGCTTTGAGCATCAGTGGATAGGAGGGCCCACAGGATTAAAATCCTGGCCTAAGCGGCTAAACCAAGCTGTCCCTAACCATGTGCTTGTGGCGTGAAGGTGTCAAGTAAAAACTTGAGACTGAGCGGTTAAAGTCGTGGTCCAAAGCAAAAAGAGTGTGCTTAAGAGCTCTGGACACCTCTAATTGGGGACTCTAGCAAAGCTGAGTCACAATCTAAAAAGGTTCACCCAGTTATGTGTCTGTGGCATTTATGTATCCGGTGGTAATACTGGAAAACAAAATGCTTAGGGTCACGGCCAACTAAACTAGGAGAATCAATAACACTATCTGAATTTTGAGTTCCTATAGATGCCAATCATTCTAAACTTCAAAGGATAAATTGAGATGCCAAAATTGTTCAGAGGCAAAAAGCTACTAGTCCCGCTCATCTAATTGGAGCTAAGTTTCATTGATAATTTGGAATTTATAGTATATTCTCTTCTTTTTATCCTATTTGATTTTCAGTTGCTTGGGGACAAGCAACAATTTAAGTTTGGTGTTGTGATGAGCGGATAATTTATACGCTTTTTGGCATTATTTTTAGTATGTTTTTAGTATATTTTAGTTAGTTTTTATTATGTTTTTATTAGTTTTTATTCAAAAATGACATTTCTGGACTTTACTATGAGTTTGTGTGTTTTTCTGTGATTTCAGGTATTTTCTGGCTCAAATTGAGGGACCTGAGCAAAAATCTGATTCAGAGGCTGAAAAAGGACTGCAGATGCTGTTGGATTCTGACCTCCCTACACTCGAAGTAGATTTTCTGGAGCTACAAAAGCCCAATTGGCGCGCTCTCAATTGTCTTGGAAAGTAGACATTTTGGGCTTTTCAGAAATATATAATAGTCTATACTTTGCCCGTGATTTAATGGCCCAAACTAGCGTTCCAAGTCAGCATAAAAATTCTGGCGTCAAAACGCCAGAACTGGCATAAAAGTTGGAGTAACCTGGCACAAAAGCTGGCGTTTAACTCCAAGAAAAGTCTCTACATGTGAAAGCTTTAATGCTCAGCCGAAGCACACACCAAGTGGGCCCTGGAAGTGGATTTCTACACTAACTATTCTAGCTTACTCATTTTCTATAACCCTAGGTCACTAGTTTATTATAAATACTACTTTTAGTGATTCATTTTGTATCTCATGACATTTTACATCTGAATTTTGTATCTTCTATGGCATGAGTCTCTAAACCCCATGGTTGGGGGTGAGGAGCTCTGCTGTGTCTTGATGGATTAATGCAATTATTTCTGTTTTCTATTCAATGACGCTTGTTTCTATTCTAAGATATTCATTCGTACTTCAACTTGATGAATGTGATGATCCGTGACACTCATCACCATTCTCAGCTTATGAACGCGTGCCTGACAACCACCTCCGTTCTACCTTAGATTGAGTGCATATCTCTTAGCCTCCTGGTTCAGATCAGAGTCTTCGTGGTATAAGCTAGAATCAATTGGCAGCATTCTTGAGATCCGGAACGTCTAAACCTTGTCTGTGGTATTCTGAGTAGGATCTGGGATAGGATGACTATGACGAGCTTCAAACTCACGAGTATTGGACGTAGTGATAGACGCAAAAGGATCAATGGATCCTATTCCGACATGAGTGAGAACCGACAGATGATTAGCCGTGTGGTGACAATGCATTTGGACCATTTTCACTGAGAGGACAGATGGTAGCCATTGACAATGGTGATCCACCAACATACAGCTTGCCATGGAAAGAGCCTTGCGTGCGTGAAGAAGAAGACAATAGGAAAGTAGAGATTCAGAAGATAGAGCATCTCCAAAACCTCAACCTGTTCTCCATTACTGCATAACAAGTACTTATTTTATGTTCTTTAACTTTTTACAATTAAAACTAAGGATCATTACTGATATCCTGACTAAGAATTACAAGATAACCATAGCTTGCTTTAAGCCAACAATCTCCGTGTGATCGACCCTTACTCATGTAAGGTATTACTTGGACGACCCAGTGCACTTGCTGGTTAGTTGTGCGGAATTGCAAAAGTGTGATTGTGATTTCGTGCACTAGGTCCTATATGGTTAAGTGGACTAAAATTTGAATCTTTGATTAACCTAGACTTCCCACCTAACCTATATAATAACCTATACAATTAAGTGCTAACCTAACTACCCATTCTTCACTTTTCACATACTCATGCATTTTCTCTTCATTTTACAACACTTATGCATTGATTTTATTGAACTTTACTTTGGGGCATTTGTCCCCTTATTTATTATTTTTCTTCTTTTTCTTTCTTTTCATTTCATTTTTTTTAAACTATACACAAGAACATCAATGCCTAAGGTTAATACATTTAATCTATACATGAGCATGCACCCAATTTCCAAATATAGAAATATAAAACACCCTTTTATCCCAACCAATGTTCCCAATTCTCCCTAATCTTGAATAATAAACACTCTCACTAGCCTAAGCTAATCAAAGATCCAAACAAGGGACTTTTATTATTTTTTACTTTAGGCTTGTAACGTGCTAAAATAAAGAACAATTGGGTTAAGTATAGGCTCAAAATTGGCTAACAATGGAGAGTAAAAGGTAGGCTATTTAGGTAAGTGAGCTAATGAAACAATGGCCTCAATCATATAAGTGCATGTATGCAAGGGATGATGGACATATATAATTAAACAAATCAAGGATCACAATCATAGAAAGAGAACAATTACACACAAGAAGGAAAATAAGTGGTTATAAGATGTAACCACATTATTAGGCTCAAATCTCATAAGCTTGTGTTCTTAACTCAAAACATGATCCACGAAGTGTATAATTCAAGCAAGTTCTTAAAAAAATTTCAATCAATTGGGGGTGGTACCCTATAGATAAATTTCTTGAAAAATTTCATCATTTTGACTAAGCTTATTGATGCAACGTTATGATTGAGAAATTTTTTTTTAAAAAAATCCTTAGTTTACCCCCTTTTTTTTTCAATCAAAACAAATTTCATATACAAAAAGGGTCAACTAGGTTGCAACAATCCAAAATATTTTTCTAATCACAACCAAAAAGCTAAAACAAGCAAAAACAATTATGTAAATAAGATCTACTAAAAATATGAAATGTATCTAATCTAAGGTGCAAAATGAAACAACTAGAATATAAGTATCCGTAATACTAGTATATACAATAATCCAAAAAAATGAAAAATAAAGTAAAATAACATAAACTAGGAGATAAATGTCCGGAGATGTTCACCCAAAATCGCTATCCACCGACGGTGACGACGGTGACCTCCCCACACTTAGAGTAAAGCATCGTCCTTGATGCTACTGCTCGGGCTCCTGGTGAGGGTCAACAGTCGCATCTGTCTGCTGGGGCTGAGGCTGTGGCTCTTCAGGGGGCTGCTGAGCCTCTGGGATGGCCTATGTCTGTAAAGGTGCCTCTGGCTGAGCTGGCTCCTCCTCGTGCTCGTCCTCCTCGGATACAGAAGATTTGAAAAGAGGGGGTAACTCAACGCCCAGTGCCGCAAACATCTGATCCACTTTGTCCAGGCGTCGCATGATACGGTGCTCACTACACTCCATGAAGCGGATTAGACGTAGTACTAACAGATAAGTCGGCTGGGGTGCTAGTGGTGGTGCCGGTGCTGCTGGTGCTGATGGACCTACTACGGCTGTGGAAGAAGAAGGGCCAGGTGTCGCTGCTGCTCTGGCTCTGGCTCTAGAGCGGCGCCGGGATGGGGTTTCTTATGCACCCATGTCCCCCACGGAATCACTTCCTCCTTTCCGTGGTCGGGGGTGGTGTCTCATCATCTGCCTCCCATGGGGCACCGGCCAGTTGAATCATCTCGGTGACCAAAGTGGAAAATAGAAGTATGCCACAGACATGTGCTCGCCACATGTATCTCCTGATCAATCGGTGGAAGTATACCTCCTTCCCCTCCATAACACATCCGATCAGGACGAGCATGTCCACTGGAATCTCGGTAAAGTAGGTGGTAGGCATGACGTAGTGGGCAAAGATCTGCTGCCACGTCCTGGCCTCCCTTGAAAGATAAGTAAACAACATCCCCTTGGGCTTCCTGTTGTCAGCATCCATCACCCAAGGGGTATCCGGGGTGGCAATAACATCCCTCAGAGCATCATAATCAAAGGTCATACAATGCATCGCTACCTCTGCCTGCTCAATGGCATCTGTGCCACCGGTCCTCGGCAGACAGTGGAGCCTATCCTCAATGGCAGCCTCCGTAACCAATATCTGACCGCCTCGCAGGTAGACTGAATCAAGGGTGTGTCTAAAGAAGTTACAGTAAAATTTCTTGACCCATGATGAGTTCACTTTGCCTAGATCCCTATCAATAAAACCTAGGCCCATCCCCTGAATACGTGTCTGAATGGCTCGCCTCAAGTCAGTTGAGATGGCCAGTTTCTTTTCTATATTCAGATTCTTCTTTCGGTATGTCGGGAAGCGGAGCTCGCAGTATAGGTTAGGAAACCTATATGCATCTGTAGGCGGTAGCTGCTTGTTAGCCTTGTCCTCCTCATTAAAAGGGTTCTTGGCATAGTCGTGGTAAGGAAAAAGAGTGAAGGCTTGAGGTTTCTTCCTCTTTCTTGAAGTGACCTTGGCTTTTCCTCTGTCGGCCATCCTGTAAAACAGATATGACAGGATATAAACACTTATGTCAAGTAGAGGAATAGAAAGCAAGGAATGACATATTAAAAAAACATGAGGATTGATATGTAATTATGAAGTGAGTTAAGAGATAAGAATTCTTGGAATGCAAGAAACATAATTCAGAAATTAAACAAAGCCACAAACTAAGAATTCAAGCCACATTTACACAATGCTTGTTTATTAAGCCCAAGAAGCGTCATACCCAGAAGAATGGTTAAGGGGTTAGTTTGAAAGCATCAAGAAGAGTTAGTTGGTTAATCGAGTTAGAAGTTAGAGAACCGGTTCAAAGATTAGTGGTATGACGGTTATTGGTTCAATAAAAAAAATGCATAAAGTATGAAAGACAAATATACTCACATTCATGAGGAAGATGCAGTCATTGATGATGAAATATGAAATTGCATCAAAGCATATAATGGAAAACAAGTCATTAACAATGTCATGATAACTAAGTTTGCAATAATTGGTGTTGAAAGAGTGAAATATGCACTAGTGTAACCCAAACCAAGTTGAAAACCATTTTGAATTAAAAAGGGTTACACTACTGGAATGCACCAAATATTGCAAGTGAATGAACCATATTCAGGAAAATGCAAGTTAAAGTCAAATGGTAAACTTAGTATGAGTCAAAAAGCATTTGATTTAACTTGGTAGTGAAAGCACATGAAGGTTCACATAGATGAGTTAGGCAAGATAGTATTTGTCATAGAAATTCGACAAAAAAAATCCTTGAACAAACCATTCCAATGCATATGACGGGAAATAAAAACAAACACGGAAATGCCAACCAAAGTAACCTAAAAATTGAACTTGGTGGAAGTCAAGTAAATCTCAATTTAGAAGTGTCAAGTGCAATTCTAAGTAACAAGTTCAAAAACAAAACAATTTCTAGAAATTTGGGCAGTATTCTGGCAGTAAAACGGATGTTCCCGGATAGCAAATAGCAGCCAGAAAACTCATGTGAATTCATATATCAGCATGTATATCAAGCAAAGTTTTCCTGTGATTTAGGCAACCTCAGACAAAACAATGCAGCTTAATCAGCAAGGCAGCATTCAAAATAATCAGCATAGCAGTATGTAAGAGCATATAACACCATCACTTAGCAACCAAGCAATTTACATTCAGAAAGTAAACAGGAATAGAGCACTTATCAGGCCTAAAATCATGTAACCATAACCTATCTATCTAACAGCATATATTTCTATCTAACCTAACAAGCAGAAATTAAACAACTGATCTAATGCAATATTAACAAACAAAATTGATTAAAGAGTAAGGAAACAGAGCAGTGGAAGACAGGGGAAAACTTGGCAGGGCAGCAGAAGCAGAATTGGAATTGGAAGCAGGGAAAGAACGAACAGAGGGAATGCATAATCACCAAGGACGGTGGTGACCTGACTCGCGGCGGTGCAAGTGGCAGCGCGGCAGAGTAAAGAGAGAGAGAGAGAAGTGGTGAGAGGAGGGGGGGAGAAGCAGAGGTGAAAAGAGAAGAGGAAAGAGAAGATAGAAAGGGAAAGGAGTGGTTGCAGTGGTTCGGCGGCGGGATGAGTCGCCGGACGGTTATGGAGGTTGGAGAGAGAAGAAGCAGAAATGAAACATTGGGGAAGGGTGGGTGAGGGACGCAACTGCATTAAGGCTCACGTCCTTTGGGGTTATGGGTTTTTTGAATCCACGCGTACGCGTCCTGTACGCGTGCGCGCGGGTGGGTGAAGGAATTGAGGGACGCGGCAGCGCCAGGTGCGCCTAAGCGTGGGTGGGGATGTGCATATGGATGCGTACGCGTGATGTGCGCGTTCGCGTGGGTTAAGAGTTGGGCCAGAGGCACAAGGTTGGCCCAGAGTTGGCCTAACTCTCGGGTCATTAGTATGGGGCTACATTCACACATCGACGCGTACGCGTGATGTACGCGTGCATGCATCGCTTCTCTCTGGTTTTTTTTTTTTTGGAAACACTAAAAATAGCTCAAAATTCTCCTAACCTTCCCTATGACTCAAAAACCAGCCAAAATGCAAAATTACCCATATTCTTGAATTTTTTGAAGATTTTTCAAACAATTTGAGGAAACTTGCAATCCAAGCAAAAACTCAAATTCAAAGAATCATCCTTATTCAGGGCATAAAATGTATAAACAACCTAGCAAGCGAAACAAAATATGCAAAGGAGTAAAGAAGCTACCTACAATGGAGCTCAATTCATTCATTCATTATATCTACAAAAGAATGAAAAGAGTTTACCATAGTGGGGTGTCTCCCACCAAGCACTTTTAGTTTAAGTCCTTAAGTTGGACATTTGGGAAGCTCCTTATCATGGTGGCTTATACTTGTATTCATCCTTGAACCTCCAAGAATGCCTGCTTCTCAAATGGTTGTCAGAATTTCCAACCATTTTCACCAAGCTTGGGTGAGGTTCTTCCCAAGAAATGTGCTCCCAAAATTGGTCTTCATGTCGTTATCCGGATCCCATATCTTATCTTCACACCCATCTTCTCATGATTCCACTTGGGTGGTAAGCACATAGAATTTTCTTTAGGGAACCAATTTTCCTTCCTATACCCGCACAATTTGGTTCCACACCAACCATTACTATTCCCTTTTGAGTACGCAACCATCATGAACTTAGATTGATGCTTTCAACCACTACACAACTCTCTCTTACTCTTAACTCCACAAAGAGCTCTAAGTTGACCATCATTTTCAATCAAACAATATTCAAGTGATAATGTAAAGCTTAGGGATAAGAATTTTACCCACTTGAATGTTGTAAGGAGTGATGGTGACTTAGGAAGGGAGACTTCTGATGAGCGGATAATTTATACACTTTTTGGCATTGTTTTTAGTATGTTTTTAGTAGAATCTAGTTACTTTTAGGGATGTTTTCATTAGTTTTTATGTTAAATTCACATTTCTGGACTTTACTATGAGTTTGTGTGTTTTTCTGTGATTTCAAGTATTTTCTGGCTGAAATTGAGGGACTTGAGCAAAAATCAGATTCAGAGGTTGAAGAAGGACTGCTGATGCTGTTGGATTCTGACCTCCCTGCACTCAAAATGGATTTTCTGGAGCTACAAAACTCAAAATGGCGCGCTTCCAATTGCGTTGGAAAGTAGACATCCAGGGATTTCCAGCAATATATAATAGTTCATACTTTAGCCGAGTTTAGATGACGTAAAAGGGCGTTGAACTCCAGTTCTACGCTGCTGTCTGGAGTTAAACGCCAGAAACACGTCACAAACCAGAGTTGAACGCCAGAAATACGTTACAACCTGGCGTTCAACTCCAGAAAGAGCCTCTGCACGTGTAACATTCAAGCTCAGCACAAGCACACACCAGGTGGGGCCCGAAAGTGGATTTATACATCAATTACTTACTTCTGTAAACCCTAGTAGCTAGTTTATTATAAATAGGAC
>NC_029794.2:47797464-47802424 GCF_000816755.2 Arachis ipaensis
ATTTCGTGCACCATGTTTTTGGCGCCGTTGCCGGGGATTGTTCGAGTTTGGACAACTGACGGTTTATCTTGTTGCTTAGATTAGGTATTTTTCTTCAGAATTTTTAAGAATGAATTCTAGAGTTTCAGATGATGCTGTTATCATCACAGGAGCTAGTTGATTCCCATCAATTTAGCTGTTGTTTGTAATGTCTTGCTGAAGCTTGGCTAGCCATGTCTAGTGTTTTGGACCGGAGCTTTCACTGAAAGCTTGGCTGGCTAGTAAGCCATGTCTAATTCCTGGACCGGAGTTTCGGACTAACATTGCATGATTCCTGGAATTCTTATTAAAAATTTTGAATCTCTTTATTTTCTTTTCCATATAATTTTCAAAAAATCCAAAAAAAAATTATAAAATCTTAAAATCAAAAATATTTTTATGTTTCTTGTTTGAGTCTTGATGAGCGGATAATTTATACGCTTTTTGGCATTGTTTTTAGTATGTTTTTAGTAGAATCTAGTTACTTTTAGGGATGTTTTTATTAGTTTTTATGTTAATTTCTGGATTCTGGACTTTACTATGAGTTTGTGTGTTTTTCTGTGATTTCAAGTATTTTCTGGCTGAAATTGAGGGACTTGAGCAAAATCAGAGGTTGAAAACTCAAAATGGCGCGCTTCCAATTGCGTTGGAAAGTAGACATCCAGGGATTTCCAGCAATATATAATAGTTCATACTTTAGCCGAGTTTAGATGACGTAAAAGGGCGTTGAACTCCAGTTCTACGCTGCTGTCTGGAGTTAAACGCCAGAAACACGTCACAAACCAGAGTTGAACGCCAGAAACACGTTACAACCTGGCGTTCAACTCCAGAAAGAGCCTCTACACGTGTAACATTCCAGCTCAGCCCAAGCACACACCAAGTGGGCCCCGGAAGTGGATTTATGCATCAATTACTTACTTCTGTAAACTCTAGTAGCTAATTTATTATAAATAGAACTTTTTACTATTGTATTTGACATCCTGAATTGTATTTTTGATCCTGTGATCTCGTTTTGGGAGCTGGCCATTCGGCCATGCCTGTACCTCTCACTTATGTATTTTTAACGGTAGAGTTTCTACACTCCGTAGATTAAGGTGTGGAGCTCTGCTGTTCCTCATGAATTAATGTAAAGTACTACTATTTTTCTATTCAACTCAACTTATTCCTCTTCTAAGATATTCATTCACACTTCAACATGAATGTGATGAACGTGACAATCATCATCATTCCCTATGAACGCGTGCCTGACAACCACTTCCGTTCTACCTTAGATTGAATGAGTATCTCTTGGATCTCTTAATCAGAATCTTCGTGGTATAAGCTAGATTGATGGCGGCATTCATGAGAGTCCAGAAAGTCTAAACCTTGTCTGTGGTATTCCGAGTAGGACTCTGGGATTGAATGACTGTGACGAACTTCAAACTCGCGATTGCTGGGCGTAGTGACAGACGCAAAAGGAGGGTGAATCCTATTCCAGCATGATCGAGAACCTCAGATGATTAGCCGAGCTGTGACAGAGCATTTGGACCATTTTCACAAGAGGATGGGACGCAGCCATTGACAATGGTGATGCCTCCAGATGATTAGCCATGCAGTGACAGTGCATCGGATCATTTTCCAGAGAGGATCGAAAGTAGCCATTGACAATGGTGATGTCCTTACATAAAGCCAGCCATGGAAAGGAGTAGGATTGATTGGATGAAGACAGCAGGAAAGCGGAGGTTCAGAGGAACGAAAGCATCTCTATGCGCTTATCTGAAATTCTCACCAGTGATATACTTAAGTATTTCTATCTTTATTTTCTGTTTAATTAGTATTATTTTCGAAAACTCCATAATCAATCACTATCCGCCTGACTGAGATTTACAAGGTGACCATAGCTTGCTTCATACCAACAATCTCCGTGGGATCGACCCTTACTCACGTAAGGTTTATTACTTGGACGACCCAGTGCACTTGCTGGTTAGTTGTATCGAAGTTGTGAATGAAAAACAATTTATTAAGACATGCGTACATAGTTTTTGGCGTCGTTGCCTGAGATCACAATTTCGTGCACCAAGTTTTTGGTGCCGTTGCCAGGGATTGTTCGAGTTTGGACAACTGACGGTTCATCTTGTTGCTCAGATTAGGTAATTTTCTTTTTGTTTTATTTTCAAAAATTTTTCAAAAACCTTTCAAAAATTTCTCACTTGTTTTCGAAAAAAAAAAATATAAATCTTTTCAAAATTATATTTTTCTTCAGAATTTTTAAGAATGAATTCTAGTGTTTCATGATGATTTGTTGAATCCTGGCTGGCTGTAAGCCATGTCTAATCTTATGGACTGGGGTTTCAACTTATCATCACAAGAGCTTGTTGATTCTCACACACTTAGTTGCTCTATACATGGAAAGTATAAATATCTTCTAAAGCTTGACTGGATATTAAGCCATGTCTAACCCTCAGATTGGAGCTTTAGACTAAGATTGCAAGATTCCTGGAATTCATATTAAAAATTTTGGAATTCTTATTTTTCTTTTTTTTTTCAAATAATTTTCGAAAAATCGAAAAAAATTTCATAAAATCATAAAAATAAAAAAAAATATTTCATGTTTCTTGTTTGAGTCTTGAGTAAATTTTTAAGTTTGGTGTCAATTGCATGTTTTAAAGTTTGCATAAAATTTTTGAAAAATTCATGCATTCATAGTGTTCTTCATGATCTTCAAGTTGTTCTTGGTAAGTCTTCTTGTTTGATCTTGTTGTTTTCGTGTTTTGTGTTGTATGGTGTTTTTCATATGCATTCTTGAATTCTTAGTGCCTAAGCATTAAAGATTTCTAAGTTTGGTGTCATGCATGTTTTCTTTGCATATAAAAATTTTCAAAAATATGTTCTTGATGTTCATCATGATCTTCATAATGTTCTTGGTGTTCATCTTGACATTCATAGCATTCTTGCATGCATTCATTGTTTTGATCCAAAATCTTCATGCATTGCATCATTTTCATGTTTTTCTCTCTCATCATAAAAATTCAAAAATAAAAAAAAATATCTTCTCCTTTTTCTTCTCTTAAAATTTCGAAAATTAGATTTGACTTTTTCAAAGATTTTTAAAAAAAATCTAGTTGTTTTCATGAGTCAAATCAAATTTTCAATTTGAAAATCTTATCTTTTTCAAAATCTTTTTCAAAAATCATATCTTTTTCACTCTTCTTATTTATTTTCGAAAATTTTTAAAATATTTTTTAAAAATCTTTTTCTTAATTTTATCACATAATTTTCGAAAATATCATCATCTATTAATGTTTTGATTCAAAAATTTCAAGTTTGTTACTTGCTTGTTAAGAAAGATTCAAACTTTGAGTTCTAGAATCATATCTTGTGATTTCTTGTGAATCAAGTCATTAATTATGATTTTAAAAATCAAATCTTTTTCAAAACTAATTTCAATCATATCTTTTCAAAAATATCTCTTTATCTTATCTTTTTCAAAATTTGATTTTAAAATATCCTTTCTAACTTCTTATCTTCTTATCTTTTCAAAATTGATTTTCAAATTTGTTTCAACTAACTAACTAACTTTTTGTTTGTTTCTTATCTTTTTCAAAACTACCTAACTAACTCTCTCTCTCTCTCTAATTTTCGAAAATATCTTCCCTCTTTTTCAAAATTTCCTTTTAATTAACTAATTATTTTAATTTTTAATTTTAATTTTCAAAAATTACTAACCTTTTTCAAAAACTATTTTCGAAAATCACTAACTCTTTTTCAAAAATAATTTTCGAAAATCCTTCTCTCTCATCTCTTTCTGTTTATTTATTCATCTACCAACACTTCATCTCACCAAAAATATGAACCCTCTCTTTCTCTGAGTTTAGATTTTTTCTTCTTCTCTTCTTCTACTCACACAGGGAAACCTCTATACTTGGGCAAAAAGGATCCCTATTATTATTATTTTTCTGTCCCTCTTCTTCATATGAGCAGGAGCAAGGACAAGAATATTCTTGTTGAAGCAGACCCTGAACCTGAAAGGACTCTGAAGAGGAAAATCCAACAGTACTCAAGAGGCATCTTCTGAAGAAGAAGCTTATGATCCTGAGAACCCTGTAATAGCAGAGGTGAATTGTATGGGTGAACCCTATGGAAATACTTATAATCCCTCATGGAGAAATCACCCAAATCTCTCATGGAAGGATCAAAAGCCTCAACAAGGCTTTAATAATGGTGGAAGAAATAGGTTTAACAATAGTAAACCTTTTCCATCATCCACTCAGCAACAGATAGAGAACTCTGAACAAAATACATCTAATTTAGCAAACTTAGTCTCTGATCTATCTAAGGCCACTGTAAGTTTCATGAATGAAACAAGGTCCTCCATTATAAATTTGGAGGCACAAGTGGGCCAGCTGAGTAAAAGATTCACTGAAATCCCTCCTAGTACTCTCCCAAGCAATACAGAAGAAAATCCAAAAGGAGAGTGCAAGGCCATTGAAATGACCATCATGGCCGAAACCACAAAAGAGGAGGAGGACGTGAATCCCAAGGAGGAAGACCTCCTGGGACGTCCAGTGATCAATAAGGAGTTTCCCTCTGAGGAACCAAAGGAATCTGAGGCTTATCTAGAGACCATAGAGATTCCATTAAACCTCCTTATGCCATTCATGAGCTCTGATGAGTATTCCTCTTCTGAAGAGAATGAGGATGTTACTGAGGAGCAAGTCACTAAGTACCTTGGTGCAATCATGAAGCTGAATGCCAAATTATTTGGTATTGAGACTTGGGAAGATGAACCTCCCTTGTTCACCAAAGAACTAAGTTATCTGGATCAACTGACATTACCTCAGAAGAAACAGGATCCTGGAAAGTTCGTAATACCTTGTACCATAGGCACCATGATCTTTGAAAAGGATTTGTGTGACCTTGGTTCAGGGATAAACCTCATGCCCCTCTCTGTAATAGAGAAACT
>NC_029794.2:47802507-47803874 GCF_000816755.2 Arachis ipaensis
GTCAAGCTATTGACATTAAAGAAGCGCTTGTTGGGAGGCAACCCAATTTTTATTTATCTAATTTTATTTTTCTTGTTCTTTCATGTTTTATCAGGTTCATGATCATGTGGAGTCATAAAATAAATATAAAAATTAAAAACGGAATCAAAAACAGCAGAAGAAAAATTACACCCTAGAGAAGAAGCATCTGGCTGGCGTTCAACGCCAGAAAAGAGCATGGTTCTGGCGCTGAACGCCCAAAATGGGCAGCATCTGGGCGTTTGAATGCCAGAATTGTACCCTGGAGAAGAGCTGGTGCCGAACGCCCAGAACAAGCATGGTTCTAGCGTTCAACGCCAGAAATGGGCAACAAATGGGCGTTCAACGCCCAGAACAAGCACCAATCTGGCGCTGAACGCCCAGAGTTGTGTGCAAGGGTATTTTGCATGCCTAATTTGGTGCAAGGTTGTAAATCCTTGAACACCTCAGGATCTGTGGACCCTACAGGATCACCTCAGGATCTGTGGACCCCACAGGATCCCCACCTACCTCCACTCACTTCTTCTCACCCCTCTTTCACACAATCCCATAAACACTCTTCCCCAAAACTCTTCACCAATCACCTTAATCTCTCTTCCCTATCACCACTTTACCACTCACATCCATACACCCACCTACCTTCAAAATTCAACATCTCTTCCCCACCCAATCCCACCCATATGGCCGAATACACATATCCCTCCATCTCCTCCATATCTTCTTCTTCTTCTTCTTCTTCTTCTTCTTCTTCTTCTTCTTCTTCTTCTTCTTCTTCTTCTTCTTCTTCTTCTATTCTTTCTTCTTTTGCTCGAGGGTGAGCAACATTCTAAGTTTGGTGTGGTAAAAGCATAGCTTTTTTGTTTTTCCATAACCATTAATGGCACCTAAGGCCAGAGAAACCACAAGAAAGAGGAAAGGAAAGATAATTGCTTCCACCTCTGAGCCATAGGAGATAGAAAGATTCATCTCACAAGCCCATCATTAAGAAAAGGATGGAGCAAACAAGAGAGCCCACTCATGGAGCTCAAGAAACACATGAGGAAGCTCACCATCAAGAAATCCCTGAGATACCTCAAGGGATGCACCTTCCTCCACAAAACTATTGGGAGCAAATCAACACCCCCTAGGAGAATTAAGTTCCAACATGGGACAATTAAGGGTGGAACATCAAGAGCACTCCATCATCCTTCATGAAATAAGAGAAGATCAAAAAGCAATGAGGGAGGAGCAACAAAGACAAGGAAGAGACATAGAAGAGCTCAAGGACATCATTGGTTTCTCAAGAAGGAAACGCCACCATCACTAAGGTGGACTCATTCCTTGTTCTTATTTTCTGTTTTTCGTTTTCT
>NC_029794.2:47804199-47808054 GCF_000816755.2 Arachis ipaensis
AATTGAGGGACTTGAGCAAAAATCAGATTCAGAGGTTGAAGAAGGACTGCTGATGCTGTTGGATTCTGACCTCCCTGCACTCAAAATGGATTTTTTGGAGCTACAGAACTCAAAATGGTGAGCTTCCAATTGCATTGGAAATTAGACATCCAGAGCTTTCCAGCAATTTATAATAGTCCATACTTTGGCCGAGTTTAGATGACGTAAAAGGGTGTTGAACGCCAGTTCTACGCTGCTGTCTGGAGTTAAACGCCAGAAACACGTCACAAACCAGAGTTGAACGCCAGAAACACGTTACAACCTGGCGTTCAACTCCAGAAAGAGCCTCTGCACGTGTAACATTCAAGCTCAGCCCAAGCACACACCAAGTGGGCCCCGGAAGTGGATTTATGCATCAATTACTTACTTCTGTAAACCCTAGTAGCTAGTTTATTATAAATAGAACTTTTTACTATTGTATTTGACATCCTGAATTGTATTTTTGATCCTGTGATCTCGTTTTGGGGGCTGGATATTCGGCCATGCCTGGACCTCTCACTTATGTATTTTTAACGGTAGAGTTTCTACACTCCGTAGATTAAGGTGTGGAGCTCTGCTGTTCCTCATGAATTAATGCAAAGTACTACTGTTTTTCTATTCAACTCAACTTATTCCGCTTCTAAAATATTCATTCGCACTTCAACATGAATGTGATGAAGGTGACAATCATCATCATTCCCTATGAACGCGTGCCTGACAACCACTTCCGTTCTACCTTAGATTGAATGAGTATCTCTTGGATCTCTTAATCAGAATCTTCGTGGTATAAGCTAATTGATGGTGGCATTCATGAGAGTCCGGAAAGTCTAAACCTTGTCTGTGGTATTCCGAGTAGGACTCTGGGATTGAATGGTTGTGACGAACTTCAAACTCGCGATTGCTGGGCGTAGTGACAGACGCAAAAGGAGGGTGAATCCTATTCCAGCATGATCGAGAACCTCAGATGATTAGCCGTGCTGTGACAGAGCATTTGGATGGTTTATTACTTGGACGACCCAGTGCACTTGCTGGTTAGTTGTATCAAAGTTGTGAATGAAAAATAATTTATTAAGACGTGCCTACATAGTTTTTGGCGCCGTTGCCTGAGATCACAATTTCGTGCACCAACTTCCCCACACTTGGCCAATACGAGATCCGTTCCCTTGTGCGCCTCCTTTACAACCTTCACTTCTTCCTTAATCTCTACACCAAGCTCAATGGAAGAAGATTCAATTATAGAGAGGAAGTCATCAATGATTGAATCCTTCTCTTGATCAATCTTCTCACAATCTTCAACCATGATTTACTTTGGAGGTTGCACACCCTTCTCAACATCGATATCAAGAGGATTGGTCAAGGTGGACAAAAAATTGCTAACGATGGAATCCACTTCTTGATCAATTTTCCTCAACTCATTATCCACTTCTGTGACATTGATAACCTCAACTTCCTCCTCTTGATGTAAATCTTACTTCAACTCATTTTCTCAACCTTGGAGCTTCGAATTCACTTCCTCACTAAGCTCTTTGATTGCTTCTCCACATTCATCAATGGGAGTGCCTTGATCACGTAGGCTTAAATGGGAGGAGACTATGTTGCAAACGGCTTCCACCACGGTGGCAATCTTGGCTTCTAACTCCTTGAACTCCTTTTGGGTCTCTTTTTGCCTTTGGAGGTAAGAGCTAATATATCCTTGAAGAGAATCATCCATTGGAGGTGGTGGGGGAAAAGAAGGTTCGTTGTTTGGGAGGGTTTGATAATTGGAAGTTGGTTCATCTTGGTAAGGGTATGGAGGTGGTGTATATTGATGTGGTTCTTGAGAGTAATTGTGTTGAAATGGTGGTGGTTCCATGTGTGGTTCATATGGCTCGTAGGGTGGTTGGTATGATGGATAAGGGTTAGGTTCATATAGAGGGGTTTGGTGATATGGGGCTTGCGAGTAAGGTGGTTCGAAAATAGGTTGAGGAAGTGGTGCATAGGTATATGGTGTTGGTTGTTGACAATCACAATAAGGGTCACCACATCCATTAGGTTGATATGCATTATGATTGGAATTATACCTATAAGGAACCGGAGGAGGTTATTGCCAAGGGGGTTGATCAATCCTTCGAGGCTCCTTCCATCCTTGATTGTTCCCAAATCCTTGATGCATATTGTCATGGTAGCTCCCATTTTCTACAACATAATTTGAGCTAAACTCATAGCCAAATTGATGAGAATTCATAGTGATAGGAGAAAATAAAGACAGAATCTAGCAAGAAACAAAGAAGGCAAAATCCTACAACTAACAAAGACTAACAAACAAGCCAAAAAATCAAACTATTCACAATATATACAATAGCCAATAGCATAGCACCATTGCAATTCCCCGGCAACGACGCCATTTTGATGAGTGAATTCTTTGATGGTATATAATTTCACAAATGAAATCTCGTTGCAAGTATAGTTCTAAACTGACAAAGAATCCTCACATGCAAAAATATTGGTTTTGTCACAAGTGCAAACCCCAACGAAAATTAACCGAAGTATTGAACTCCGACTTGTCTCACAAGGAATTGCAATGAAGTGCTTAATTATTGGCTATAAAGGTGCAAGGGAGTTTGATTGATAAAGGGCAAGAAATTAAATGGGTACAAGTTTAAATGAAGTACATCAAATAGGCTCAATCAACATCAACCATAAGTCCCAACCTAGCTATTAATTAGCTTAATAGTAGGTTAGTGTCAATGGACATCAAATTGACTACATAGGGTTCTCAAATCACCAATTCAATGAGACCCAATGACTCAAGGTCACTCAATCCCCTTAGCTTAGGCCAAGAGTAAAGAAAGCTACTCAAAAACTAGAGGAAATATTCTATCAAACATCTAGTGTGCAATAAAAGTAAATATCACAAAATGCAAGAATTATTAACAACCATAACCAACAAGAGCAAGAAATCAACAATAAACAAAACAATTAACCATAAGAGCATAAAAGAAACATCAATTGCATTAAAGGAAATTCAAATCCAACATGGGCATTCATAAACGTAAAAGTGACATCAAAGGGAAATCAACACTATAAACTAAGAGAATCAAGATGTAGAAACAAGAAATTGTAAAGGAAACAAGATGAAATCAAGTAATCAAATCCAGATCCAAGAGAAATTAACCTAATCCTAACCTAATTCTAGAGAGAAGAGGGAGCTTCTCTCTCTAGAAAACTAACTAAAGGCTCATCATGACTAACTAAGTGCTCCCCCTTGCTCAATCTTCAATTCTGCATCAAATACCCTCAGAAACGAGTTGGAATTGGGCCTGGACAGCTCGGAAATTGCCCCCAGCGATTTCAATTTAAGTGGGTCACGTGCGAACATCGACGCGTACGCGTGCTTGACGCGTACGCGTCGCCATGCAACTTCACTTCCATGCGTGCGCGTCTGCGGCGCGTGCGCATCCATTGATGTACTCCTAATCCTTGTTTCCTCATGCATTCTCCACTTTGCATGCTTTTCTCTTCACTTCTTCCATCCAATACTTGCCTTATGAACGTGAAATCACTCAACAACACATCAAGGCATCGAATGGAATTAAAGTGAATTAAAATCACCAATTTAAAGGGCCTAAAAAGTATGTTTTTACACTTAAGCACAAATTAAGGGAGAATTACAAAATCATGCTATTTCATTGAATAAATGTGGGAAAAGGTGATGAAATCCCCTAAAGTAAGCACAAGATAAACCACAAAGTTGGGGTTTATCATTTATTTCTTAATCTTTACTTAATATTACTCAAATTTCATAGGTTGATGGTGGTGATTTTTTTATTATATTATTATATATTATCTTTATAATAC
>NC_029794.2:47808153-47809672 GCF_000816755.2 Arachis ipaensis
AAACTAAGTTTTAAGAACAGATATAAATATTATTTATTTACTATTTAAAATATCTTATTTATATTATTGTTATTATTTTTTTTAAGAATATTATCTGGTAAAGATGTTATTAATATTACTATAAGTCAGAGAAAAGCAAACAGAGTAATCTTAAAAGTTTTAGAGAACGCAGACTCATTTAAAGTACTTTATAATTCTTTTCCATAAGTCACTTATCAAAAGGTGAGAGAATAATGCGGAGATAAGTTATATTATGAAACGATAGGAAAGAAAAGAAGAAGAAAGGAAAGAAAAGGAAAGAAAAATATTAAAGAATCTCTATCACAGGAGAGCAGAGGGTAGTAATGAAAGAATGTATTAACTAAAGGGACCTCTGCCACAGGAGAGCAGAGGACAAAGATAAAGAGAAAGCTTTAAAAGACTGTCTATCACAGGAGAGCAGATGCGACCTTGTTTGGGCCTTAGTGCCAAATGTATAGTGGGGATGCCCACACACTGATAACTTTTTTCAAGATGTAAGCACATAGAAAGTCACACTGTATGCGGCCTAGCCGTAAGACTTATAAGCACACCGTATGCATCTGAAAAATCATGTCTGGGACTTTTGCCCGGGTAATATCGGGTAAGCAACTGACACATGAGCTCATGGCCTGCGTAGGACTAAACATGCATCATACTTGTTTGTCCATATTTGTTTGTGATTGTGTTCTCTATGATTGTGTGTGTTTGTGATTGGGTTTCTATGTTCTGTGATTGCTTACTTGTATTATACTTTGTTAGTTATTGACTGAGAACATAATAAAGTGAACTTAACTTCTAACCCCGACCCTACTAAGAACTCCCCAGTTCTTACCCCCTATCTCCACCATTTTTAGCTACAGGTAAGAAGGCTTAGCGCGGAACTATAGGTGCATAGAAGATTGAGTTTACGAGTTAAGTTCTTAGATTTTATTTTTCCCTTGTCATTTATTGTTTTAGTTTTTAGAGGGGATAGGACTTGTATTTGAGGTTCTTTGAAATAAGTTTATATATATAAAACTATGTGAATATATACTTTTATGGTTGAGTGATTTAAAATAAAGTCTCCCTTCGATTTCTTAATTAGAGTTTCGGTTCGTATTTGCGAATGCTCAATATTAAATGAAAATAGTATATAACAAAAGGTTTATAGGTAAGTAGCACTCGAACTTTTAGTACGATCATGAGGTGTTAAAATTTAGGGTATTACATGTATATTATCAATTTATTTCTATTATTTATGCAACATTTTTTTCTTCGAGTTGTTATCCATTAATAAATGTTAATTAACGATTCTGTTTAATGTATTTCAATATGTTTTTTCAATTAAACTCAATAAATTACGAAAATTCAAACCTATTCTCTTGAACTACTTCTTAATCATATGGTTGGAATCGTTTATATGGAAGATCTTTAGACCCTAAAATTTGTAAAGTAAAAGAAAAATACAATAAAATAAATTATAAAACCTGATAAAATAAAATGAGTTTTAAAATAGAAT
>NC_029794.2:47809681-47812590 GCF_000816755.2 Arachis ipaensis
TTAAAACTAACATGGCCCATGACATAGAAAAATAAAAAGGAAAAAATAATTATGAAGGTTTAAATGATAAAAAAATATATAACACAATTCTTATCTTGCCACATTTAAATGTTATATGTCAATTAAATAATCAATAAAAAATAATATTATTCAATGTAAAAGAGATTAAAAATTAAAAAAAACTTAACAAAATCAATTAACAAAGTTGTTATCTTCCTACATGTATTGTATTATATGTAAGACAGAATTTTTCTAATCAGTTTTATAATATGTAAAAAAGTTATACCATAGTTAGTTGATTAGGTTAACAAAAAATTTAGGTTAAATTAAAAAAAGTTATACCATAGTTAAAAATCATTAGAGAAGTTTTATTTTATATTTTATTATTTTTTTCAAAAAATTTAAGAAAGTTGAAAATTTTAAATTTTGTTTGCTCTTAAATTTTTTTCATTTATTATTTATCTTTCGAGATTTTTTATATTTTGTGATTGAAATTGATTAATAAATGTATAATTTAAAAAAAATAAAAAATTACAAAATTAAACTTTTTTTAATAATTTTTATAATTTACAAAAAAAAGTTATATCATGATGAATTAATTAAATTAACAAAATTTAGGTTAAATTAAAAGTTAAAATTAATCATCATAAGTCAATTTCTTTCATTTCATTTAATTATAAGAAGACATGTCACAAGGAATAATTTACCTTCTAATTTAGAGAGGGTTAAATAGAATTCACCTATATATACATTTTTTTCTCATATAGAATAATGAGATCAAAATCTTGGTTAGAATAAAGTAATCACATAAAGAACGAGTTAAGTCTCAAAGTAGTCCCTGAAGTTGCACTCGAGCCTTAAAGTTCTCCTTGAAGTTAATAGTTACTCAATTTTACCCCCGAACTTGTACTCTGGAACTCACATTAGTCCCTAATGCATTTTCTATTCATCAGAATACTAAAAACAACGTCGTTTTATATTTATTAAAAAAAAAAGAAACACCCCCACCCTAGGTTTAAAAAAAAAAAAAACCCCCCACCCCCCTTTCTGACTCCCCTTTTCCATTTCTCTTTCACACTCCCATTCCCCTTCCCTAACCCTTTCTTTTTCTCATTGCTCTTTTCCTTTTACTCTCTCTTTCCCCTTCATGGTTCCCATTTCCAGTTCCCATTTCCTTTTTCCTTTCACGGTTTCTTTCTCCTTCCTCAGTTCTCCTCTTCCTTTTCCTTCCATGCTCCCCTTTTCCTTCTCCCACCTATCCCCTGTTTTCCTTTCTTTTTTCTTTCCACGGTCCCTTTTCCCTTTTCCAGTTCTCCTCTCCCTTTTCCTTTCATGTTTCCCTTTTTCTTCCCCAATCCATCCCAGTTTTTTTTCTTTTTTTTTTTCCGTAATCACTGCCAATAAAAAAATATTTTGTAATTGTTAATTCACAGAGAGATAATGGAAGATGGAAAGAATTGTAGAAGACAGACCTCTTGCGAGCGTTGCCTCTTTTGCCACTGTTGCCCCGTCTCGTTAGTTTGCTTTTGGGCTGCTGTGGTGCCTTCTCTCGTCGTGTGCTTCTGCTTTCCTCTGCTCTGGCGGCTTGCTTTTTCCTTCTGCTCTGCCTCTTCTTCTCCTTCATTTATTCTTTTTTTGGCTGCTTATGTTTTAACTTTTCTTGTTGATTGATGTGATGTTGTTGCATGTTATTGTTGCCGCTGCTATGATTTATAAAGGTTTTTGTTATTTAAATCAAATTATTGGCTTGGGAATGATCATCGGATGTCTACATAAACTAATATAAGTTTGATAGTTTAACTATTGTTTGCAATAATGTTGTTGTTGTTGTTGCTACTATGAAGTTGAAGAAGAAGAAGAACAGTGTGAATGATGATAGTGTTATTGCTACTATGAAGTTGAAGAAGAAGAATAGTGTGAAGAAGAGAATTGGTGAAGATAATTGGGATTATGTTTTTTTATATAAATAAAAAGCGACATCGTGTTGGGGATTGCATTTTTTTGTATAAATATAAAACGACGTCGTTTCAGTCCTTCCGATGGTAAGGATGGACGAAAATTATTTTAGAGACTACTATGAGTTCTGGAGAATAATTTTGGGGACAAATTTGAGTAATTATTAATTTCAGGGATCACTTTGAGGCTTGAGTGCAACTTCAGGGACTATTTTGAGACTTAACTCCATAAAGAACATACTCAACCCAAAACGATAAGATCCATAAAAAATTATTTATCACTCCTGATGGAACACTTCTTTATATTTTATTTATTCTTTTCTCCTTTCATATATGGAACCAAAAACTAGCATTTGGCATAGTCATTATCTAGTTCAGAAAACCCAAAAATCATCCAAATAATTGTTCCATACAAAAAAGCCCATACAGAATTAAAAATAAAAGTAAGAAAAATTGAAAAAAGATAAAAAAATTAAAAAGATAGATTAGTTGAAATAAAAAAATTGAAAAGGAGGTTAGACATGATATTTTTGTAACTGTTAGTGAAATAACAGATGAAAATAAGATAGGAGATTATAAGTTGCTGTTAACTGTAGAAGTTTTTTTTATTTAATGTAACTGAAAGATATATGGGAGAACAACTATCACTAAGGGTAATATTAAAACTTAAAATTGGACACCAAAACTCTATATATTGGCATCATATGTTGTTATTATTATTATATAATACTAGCGACTCAACAGGCACTGTTCAGTCGCTTTTCTATTATTTTTAAGAGATTAATTTTCATAATTTTGTTTTTAAAATTATAAATTTGATAAAATAATTTAAACATTAAGAATAAAAAAAATTAAAAACAAAAATAAAAATTTTATAAGTTATTTAACTTTTAGAATGTATAAAATTTATAAATTTAAATTAAATAAGATATTAAATAAATTTATTATGTTATT
>NC_029794.2:47813587-47822081 GCF_000816755.2 Arachis ipaensis
ATCCTTAATTTTATTATTTTTTCAAAATAATTAATTTATATTTTGTTATATCCCCTCACTATATCAAACACTATTCTTTCTCTTACTATATATTATTCTCTATACATATACCTGACATTGTCTCATCGCCAATATCGTAATGTGGTAGCGTATGCCTCACAGCAGTTGAGACCTCATGAAGTTAATTACCCTACGCACGATTTGGAGCTTGCTGCGGTTGTGTTTGTGCTAAAGGTGTGGAGGCATTACCTCTATGGGGTTAAATACCGAGTTTTCTCTGATCGCAAGAGCTTGAAATATCTCTTTGATCAGAAAGAGCTTAGTATGCGACAGAGGAGGTGGATGGAGTTACTGAAGGACCATGACTTTGAGTTAAACTACCATCCGGGGATGGCGAATGTAGTGGCGGATGCGTTAAGTCGAAAGTCGTTGTATGCTGCTTGGATGATGCTCCGAGAAGAGGAGTTGCTCAAGGCATTCGAGAGTCTAAAGATCGGTGTTCAAGAAGCGTCTGGGACTCTATTTTTGAGTCGATTGCAAATCTCAAGTGACTTTAAATCCGAACTCCTAAAGTCTCATCAAAACGATGACGTGTTACCGAAGGTGTTGCCAGCTATTAAGCAAGGGAAGCAGTGGAGAGTGTCATGGGATCAAGATGGGTTATGGAGATTCAAGGGCAGGATCATTGTGCCAGATATTGGTACGTTGCGGCAAGATATCTTAAAGGAAGCACACAAAAGCAGATTCTCTATTCGCCCGGGGAGTACTAAGATGTACCATGATTTAAAAGCAATGTTTTTGTGGTCGGGTATGAAAAATGATGTGGCAGAATATGTCTCAAAGTGTTTAACCTGCCAGAAAGTAAAGATCGAACACCAGAGACCTTCTGGGACGTTGCAACCTTTAGAGGTTCCGCAATGGAAGTGGGAAAGCATTGCAATGGACTTTGTGTCGGAATTGCCAAGGACTAGGGCCAGTTTTGATGCTATCTGGGTGATTGTGGACCAACTGACGAAAGCAGCTCACTTTCTACCCATTCGAATGAATTACACCCTTTAGGAGCTAGCACGATTATATATAAAGGAGATTGTGAGACTTTATGGTGTGCCTGCTACTATAATCTCGGATAGAGATCCTCATTTCACTTTAAGGTTCTGGGGTACATTTTAGAAAGCTTTCGGAACCCGATTAAGCTTGAGCACAGCTTACCATCCTCAAACTGATGGTCAATCCGAAAGGACGATCCAAACCTTAGAAGATATGTTGAGGGCTTGTGTTCTGGATCAGCCGGCGACACTACAAAAAAAAAGGGTTAAAATGGCATTGATATTAAGGCGGTTTTAAAGAACCGCCATAATATCAAGACATTATGGCAATTGTTGCTACTGCCGTAATTGGCTTTATATATTTTGGCGGTTCTGGTGATTATGGCGGTTTGAACCGCCGTTTTCTCACACATATAAAATGAAAAAAATTGTAATCCTGAACTTAAGGACATTAAACAAAAGTGCTAGGTGGGAGACACCCCACCATGGTGAGATCTATCCTTTTTACCCTTTTGTATATAGTTCTTAAACTCTTGATTGGTTTGCAATTGCTTAGATATAGTCTTCATTTATTCGAATTAATTGTGAATACCTTGGATAATTTGTTCATGAAGGCTTGCATTGATTTTTCAATGAATGAATTGATTGTTTGGTAGAAGAACCACTACAAAAAAAAGGGTTAAAATGACATGGAGATTAAGGCGGTTTTAAAAAACCGCCATATTATCGAGTCATTATGGCAATTTTTTCTGCTGCCGTAATTGGCTTTATATATTTTGGCGGTTCTGGTGATTATGGCGGTTTGAACCGCCGTTTTCTCACACATATAAAATGAAAAAAATTGTAATCCTGGCTCATTCAACGCCATTCTTCGTTCTAGCTAGGGCTTCTCCTCTCTGGTTACAATCTGGTTACACCAACAAACAACGTAAAGGTAGGAAACAACGTTCATCATCTCCTCTCTGAACAACGCTCTGGTTACAATCTCATCTCTAAACAAACAACGTTCATCATCTCCTCCGTGTAAAGAAGCTCTCCAACAACGCCATTCTTCCTTCTAGGACTTCTCCTCTCTCCGCCGGTTACGATCTCTCCAGGTACCTCTCCCTCTCAAGTTAAATTGAAATGCTGTTTTATTTTGTTTTTTCTTTTGTGCTGTGGAGACGAAGATTCCGGCAAGAGGCAAGATTCTGGTGGCTACTGACCTCAGCATTTTGATTCCAGAAGGCACCGGTTTCTTTGTTTTTGTTTGGGTTAGGGTTTCAAAATTGCTTTTGGTGCTGATTTTTGGGGGTTTTTGTTTCTCTGCAGCTCTGTTAGGGATTTTTGGGTCTTCCTTGAAGCATTGGATTGACGTTGGTGCAGGGGTGATTGACGACGATCTCAGGTCTTCTTTCTTAACTTTACTCCCTCCTCTCTCTCTCTCTCTGAACTCAGATCTTCTATTGCTTACTTCTATTAAGGTGTTTCTCTAATCTCCGATCTCAGATCTTAGATCTCAGAAAAAACTGCTCCAATCTCAAACATGTAGTGCATCTCATTATTTGATTAACTTGTCCTTGCACTTAGATTTGATTAACATGCTGTAGTCCTTGTTTCATTTCATTCCTTCTGCTTCTTTTAGGCTGGCTGTCTTGGGCTTCCTTTTGTTTATATTTATTTTTGAACAATTTTAGTGGAATGGCTGTTGTTAGGTTATGGGGGTGTTGGTTTTGTTTCGGCCAAAAATCAATTACAGAGGATTGGGATGTGCGATTTTTACTTCCAACCCGTGACTCTTAATCATCTTTCATAAGTTTTTTTGTTGAAATTGATTGATAGTCTATTGAAATTTAAGGCTAAACTATTATTCAATGTTTTCTTTGTTGTATTCAATATATATGGTCCACACTACATTTTGTACAAGCATTTACCTTTTATGTGTATGATTATTCTTGTTTTGTAAATATCTTCATGGTTCTTGACTAGTAACTTATCATTTCATTTCGCTACTTACCGCAGGCACTATAACTTTGTGTTCCATTTCGTGAACAATTACTAGAGTATTATGGAAATAACAAAAGCATTGGGGAGTTGGAAGAAAATCTTTTAACTTGCTTAGCTGACTTATTTTCACAGGTAATTAGCCTCTAGTTTGGTCGATTTTGGGCTTCACATGCATCATGCCCCAGCTTGTTTCATCTTTGATAAACTCAACCATGATATTTGTTCTTTGAATGCCTTTGAATTTGTAGCCTTTTTATTTTTTTTATTTAATAACAATATTACTAGACTTTATTTATTTATTTATATGCTGATTCATTTATTTATTTATTTTGGTAGAAGAAAATTCATCAGAGATAAGACATTATTTGTTGTGGCAAGTAAATGGAAGTGGAGATTCTGAGCATGTTTCAGTACCCAGTTTTAGTTTCACTTCTTGTTCATTGTTATTAGTGGAGAAACCTTGTTTCATTGTTCGCGTTGTTGCAGCTCGTTTATTAGGTAAGCTTCTCTGCATTAGTTTCAGTATTTGTTTTTTCTTCTGATATTTAGTGCGATTCTCATTTGTTCTGATATTTTTCTCTGCATCGTGTACTAGTCATTCTTCCTGGTGATTTTTGCTGTGCTCAATAAGTTTGTTGATGATTAAGTTATGAAACCATAGTAGTTATTGTTATTAGCTTGTTCTTCTGAAATCAATAACTATAATTGTTGTGTTGAATTCTCTTTGGTCAATATCTTTAAAATAGCATCTTATGTGACTAAGCATCAAATTGCTTTTCATGTTTTAATTCTTCTAAACTAAGTTTTTTATCTCTGAAAATTGGTAAAATTTATTTTTTTTCATGCTAGAATGTTTGACTTTGATGAACTTGCAATAGATGCTTTTTCTTATGATATAACTACATGAATTTATATGATCCTATTGAATTACTTCAGCCTCAGTGGTTAATAATGCAAATTTGGTAACTAATGCCAAGTTGTGCCTTATGTATTTCACATCATTAGTTCACTAAAAGGAAGATGGGGTCTTTATTACTTCAATTGCTTTGCATCATATTCCTTGGGGTTCAAAGTTCAAACTAAAACTTCAATTGCTTTGCATCAAACACTCCCATTCCAAAATGCCAACATTCCCTACTAACTATGCATTTTCTATATTATTGTTTTATTTATACTTTTTCCCCTAATAATCATATCATTGATTTTTTTGGTTGAAACTGTGGCAATGGCCAGCTGGCTGGGCAGTGGATATACATATGCTATTAAGAAAAAAGTGAAACATAAAACATTTAATCTAGAATTCATATACTCTGCATTTGCATATAAAAGAATAAATTTCTCGCCTTTAGAATATATATAGAATTTTATTGAATAGATTTTTTAAAATCCCTATTTGTAGTCCCTCTTAGTCATGTCAATCGATAAGTCATGGATTGGAAAATCACGAACCACGCATGAGTATAAAGATGGTTTAAACAAGTTTTTGGATTTTGCTTTTGAGCATCGATCTCTCGTGGGTCGTCAGATTAAATGCCCTTGTCCGGTGTGTGGTTTTGGCAAGTGGCAAACAAGGGAGAAAGTTTTTGAACATTTAATAGTCAAGCCATTTCCAGAAAACTACAAAGTTTGGTATTGGCATGGTGAAGAAGTAGTTGGAGTTGGGTCACAAGTTCATCAAACTAGTCATATTGTACAAGATGATTCGACATCTCAGCATCCAATGGTAACAATGCTCAATGACGCGTTTGGAGCTGCTGGACCTGACTTGAATGTAGATGGAGATGGAGATGAAGACAACATAGAAGATGGAGATGGAGACAATGCAGCAAATGAAGAGCACAATGGAGAAAATGTAGAATTTTACAAGTTGTTAGAAGATGGCAATGAACAATTGTATGAAGGGTGCACAAAGTATTTAAAACTGTCTTTCTTAATTAGTCTGTATCACATAAAGTGCTTATATAGAATAAGCAACAAAGCCATGACCGAAATCCTCAAGTTATTAAAAGATGCTTTTGGAAATGCAAAGATTTCAAATACATTCTATGAGGCCAAGAAAACCATAAATAAACTAGGGCTTAATTATACCAAGATACCTGCTTGCCCTAATGACTGCATGTTATATTGGGGGGAGGATGAAGATTTGCAAGAATGCAAAAGATGCAAGACATCTAAATGGAGCGATTCTAAAAAGAAGAAACCAGCAAAGATCTTGCGATACTTTCCACTAAAACCGAGACTTCAACGATTATTCATGTGTTCTAAGACTGCTCAATCAATGCAATGGCATGCTTCGGCAGAAAAGAAAGATTCGAAGATGAGGCATCCGCGGGATTCTGAAGCTTGGAAGACATTTGATTTACTTCATGATAGGTTTGCCGAGGATCCTCGAAATGTACGTCTTGGTCTTGTAGCTGATGGATTCAACCCTTTTGGAGCTATGCGTACAAACTATAGCGTTTGGCCAGTGGTGCTTATTCCATACAATCGGCCTCCATGGGAGTGCATGAAGCCAACATCACTTATCTTGTCAATGATTATTCCTGGAGAGAAAATGCCGGGGAACAACATAGATGTATACTTACAACCTCTTATTAAAGAGTTAAAAGAGTTGTGGTATGATGGTGTTCAAACATTAGATAGGTTCAAGAATGAAATGTTTACATTGCGAGCAGCATTAATGTGGACAATTAGTGATTTTCCAGGCCTTAGTAACTTATCTGGGTGGAATGTACACAGTAAATATGCTTGTCCTACATGTAACTTCAACACTGATTCATATAGATTAAAGCATGGTGGAAAATGGTGTTTTTTGGGACATCGCCGTTTCTTAGAAAGGGGTCATAAGTTTAGGCTAAGTCGTGCAAAATTTAATGGAAAAGTTGAGTTGAGGGATCCCCCAGCAGTACTAACAGGGTCAGAAATATTAGAACAACTTGAAGGAATCAATGTTTCATTTGGGAAGGAACTACAAGAAAGTAAAGGTAAGAGGATTCGACGAAAAGTTGTTGAAGAAGATGATGAATCGGGGATGTGGAGGAAGAAAAGCATATTTTTTGATCTTCCTTATTGGGAGTCTAACTTATTGCGCCATAATCTAGATGTTATGCACATTGAAAAGAATGTTTGCGACAATGTGTTATACACTTTGCTCAATGAGACTGGAAGGTCAAAGGATAATCTCAAAGCTCGTAAGGATCTTAAAGAAATGGGTATAAGAAAAGATTTATGGCCAGATGAAAATGGGAGATATCATCCATCTTTGTTCACAATGTCAAATTCCATGAAAGATATATTCTTGCGTACTATAAAGAATATTAGAGTACCAGATGGTCTCTCGAGTAATATTTCACGGTGTGTTGACCTGAAGCAAAGAAAGCTTTCTGGATTGAAGAGCCATGATTGCCACGTTCTTATGCAGCAACTATTACCCATTGCCATACGTAATGTGCTACCAGATAAAGTTACTGCAGTGCTAATAGAGTTGTCTTCATTCTTTCAACAGTTGTGCTCTAAAAGCTTAAGTCTTACAGAACTTGAGAAGCTCCAACCTCGAATAATCCTTACCCTTTGTCATTTAGAAATGTTGTTCCCTCCTTCTTTCTTTACAATCATGGTTCATTTAACCTGTCATCTAGTTGATGAAGCAAAACTCGGAGGACCAGTACACTATAGGTGGATGTATCCTATTGAGAGGTAAATATCACTTTTCAATCATTATTCATTTAACTTATCACTTAGTTATATCTTGCTTAGGTATTTAACCTGTCACTTAATTATACAAACTAGGTATTTAGGTCATTTGAAGTCCTATGTACGAAACAAAGCTAAATCAGAAGGTTCTATAGCTGAGGGATATGTGGCTGAAGAAGCTCTTACATTTTGCTCTCGATACTTAGAAGGGATTGAGACAAGATTTAATAGGCCACCACGTGTTGATGATCGTCCGGATGATAATTGCAGTACACATGTGGATTCTCTTTTTCCACAAATGGGGAACTCAAAGGGAGCTTTCACAGTATTTGAGTTGTCACCTATGGAAAAAAAACAAGCACATCGATATGTGGTTTTAAATTGTCCATATGTCAAACCGTTCATTGAGTAAGTGCTTAAGGATTTCCGTACATGTTTTTTATTTACTTGAAAATAGTTGCTTAGTTAGAGTTAAACTTTCATATCTGACAGTGACTTCAAAGATTTTGTACGAAGACGATCTAAGGGTAGAAGGCCTTCAAATGTAGAGATAGAAAAAAAAGTCAATAAAGATTTTGTTACTTGGCTTCCTGCGCAGGTAAATAGAGAAGTGATAATTTTTTGCTAATATTGAGCTAGTATTTGTGGATATAATAACTAATATCTCTATCATAATAGCTTATGAACCCAGATATTATGAATACTGTGCATGAGGATTTGAGATACTTAGCAAGGGGTCCATCACGATATGCCAAGAGGTTTTCTACATTTAGTATTAATGGGTTCTCCTTTCGAACTACCAATCGAGACAAAGGGTTAAAGACCCAGAATAGTGGAGTTTTTTTAATGTCTTCAACTCCTTGTGTTGCTAGCGCTAGTGATGCTGATGTTAGGAATGCTGATTTGTCATATTATGGCAAACTAGAAGATATTATAGAACTAAACTACAATGGCCGATTTCGGGTTACTTTATTCAAATGTAAATGGGCTGACACCACTAGAGAACGGGGCTGTAGAAAGGATAATTGGGGTTTTACTTCTGTTAATTTTTCACAAGTAATACACAGTGGTGACCAAGAGGAGGATGATCCGTATATTGAAGCCTCACAAGCTCGAATGGTATATTTTGTCAATGATGAAGTGAATAAAGATTGGAGTGTTGTCGTGCATTTGAAGCCAAGAGATTCATATGATATGGGGGGAAATGAAGATGATGAAGCATGCGAGAATGAGCCATGGTTAGAGCAAAACTTAGATTCTTTATTTGAAAATGGTGATAATCTATCATTGTTAAGAGATGAGGTAGATGATGAACTACTAGATAATGACATTGGAGAAGACGAACACATGTCAGAATAGTTAGTATATTAAATTAATTCAGTTTCTTTCAGAATCACCGTGTATGAAACCAGGTCTTCAAATTGAGCTAAGCCAAAGATGGTAAAGTAGGTGAGTTTTATTAATAAGTGGTTTATTAATTATTTATTTTTCAAACCAGGTCTTCAAACCAGGTCTTCAAAGTGGTTTATTAATAATTTTTGTCTACATTTCTTCTTTTTCAATTTAACTTTTGTTTGTAAATTTTACATAAATATTTATTAATTATTTATTTCATCTATTATGCAGATATGCCAAAGCAAAAGAGGTACAAGAATCTGCTTAAAGCAGCAGCAGCTGCACATTCTTCACAAGACAAGTCAATAGCAGCTACAGATTCATCCCAAGACAAGTCGGCAGCTTCAAATGCATCACAAGTCAAGTCCGCAGCA
>NC_029794.2:47824681-47829411 GCF_000816755.2 Arachis ipaensis
TCTTACATTTTGCTCTCGATACTTAGAAGGGATTGAGACAAGATTTAATAGGCCACCACGTGTTGATGATCGTCCGGATGATAATTGCAGTACACATGTGGATTCTCTTTTTCCACAAATGGGGAACTCAAAGGGAGCTTTCACAGTATTTGAGTTGTCACCTATGGAAAAAAAACAAGCACATCGATATGTGGTTTTAAATTGTCCATATGTCAAACCATTCATTGAGTAAGTGCTTAAGGATTTTTGTACATGTTTTTTATTTACTTGAAAATAGTTGTTTAGTTAGAGTTAAACTTTCATATCTGACAGTGACTTCAAAGATTTTGTACGAAGACGATCTAAGGGTAGAAGGCCTTCAAATGTAGAGATAGAAAAAAAAGTCAATAAAGATTTTGTTACTTGGTTTCCTGCGCAGGTAAATAGAGAAGTGATAATTTTTTGCTAATATTGAGCTAGTATTTGTGGATATAATAACTAATATCTCTATCATAATAGCTTATGAACCCAGATATTATGAATACTGTGCATGAGGATTTGAGATACTTAGCAAGGGGTCCATCACGATATGCCAAGAGGTTTTCTACATTTAGTATTAATGGGTTCTCCTTTCGAACTACCAATCGAGACAAAGGGTTAAAGACCCAGAATAGTGGAGTTTTTTTAATGTCTTCAACTCCTTGTGTTGCTAGCGCTAGTGATGCTGATGTTAGGAATGCTGATTTGTCATATTATGGCAAACTAGAAGATATTATAGAACTAAACTACAATGGCCGATTTCGGGTTACTTTATTCAAATGTAAATGGGCTGACACCACTAGAGAACGGGGCTGTAGAAAGGATAATTGGGGTTTTACTTCTGTTAATTTTTCACGAGTAATACACAGTGGTGACCGAGAGGAGGATGATCCATATATTGAAGCCTCACAAGCTCGAATGGTGTATTTTGTCAATGATGAAGTGAATAAAGATTGGAGTGTTGTCGTGCATTTGAAGCCAAGAGATTCATATGATATGGGCGGAAATGAAGATGATGAAGCATGCGAGAATGAGCCATGGTTAGAGCAAAACTTAGATTCTTTATTTGAAAATGGTGATAATCTATCATTGTTAAGAGAAGAGGTAGATGATGAACTACTAGATAATGACATTGGAGAAGACGAACACATGTCAGAATAATAGGTGAGTTTTATTAATAAGTGGTTTATTATAGAAAAATAATTTTTGTCTACATTTCTTCTTTTTCAATTTAACTTTTGTTTGTAAATTTTACATAAATATGTTGTTTAGATTCATTAATTGATTTAATGGAACTATTAAACCTTGATGCACATTTTATTCTATATTTATTAATTATTTATTTGATCTATTATATAGATATGCCAAAGCAAAAGAAGTACAAGAATCTACTTAAAGCAGCAGCTGCAAATTCTTCACAAGACAAGTCAATAGCAGCTGCAAATTCATCCCGAGACAAGTCGGCAGCTTCAAATGCATCACAAGTCAAGTCCGTAGCAGCTGCAAATTCCTCCCGAGACAAGTCGGCAGCAGCTACAAATTCCTCCCGAAACAAGTCGGCAGAAGCTGCAAATTCCTCCCGGAACAAGTCAGCAGCAGCTGCAAATTCCTCCCGGGACAAGTCAGCAGCTTCAAATTCCTCCCGGGACAAGTCAGCAGCTTCAAATTTCTCCCGAGAGAAGTCGACAGCAGTTGCAAGTTCCTCCCGAGACAAGTCGGCAGCTTCAAATTCTTCTGAGCCACAAATTTCTCCCGAGACAAGTCGACAGCAGTTGCAAGTTCCTCCCGAGACAAGTCGGCAGCTTCAAATTCTTCTGAGCCATCATCAGTTGCTCCAACTATATCTGAGCATCCATCCGAACCTAAACGTAAACGTGGGCGTGAATCTAGGCATTACTGGACTGTTGATGCCATAGGTATGTAATATTCTCAACTGTAATATTCTCCAGCCACCTATCACACCATTTCTTTCACTCCTCTTCCTTTCCAAATTTCACTATCTTCCAATTTACATGTCCTTGTTCAGATTTTTCCCCAAATTAAATCACTTAGTAGGTTAATAGGGGGAACAATTTATCCTTGTGTTACGGTAGCTCATAGGAAAAATATGAATACATGATTCAGAAGGTTTGCGCATAGTTGTCAATTTTGATAGACAACATGCAGCAATAGGAGAAGCAGCCGGACTCCTTGCAGGAGTTTGTGGGCAATTGGCCACTGATTGTGTAGCATTTCCAATCAGTTTTGATAAGTGGTCAGACATTCCAGAGAGCTTTTTTGAAAATCAATGGAATATTTTTTTCCAAGTAAGAAGATTACTTAAACTCTAAAGCTTATTTCTTTGTCATTATTTAGTTATATTTGTTAGTTAATATATATTCTTTGTTCCATATTAAAGGCTCGATTTTGCTTCAAAGTGTGTGATAGCTTGGCCAAACGATTTCTGCTCCAATCGCTTGGCAAAAAATGGAGGGAACATAGGATAAAGCTTTGGAATGAGTTTTATGATCCGAGGTTGAGTAAAACCGAGATCATAAATAATACACCAGAAGATATTGCTCTTGATCAATGGGCTTTATTCGTAGAATATCGTTTGAAGCCTGAAACTCAGGTAAGTAATTAAGATTGTTAGTGAGTTCTATCACTGTTAGTGAGTAATTAAGACTGTTGGATTCACTGAGAGTTAATTATTTTGAAGCTGAACTTATTCAATGGTTTAAGTTGGCTGATAGGAAATTAAGTATTATATGGAATGTTGTGAATGCATGTTTAACTCTATTTAATTGTGTCCAAATTAATCTTGCAGAATCTTTGTAAAAGGAATCAAGAAATTCGGCAAAAACAAATAATTCCTCATACTTCAGGTGTTAAATCAATTGCAAGAAGAAGGGCTGAATTGGTAATTAAAAACATAAAATAATTATATATATATTTGTTGATGTATTTGTGCTTCTATTTTTTCGGTGTTGAATAATTATTTGTTAGTTAGGTAGTATCTAGTAGGCATTCTGCATTCACTCATGCACATTTTCGTTCAACCTTGACAGTGCAACCAAAACAATAGAAGCTGGCAGCATTTAGAAAAAGAAAGTAACAATAAACATTTAATCTTGCTTGCCACTTGGGTTAACTTAATGGCTTAAAACCTTCACTGAGATATATGTAGAAAGGGATTCATTCTTGAGAAAGGGATTGTAGATATATGTAGAATACACTTTTTGAAGTTAAATTGGAGTGCTTATCTCCTTCATCATATAGAGAAAAAACTGGTTCCATGTATCAACAGGACCCGGTAAACACCAGTGAGCACAATCAGTAACCTTAACATTGTTGTAATATAAATGGCCATATATACCAGAATGTCCATCAGGCCTCATTGCCATAGCTTCACTTACATCAATCAAACCAAATTGCAACCCTTTTTTCTTAGCTTCCTTTTCTGCTTCTCAAATAGAACATATTGTTGCTGTTAGTTACTTAATTTTTCTAACTTCCTTGTCTGCTTCTCTAAATTCCTTTTTTGCTTCTCAAATAGAACATATTGTTGTTGTTAGTTACTTAATTTTATGCATATTTTTTCTTGGATGATATATTTTTTGATTGAGTCTTTCTACTTTTCTTGAATTTAGACGGAAGAGACGGGAAAAGAAGTTAGTAGGGTTCAAATGTGGGATATCACTCACAAGAAAATAGATGGAAGTTATGTTAATGAAAAGGCTAAAGAAATAGCGGTAAGACTAAAGTGAAATAAGTAACTTGTTTGTATTTATTTTTCTTTCTTTTTTATAAGATAATATTATGTTTGATTCTTTCCCTTTCTTTTTATATATGTAGGAGAAGATTGAAGCATATAGTAGTCAACAAGCGGTGGAATCAACCGTTAATTCTCCTCTTGATGCTCTTGGAGTAGTTCTTGGGAAAGAGCACCCTGGTCGTGTTCGAGGTTTAGGCATGGGAGCTGTTCCAACAGTTGCTTTCAAGAACAACACTACAAGAATTAGTCAAATGAATTTAGGTTCTTCAAATGATGCTGGCACATCAACTACTTGTGGTCCAAATGTGCAAGAAGAGTTGGATACTGTTAAAGTGCAATTGCAAGCACTAGTATCCTATATTGCTTCTAAGGAAGGAGGAAAAATTCCAGTGGAATTGGCTAGAATGTTCCCTACTCAACAAATTTCACAGGTACAAAATACAATTTATGTTCTTAATACCTTATTCCATGTGTTATATTTGGACTCTTAAGAGAATCTGGGTCAATTTTAAAATTTGACTTTTGAAGCTAGCTTTAACTTTGTTAATTAAAAGCCCACCAACAATTGATTCCTNATTTGTAATACTTTTCAAAACCTTTAAAACAAGTCCAATCTAAATGAGTCCATTGTTAAAACCTTATCAAAAGAGTCAAAATCATTCACTAGTAAGTCAAACACTTGAACTCACATTTTTCTTAAATGCAAACTTTTCAATTTGAAATCCCTTCGATAAGATAATTTGGAAACCAAATTCACAAATGAACATAATCGGAGAACTCACTTTTCTTTTTAAATAATATCTTCCAAACCAAGAATTTCGGACGTAGTTTCAAAACCAAGGACTGCTTTTGTAATATTTCGCAAAGCTGTGAAAACAAGTTCAATCTAGACCAGTTCATTATGAAAGATTTTTCAAAAGACTCCAAAGATTCATTTATTCTTAAATCAAAACCTTTC
>NC_029794.2:47830958-47836787 GCF_000816755.2 Arachis ipaensis
AGCATTTTGTCAAACACTTGGAAGGCATAAAAGGAAAGCATAGTAAAAATGCAAGAATAATAAAACTACCAACTACCAATTACAAGAAAAGTAAATTCACAACTCAAATCAACAATTAAAAGAACATCAAACATTAAATTTCATCAAATGTAGATAAGATCCAACATGAATATTCATAAACATAAAAGAGACATAAAAGTAAAATTGACAAGAGAACTAAGAAGAATAGAGTAGTAAAAACAACAAATTGTAAAGGAAACAAGATGAATTCAAGAAATCATGCCTAGATCTAGAAGAGATTAACCTAACCTAATTCTAGAGAGAAGAGAGAGCTTCTCTCTCTAGAAACTAACCTACATGATGCTAAACTACTAAAACAAATTGCTCCCCTCTTGTCTAAGCTTGAATTCTGCATGAAATAGCATCAGAAATGAGTTGGGTTGGGCCCAAAGTGCTTCAGAAATTGCTGGGGGCGATTTNAGGTAAAAACGGCGGTTATAAACTGCCATTTTAAACGAGAATATGCCATTAAATTCAGGTAAAAACGGCGGTTACAAACCGCCATTTTAAACAACCACAAAACCGCCGTTTTATTTGGTTAAAATGGCGGTTAAAAACCGCCATTTTAACCGCCCAAAAACCGCCGTATTATCCACTGGTTATTACGGCGGTTTTCAGAAAACCGCCGTAATAACCAGAATGGCGCCCAGAATTCCGGCGTTTCTTGGGGGCGCCATTTTCGGTAATAATGGCGGTTGTAACCGCCGTAATTACCTTAAAAAACCGCCATTTTAACCCTTTTTTTTTGTAGTGCGAGCTGGGATCGATATATGCTGCTAGTGTAGTTTGCGTACAATAATAGCTACCATGCGAGCATCGGAATGGTTCCGTACGAGGGTCTGTATAGGAGGAAATGTCAATCTCCGCTATGCTAGTATGAAACTGGAGAGAAAACCTTGTTGGGGCCAGAGATGATAGCTGAGACCACTGAACAAGTCAAGAAAATCCGAGATAGGATGCTCACTGTGCAGAGTCGTCAGAAGAGTTACGCCGATCAGAGGCGGAGGCCCTTGGAATTTGAGGAAGGAGACCATGTTTTCCTTAAGGTTACTCCAACGATAGGAGTAGGTAGGGCGATTAAATCAAAGAAGTTGAACCCTCGGTACATCGGTCCGTTTTAGATCCTGGAGAGGGTTGGACCGGTGGCATATCGGATGCCTCTACCACCCCACTTTTCAAACCTGCACGATGTATTTCACGTGTCGCAGTTTTGGAAGTATACCCCTGATGCTAGCCATGTGTTAGAACCTGAATCTGTTCAGTTAAAAGAAGTTTTGACGCTTCCGGTGACTCTGGTCAAAATTTACGATACTAGTATCAAATGGTTGCGGGGAAAAGAGGTTTTGTTAGTCAAAGTGGCATGGAGTCGAGCCGGTGTTGAGGAGTGATGAGGGAAAATCTATTCCTCACAAACTAACTGGAAAGTATACCGGGACGCATCAAGTAGTAAAACTCACCAGAGTGAGGTCGATCCTACAGGAATTGATGGATCCGGCAATTTTAGTTGGGTGATGAATTTAGTTAAGCTGACAGTGGGTGATTTGTGTGAAACTTGAATAACAAAAAGTAAATTGCAAGAAATCTAAAGAGCTAAAATGTAAATTGACAGAAACTTAAAGAGCAAGAAATTAAAAGAGCTGAATCTTAAATTACAAGAATTGTAAATGACTGAATCTTAAAGTGCAAGAAAGTAAAAGTGCAGAATCTAAATTGCATTGGAACTTAAACTGCTGAATTAATAAGGGAAATGGGTGCAGGGAACTAAAACAGCAATGAACAAATTAAATTGAAATGAAATCAGAGAGATCTTAATTGAAGAAAATTCAATGGAAGTGATTCATCAGGGATTGGAGATATCATAATCCTCATGAATCAATTGGGTTAACTCCTTTCTTAATCATATGAATAGATCTATGGCGGATTGAAATTGATTGGATACCAATTTCTTGGCAATCCAATCTCTCTAATCACAATCAATCTTGCCAATTCCTTGATCTAATTGTTATGAGAAGAGGTTAAGTGCATTTCTCTCATCCATAAGCCACACTAACTCCCAAGATCTCAATTCCTCTCGATTAGTGTTGATCAAGAGAGCAGTAAAGGATAGAGCTCCAAATCTAATGCAAGTGATTCCCCTTCCGAGGCTCACACAAGCATTCAATTGAATTAAACCCCTTCCGGAGTGAATAATTCACAAACAAAACAGAAGATATCCAATAGCTACCCAAATGAATTGAGAAAAAGAAGAATTTCATTGATTCATTATGATTACAATAGAGCTCCTCCCCGTAATGAAAGTGGGGTTTAGTTTATCATTGCTCCAGTAAGCAGAAAAGAGAAAAATTGCATAAACTAAACAGAAAAGAAGAAAAGTGAAGAATGTAAAATCCTCAAAGTGTCAAAGTACAAAAAGACCTAAAAGAAAAGTCGAAGAAGATCTAAAGAAGTCTCTATTTTCAAAGTGTCAAAAATCCCTCTAATGATTCAATCTGGCAACTATATATATCAATTCAATCCTTCATCAAGTGTACTTGAAAGTCTTTTGAAGTGGGCCTTCCAATTAATCCAAAAATTTGCTTCCAGGAGAACGTAGCGCTCTTTGGAAGAACGGAGCACTCGTATACCCACGTGTGTGCGTTGTATGCACGTGCGCGTCGTTGTTGCTTCAGTAATTTTCACGTGTACGCGTGCTATACGCCTGATGAGCGGATAATTTATACGCTTTTTGGCATTGTTTTACATAGTTTTTAGTATGATTTAGTTAGTTTTTAGTATATTTTTATTAGTTTTTAATTAAAATTCACATTTCTGGACTTTACTATGAGTTTGTGTGTTTTTCTGGGATTTCAGGTATTTTCTGGCTGAAATTGAGGGACCTGAGCAAAAATCAGATTCGGAGGTTGAAGAAGGACTGCAGATGCTGTTGGATTCTGACCTCCCTGCACTCAAAGTGAATTTTCTGGAGCTACATAACTCCAAATGGCACGCTCTCAATTGCGTTGGAAAGTAGACATCCAGGGCTTTCCAGCAATATATAATAGTCCATACTTTGTCCAAGTTTAGATGACGTAAACTGGCGTTGAACGCCAGTTCCATGCTGCATTCTAGAGTTAAACGCTAGAAACAGATTGCAAATTGGAGTTAAACGCCAGAAACAGGTTACAAACTGGCGTTCAACTCCAAGAGAAGCCTCTACACGTGTAAATCTCAATGCTCAGCCTAAGCACACACCAAGTGGGCCCCGGAAGTGGATTTCTGCATCATTTACTCATTTCTGTAAACCCTAGTAACTAGTTTAGCATAAATAGGACTTTTTACTATTGTATTTACATCTTTGGATATCTTTAGTTTCATCTTTAGATCACGTTTTGGGGGCTGGCCATTTGGCCATGCCTGGACCTTATCACTTATGTATTTTCAACGGTAGAGTTTCTACACTCCATAGATTAAGGTGTGGAGCTCTGCTGTTCCTCATGAATTAATACAAAGTACTACTGTTTTTCTATTCAATTCAAGCTTATTCCTTCTCTAAGATATCCATTCGTACCCAAGAACATGATGAATGTGATGATTATGTGAAGCTCATCATCATTCTCACCTATGAATGCGTGCCTGACAAACACTTCCGTTCTACATGCAAACAAGCTAGAATGAGTATCTCTTAGATATCTAATACAGAGGACCGAGTCCGAGATTTTAGAATCTTCGTGGTATAAGTTAGAACCCATGGACGGCCATTATTGAAATCTGAAAAGTCTAACACTTGTCTGTGGTATTCTGAGTAGGATCTGGGAAGGGATGGCTATGACGAGCTTCAAACTCGCGAGTACTGGGCGTAGTGACAGACGCAAAAGGATAGTTGATGAGCGGATTATTTATACGCTTTTTTGCATTGTTTTTAGTATGTTTTTAGTAGGATCTAGTTACTTTTAGGGATGTTTTCATTAGTTTTTATGTTAAATTCCCATTTCTGGACTTTACTATGATTTTGTGTGTTTTTCTGTGATTTCAGGTATTTTCTGGATGAAATTGAGGGACTTGAGCAAAAATCTGATTCAGAGGTTGAAGAAGGACTGCTGATGCTGTTGGATTCTGACCTCCCTGCACTCAAAGTGGATTTTCTGGAGCTACAGAACTCGAAATGGCGCTCTTCCAATTGCGTTGGAAAGTAGACATCCAGGGCTTTCCATCAATATATAATAGTCCATACTTTGGCCAAGAATAGATGACGTAAACTGGCGTTCAACACCAGCCTTCTGCCCAAATCTGGCGTCTAGCGCCAGAAAAGGATCCAAAAACCAGAGTTGAACGCCCAAACTGGCACAGAAACTGGCGTTCAACTCCACAAATGGCCTCTGCACGTGCAACACTCAGGCTCAGCCCAAACACACACCAAGTGGGCCCAGGAAGTGGATTTATGCATCAATTACTTACTCATGTAAACCCTAGTAGCTAGTTTATTATAAATAGGACCTCTTACTATTGTATTAGGTATCTTTGGTGTTCTACTTGGCAGTCAACAGGTTTGAGCTTGTTAGGGGCCGTTGCCGCGGTTTTTGAACCACAACAACGGCCCTAACCCTAGAGTCTGCTAAGAACCGCGGTTTGTCCTTGTTAGTTAAGGGGCCGTTGCCGCGGTTTTTGAACCACGTGCTTTAACACTACAGGTCCGAGTTTGATAAGGACCGTGCACTCGTTGAACCATGCGCATTAGCACTAATGTGTAAGTATTAAACAGTGTTGAAGCTATGTTGATTGGTCGTTCACGTGACCCAGCAGGTTCATTATGGAATGCACTCATTCCCAGCTTAGGGTGCCTCTAACAACCATACTTCGTTCGATACCAGTGGAACGTTTAGAGTCAGTCCGTCTATATTTCACTATTACCACAAAAGCTTATAATATATTATTTTATCCCTATCTCTATGAATACATTAAGTAACCATCCTTAAAGTCTATTCGCTTACCTCTACGAAAAGCAAGGAGACTTGGAGACGAAAGGACGATAGAAGTAGGTTAGTCAGAATGAGGAAAGGTACCGACCGAAATACACTATGTAGTGGTGACAGTTACCGATGAAAGCCAGTAGAGAGCCCTTGTACTAGGTTACGGGACAGTGCCGTGCCGATTAGCAGACCTCCGTAGTGGGAACGGTTACCGAAGTAGAATAGGAGAGTCACTTATTATACGAGTGCGTGGGACAGTGCCGTGCTGATAAGTAGACAGCCAAGAGCTAGTACGGCCTTATCCTAAATGATAGGAAAACACAGACAGTGATTGCGGGACGTTAGCGCTCAAGCCTCGAGCAGTGTCAGTAAGTTAGTAATTTAGGATGAGCCTTATGGTGTCTGTTCCAAATCTGAAAGGCCTAAGAGAACTTACGGCGGTAGTAAGATCGAATGCGGTGCTTCTAAGACCAATCCTCTAGATTCTCTATAAGTAAGATCGAATTAAGTACATCTTGTCTTCACAAACAGTCCGTGCGCAAGTATTCCCTCTTCCTACTACTCGCAGTGTGTATTAGTAGTGGAAGTAGTGCAAGAACCCACGCTTACCTATAGAATCTTCGCTTTATTCTTCTTAACTTATCTTTTGTCATCATGAAACGTAATTAGAAACTCCTTGTCGTCTCGAGGTGTGGAATTAGATACCTCACATCTTTGAGATGGCAACTTTTATGTATTCACATCCAGGTCCGTACCGGCCCTACCGGTCGGGGGATTCGCTCTAGTTATCAGAGGATTCTACTTGTTACCTTATTTTGACTCT
>NC_029794.2:47836812-47840410 GCF_000816755.2 Arachis ipaensis
GAGTTTGGACAACTGACGGTTCATCTTGTTGCTCAGATTAGGTAATTTTCTTTTTATTTTATTTTCAAAAATTTTTTCAAAAATATTTCTAAAATTTTCTCATCTGTTTTCAAAAAAAAAAAATAAATAAAAATGTTTTCAAAAATTTTTTTTTATTCAAAATTTTTAAGAATGAATTCTAGTGTTTCATGAAGCATGTTGAAGCCTGGCTGGCTGTAAAGCCATGTCTATTCCTTTGGGAATGAGTATGTCAGGCATGTCATATCTGAATTACATGCTGAAGCTTGGCTGGCCATTGGCCATGTCTAGTGTTTTGGACCGGAGCTTTCATTGAAAGCTTGGCTGGCTCATGAGCCATGTCTAATTCCTGGACTGAAGCTTTAGAATAAGAATGCAAGATTCCTGGAATTCATATTAAAAATTTTGGAATCCTTATTTTTCTTTTCATAATAATTTTCGAAAAAAAATCAAAAAAAAAATTAGAAAATCATAAAAATAAAAAATATTTTTCTGTTTCTTGTTTGAGTCTTGAGTCATGTTATAAGTTTGGTGTCACTTGCATATGCATCTTACATTTTTCGAAAATATCATGCATTCATAGTGTTCTTCATGATCTTCAAGTTGTTCTTGGTAAGTCTTCTTGTTTGATCTTGATGATTTCATGTTTTGTGTTTTTTTCTTGTTTTTCATATGCATTTTTCGTTTCTTAGAGTCTAAACATGAAAGATTTCTAAGTTTGGTGTCTTACATATTTTCTTTGCATAAAAAATTTTTCAAAAATATGTTCTTGATGTTCATCTTGACATTCAAAGTGTTCTTGGTGTTCATCTTGACATTCATATCATTCATACATGCATTCATTGTTTTGATACAAAAATTTCATGCATTGCATCTTTTTAGTGTTTTTCTCTTGCATCATAAAAATTCAAAAATAAAAAAAAATATCTTTCCTCTTTTCTCTCATCAAATTCGAAAATTTGGATTGACTTTTTCAAAAATTTTTGAAAATCAAATTGTTTCTCATGAGTCAAATCAAATTTTCAATTTGAAAATCTTATCTTTCTCAAAATCTTTTTCAAAAAATCAAATCTTTTTCAAAATTATTAGTTATTTTCGAAAATTCCAAAAATATTTTTCAAAAATCTTTTTCTTATTTTTATATCAAATTTTCGAAAATAACATAATCAATTAGTGTTTTGATTCAAAAATTTGAAGTTTGTTACTTGCTTGTTAAAAAAGATTCAAACTTTAAGTTCTAGAATCATATCTTGTGATTTCTTATGAATCAAGCCATTAATTGAGATTTTAAAAATCAAATCTTTTTCAAAACTAATTTCAATTATATCTTTTCAAAAATATCTTCTTATCTTATCTTTTTCAAAAATATCTTTTCAAAACACCTATAACTCATCATGGAGAAATCATCCAAATCTCTCATGGAAGGATCAAAAGCCTCAACAAGGCTTTAATAATGGTGAAAGAAATAGGTTTAGCAATAGCAAGCCTTTTCCATCATCCACTCAGCAACAGACAGAGAACTCTGAACAAAATACTTCTAATTTAGCAAACTTAGTCTCTGATCTATCTAAGGCCACTGTAAGTTTCATGAATGAAACAAGATCTTCCATTAGAAATCTGGAAGCACAAGTGGGCCAGCTGAGTAAAAGGATCACTGAAATCCCTCTCAGTACTCTCCCAAGCAATACAGAAGAGAACCCAAAAGGAGAGTGCAAGGCCATTGACATAAGCACCATGGCCGAACCTACAAGTGGAGTGGAGGACGTGAATCCCAAGGAGGAAGACCTCCTGGGACGTCCAGTGATCAATAAGGAGCTTCCCTCTGAGGAACCAAAGGACTCTGAGGCTCATCTAGAGACCATAGAGATTCCATTGAACCTCCTTATGCCCTTCATGAGCTCTGATGAGTATTCCTCTTCTGAAGAGAATGAGGATGTTACTGAAGAGCAAACTGCCAAGTTTCTTGGTGCAATCATGAAGCTGAATGCCAAACTATTTGGCATTGATACTTGGGAAGTTGAACCTCCCTTGTTTATCAATGAACTGAGTGATCTGGATCAACTGACATTACCTCAAAAGAGACAGGATCCTGGAAAGTTCATAATACCCTGTACCATAGGCACTATGATATTTAAGGCTCTGTGTGACCTTGGTTCAGGAATAAACCTCATGCCCCTCTCTGTAATAGAGAAACTGGGAATCTATGGGGTGCAAGCTGCTAAAATCTCACTAGAGATGGCAGACAGCTCAAGAAAACAGGCTTATGGACAAGTAGAAGATGTATTAGTAAAGGTTGAGGGCCTTTACATACCTACTGATTTCATAGTCTTGGATACTGGAAAGGAAGAGGATGAATCCATCATCCTGGGAAGACCTTTCCTGGCCACAGCAAGAGCTGTGATTGATGTTGACAGAGGTGAAATATTCCTTCAATGGAATGAGAACTCCCTTATGTTTAAAACTCAAGGATCTCCCTCTGCAACCATGGAGAGGAAGCAGAAAAAGCTTCTCTCCAAGCAGAGTCAACCAGAGCCCCCACAGTCAAACTCTAAGTTTGGTGTTGGGAGGCCACAACCAAACTCTAAGTTTGGTGTTGGGAGGCCACAACCAAACTTTAAGTTTGGTGTTGAACTCCCATATCCAAACTCTAAGTTTGGTGTTGGAGAGTCTCAACAAAACTCTGCACATCTGTGAGGCTCCATGAGAGCCCACTGTCAAGCTTAGGAACCATGATCAAAGTAAGAACCCGGCTCCAAAGAATTATCTCACCATGGTTCGGGGGAAATACTTAGATTTTAGTCCGGAGAATGTGAGGTTGGCGTTCAACTTGCCATACATGGAAGAGAACGCACGCCCCCTACACAAGGAGAGTCAACTTTGATCAAAGGTTGGACCAAGTCCTTATGGACATATATGTAGAAGGAGCTCAATGGAAGGTTGACTCCAAAGCCAAGCCGGTTCAACTAAGAAGATTGGACCTCAAGCCTGTAGCTAGAGGATGGTTGGAGTTTATTCAATGCTCAATCATTCCCACTAGCAACCGGTCTGAAGTTACTATAGACCGGGCCATCATGATCCATAGCATCATGATTGGAGAAGAGGTGGAAGTTCATGAGATTATACCTCAAGAACTCTACAAGGTGGCTGACAAGTCCTCCACTATGGCAAGGTTAGCCTTCCCTCACCTCATTTGCCACCTATGCAATTCAGCGGGGATTGACATAGAGGGAGATATCCTCATTAAAGAGGACAAGCCCATCACTAAGAAAAAGATGTAGCAAGCAAGAGAGCCCAGTCATGGAGCTCAAGAGGCGCAAGAAGCTCATTTCCATGAGATCCCGGAGATTCCTCAAATGTAATCACGATTACGCGTACCAAGTTGCTCACGTGCCAGGAATAGTTTGAGCCTGGACATCACAATTTCGTGCACCAATAGTAAATCCTATTCCAGTATGATCGAGAACCGACAGATGATTAGCCATGCAGTGACAGCGCATTGGACCATTTTCGCAGAGAGGATGGGATGTAGCCATTGACAACAGTGATGCCCTACATAAAGCTTGCCATGGAAGGGAGTAGA
>NC_029794.2:47840651-47843110 GCF_000816755.2 Arachis ipaensis
CCTAGTAGCTAGTTTATTATAAATAGGACCTCTTACTATTGTATTAGGTATCTTTGGTCTCAGTTTTATTCCATTGTTCATTTTAGAAGACTATTGATCTCGCTTAGGGGGCTGGCCATCCCGGCCATGCCTGGACCTACACTTATGTATTTTCATACGGTAGAGTTTTTACACTCCATAGATTAAGGTGTGGAGCTCTGCTGTTCCTCAAAGATTAATGCAAAGTACTACTGTTTTCTATTCAATTCTTCTTATTTCGCTTCTAAGATATCCATTCGCACCCAAGAATGTGATGAAGGTGATGATTATGTGTGACGGTTTGGCGCCGTTGCCGGGGATTGTTCGAGTTTGGACAACTGACGGTTCATCTTGTTGCTCAGATTAGGTAACTTTATTTTAATTTTAACCTTTTTGTTTTTATTATTCTTATTTTCAAAAAATCCAAAAAAATTTATAAAATGATAAAATCAAAAATATTTTTGCATTTCTTGTTTGAGTCTAGAGTCAAGTTTTAAGTTTGGTGTCAATTGCATCTTTTTAATTTTCTAAAAAAAAAACTATTTTTGAAAATTTCATGCATTGCATTCTTCATGATCTTCAAGTTGTTCTTGGCCAGTCTTGTTTGATCTTCATATTTTCTTGTTTTGTGTCTTTTCTTGTTTTTCATATGCATTCTTGAAACATTAATGCCTAAAGAATAAAAATTTTTAAGTTTGGTGTCTAGCATGTTTTCTTTTCTTGAAAACTTTTCAAAAATAAGTTCTTGGTGTTCATCTTGACATTCAAAGTGTTCTTGGTGTTCATCTTGACATTCAAAGTGTTCTTGCATGCATTAGTTGTTTTGATTCATGATTTTCATGTTTTGTTTCATTTTTACTGTTTAATAAAAAGAAAAAAAAAAGAGAAAAACAACAAAAATATATCTTTTTCTCTTTCTTTATTAAAATTCAAAAATAAAAAAAATATCTTTCCCTTTTTCACTCATAAATTTTCGAAAATTTGAGTTGACTTTTTCAAAAATTTTTAAAATTTAGTTGTTTCTTATGAGTCAAATCAAATTTTCAATTTAAAAATTCTATCTTTTTCAAATCTTTTTCAAATTAAATTTCAATCACATCTTTTTCAAAATTTAATTTCAAAATCTTTTCTAACTTTTTATCTTTTCAAATTTGATTTTCAAATCTTTTTCAAATTAAATTTCAATCACATCTTTTTCAAAATTTAATTTCAAAATCTTTTCTAACTTTTTATCTTTTCAAATTTGATTTTCAAATCTTTTTCAAATTAAATTTCAATCACATCTTTTTCAAAATTTAATTTCAAAATCTTTTCTAACTTTTTATCTTTTCAAATTTGATTTTCAAATCTTTTTCAAATTAAATTTCAATCACATCTTTTTCAAAATTTAATTTCAAAATCTTTTCTAACTTTTTATCTTTTCAAATTTGATTTTCAAATCTTTTTCAAATTAAATTTCAATCACATCTTTTTCAAAATTTAATTTCAAAATCTTTTCTAACTTTTTATCTTTTCAAATTTGATTTTCAAATCTTTTTCAAATTAAATTTCAATCACATCTTTTTCAAAATTTAATTTCAAAATCTTTTCTAACTTTTTATCTTTTCAAATTTGATTTTCAAATCTTTTTCAAATTAAATTTCAATCACATCTTTTTCAAAATTTAATTTCAAAATCTTTTCTAACTTTTTATCTTTTCAAATTTGATTTTCAAATCTTTTTCAATTAACCACTTTACTTTTTATTTGATTCTTATATTTTTCAAAACTACCTAACTAACTCCCTCTCTAATTTTCGAAAATCCCTTCCCTCTTTCTCAAATTTCCTTTTTAATTAGCTAATTGTTTTTATTTCAATTTAATTTGATTTCAATTTTAATTTTCAAATTTTAACTTTAATTTTAAAATATTTTTATTTTATTTTATTTAAATTTTCGAATTCTTCTCTTCCTCACCTCCTTTTATTTATTTATTCATCTACTAACACTTCTCCTCCACCCAAAAATTCGAACCCCATCCCCCTCTCTGTGTTCAAATTTTTCCTCTTCTCCTTCTTACATTCTTCTCTTCTTATACTTGCATAAGGAATCTCTATACTGTGACATAGAGGATTCCATATTTTCTTTTGTGTTCTCTTCTTTTTCATATGAGCAAGAACAAGGATAAGAACATTCTTGTTGAAGCCGATCCTGAACCTGAAAGGACTCTGAAGAGGAAGCTAAGGGAAGCTAAAGCTCAACTCTCTGGAGAAAATCTAACAGAAATTTTCGAAAAGGAAGGAGACATGGCCGAAAATAATAACAATGCAAGGAAGATGCTTGGTGACTTTACTGCACCAAATTCCAATTTACATGGAAGAAGCATCTCAATCCCTGCCATTGGAGCAAACAATTTTGAGCTTAAACCTCAATTAGTTTCTCTGATGCAACAAAACTGCAAGTT
>NC_029794.2:47843250-47859839 GCF_000816755.2 Arachis ipaensis
AGAACTGACCAAAAAGTGTCCTTCTGACATGCTTTCAGAATGGACCATCCTGGATATATTCTATGATGGTCTGTCTGAGCTATCAAAGATGTCACTGGACCATTCTGCAGGTAGATCCTTTCACCTAAAGAAAACACCTGCAGAAGCTCAAGAACTCATTGACATGGTTGCAAATAACCAGTTCATGTACACTTCTGAAAGGAATCCTGTGAATAATGGGACACCTATGAGGAAGGGAGTTCTTGAAATTGATACTCTGAATGCCATATTGGCTCAGAATAAAATATTGACTCAGCAAGTCAATATGATCTCTCAGAGTCTGAATGGATTGAAGGAATCATCCAACAGTACTAAAGAGGCATCTTCTGAAGAAGAAGCTTATGATCCTGAGAACCCTGCAATAGCAGAGGTGAATTACATGGGTGAACCCTATGGAAACACCTATAATCCCTCATGGAAGAATCATCCAAATTTCTCATGGAAGGATCAACAAAAGCCTCAACAAGGCTTTAATAATGGTGGAAAAAACAGGTTTAGCAATAGCAAGCCTTTTCCATCATCCACTCAGCAACAGACAGAGAATTCTGAGCAGAATCCATCTAGCTTAGCAAATATAGTCTCTGATCTATCTAAGGCCACTTTAAATTTCATGAATGAAACAAGGTCCTCCATTAGAAATTTGGAGGCACAAGTAGGCCAGCTGAGTAAAAGAGTCACTAAAACTCCTCCTAGTACTCTCCCAAGCAATACAGAAGAGAATCCAAAAAGAGAGTGCAAGGCCATTGATTTAACCATCATGGCCGAACCTACAAGGGAGGGAGAGGACGTGAATCCCAGTGAGGAAGACCTCCTGGGACGTCCAGTGATCAACAAGGAGTTTTCCTCTGAGGAACCAAAGGAATCTGAGGCTCATCTAAAGAGCATAGAGATTCCATTGAACCTCCTTATGCCATTCATGAGCTCTAATGAGTATTCTTCTTTTGAAGAGAATGAAGATGTTACTGAAGAGCAAGTTGCCAAGTACCTTGGTGCAATCATGAAACTGAATGCCAAATTATTTGGTAATGAGACTTGGGAAGATGAACCTCCCTTGCTCATCAATGAACTGAGTGATCTGGATCAACTGACATTGCCTCAGAAGAAACAGGATCCTGGAAAGTTCTTAATACCTTGTACCATAGGCACCATGACCTTTGAGAAGGCTCTATGTGACATTGGGTCAGGGATAAACCTCATGCCACTCTCTGTAATGGAGAAACTGGGAATCTTTGAGGTGCAAGCTGCCAGAATCTCATTAGAGATGGCAGACAACTCAAGAAAACAGGCTTATGAACAAGTAGAGGACGTGCTAGTAAAGGTTAAAGGCCTTTACATCCCTGCTGATTTCATAGTCCTAGACACTGGGAAGGATGAGGATGAATCCATCATCCTTGGAAGACCCTTTCTAGCCACAGCAAGAGCTGTGATTGATGTGGACAGAGGAGAATTAATCCTTCAACTGAATAAGGAGAACCTTGTGTTTAAAACTCAAGGATCTCCTTCTGTAACCATGGAGAGGAAGCATGAAAAGCTTCTCTCACTGCAGAGTCAACCAAATCCCCAAAAGTCAAATTCTAAGTTTGGTGTTGAACCCCCACATTCAAACTCTAAGTTTGGTGTTGGGAGGCTCCAACAATGCTCTGAACATCTGTGAGGCTCCATGAGAGCTCACTGTCAAGCTATTGACATTAAAGAAGCGCTTGTTGGGAGGCAACCCAATGTTATCTAATTATATTTATTTATTTTCTATTGTTATTTTGTGTTTTATTAGGTTGATGATCATGTGGAGTCACAAAAACTATTGAAAAATCAAAAACAAAATGAAAATCAGCAGAAAAAAATAGCACACCCTGGAGGAGAGCAGTCTGGCGTTTAAATGCTAGAAACAAGCATCTGTCTGGCATTTAATGCCAGAAACAAGCACCAAGCTGGCGTTTAACGCCAGAAACCAGCATCTACCTGGCGTTAAACGCCAGAACAGAGCATAGAAGTGGCGTTTAACACCAGAAACAAGCAGCAGTCTGGCGTTAAACGCCAGGATTGCATGTATAGGGCGTTTTACACGTCTAAAAGGTGCAGGGATGAAAAACCCTTGACACCTCAGGATCTGTGGACCCCACAGGACCCCCACCTACCCTTCTTCTCTCCTCTTCACACCTTTTCATGACTCTCTTCCCCAAATACCCTTCACCAATCAACTCAATCTCTCTTTCCCATCACCTCTTTACCACTCACATCCACCCTCTCTTCCCCAAAAACTCCACCTACCTTCAAATTCAAACTAATTTCCCTCCCAAACCCAACCCTAATGGCCAAAACTTCACCCTCCCCCCACTCCTATATAAATCCCTCATTCCTTCTTCATTTTCACACAACACAACCCTAAATTCACCCTTGGCCGAAAATACATCACCCTCCATATCCTCCATTTTCTTCTTCTTCTACTATTTTTCTTTCTTCTTTTTCTCGGGAACGAGCAAATATTTTAAGTTTGGTGTGGTAAAAGCATAGCTTTTTGCTTTTCCATAACCATTTATGGCACCTAAGACCAGAGAAACCTCTAGAAAGAGGAAAGGGAAGGCAATTGCTTCCATCTCTGAGTCATGGAAGATGGAGAGATTCATCTCAAAGGTCCATCAAGACCACTTCTATGAAGTTGTGGTCAAGAAGAAAGTGATCCCTGAGGTTCCTTTCAAGCTCAAAAAGAATGAGTATCCGGAGGTCCGACTTGAGATCCAAAGGAGAGGTTGGGAAGTTCTCACCAACCCCATTCAACAAGTCGGGATCCTAATGGTTTAAGAGTTCTATGCAAATTCATGGATCACTAGGAACCATGATCAAAGTGTGAACCTGAATCCAAAGCATTGGCTCACCATGGTTCGGGGAAAATACTTAGATTTCAGTCCGAAAAATGTAAGGCTGGCATTCAACTTGCCAATGATGGAAGAGAACGCACGCCCCTACACAAGAAGGGTCAACTTTGATCAAAGGTTGGACCAAGTCCTCATAGACATATGTGAGGAAGGAGCTCAATGAAAAATTGACTCAAGAGGCAAGCCGGTTCAATTAAGAAGGCATGACCTCAAACCAGTAGCTAGGGGATGGCTAGAGTTCATTCAATGCTCAATCATTCCTACTAGTAACCGGTCTGAAGTTACTATAGACTGGGCCATCATGATCCATAGTATTATGATTGGAGAAGAGGTGGAAGTTCATGAGATTATACCTCAAGAACTCTACAAGGTGGCTGACAAGTCCTCCACTTGGGCAAGATTAGCCTTTTCTCACCTCATTTGCCACCTCTGCAATTCGGCTGGAATTGACATAGAGGGAGACATCCTCATTGAAGAAGACAAGCCCATCACTAAGAAAAGGATGGAGCAAATAAGAGATCATGGACCTCAACATGAGCATGAGGAGATCCCTCACCATTAAATCTCTGAGATGCCTCAAGGGATGCACTTTCCTCCACAGAATTATTGGGAGCAAATTAACACCTCCCTAGGAGAATTAAGTTCCAACATGGGACAACTAAGGGTGGAGCACCAAGAGCACTCCATCATCCTCCTTGAAATTAGAGAAGGTCAAAGAGCTATGAGGGAGGAGCAAGAAAGACAAGGATGAGACATAGAGGAGATCAAGAGCACCATTGGTTCTTCAAGAAGAGGAAGACGCCACCCTCACTAAGGTGGACTCATTCCTTAATCTCCTTGTTTATTTATTTTCCTGTCTTTCGATTTTTGAGCTTTATGTTTATTCATATTTGTGTCTTATTACATGATCATTAGTGTCTAAGTGTCTATGCCTTAAAGTTATGAATATGAATCCATCACCTCTCTTGAATGAAAAATGTTTTAATTACAAAAGAACAAGAAGTACATGGTTTCGAATTCATCCTTGAAACTAGTTTAATTATTTTGATGTGGTGGCAACACTTTTTGTTTTCTGAATGAATGCTTGAACAGTGCATATGTCTTTTGAAGTTGTTGTTTATGAATGTTAAATATATTGGCTCTTGAAAGAATGATGAAAAAAGAGAAATGCTATTTGATAATTTGAAAAATCATAAAAATGATTCTTGAAGCAAGAAAAAGCAGTGAATACAAAAGCTTGCAGAAAAAAAAGAGAGAAAAGAAAAATGGCGAAAAAAAAAAAGAAAAAGAAAAAGCATTAAGAACCCTGGACACCTCTAATTGGGGACTTTAGCAAAGCTGAGTCATAATCTGAAAAGGTTCACCCAGTTATGTGTCTGTGGCATTTATGTATCTGGTGGTAATACTGGAAAACAAAGTGCTTAGGGCCATGGCCAAGACTCATAAAGTAGCTGTGTTCAAGAATCAACATACTGAACTAGGAGAATCAATAACACTATCTGAATTCTAAGTTCTTATAGATGCCAATCATTCTGAACCTCAATGGATAAAGTGAGATGCCAAAACTATTCAAGAGGCAAAAAGCTACAAGTCCCGCTCATCTGATTGGAGCTAAGTTTCATTGATATTTTGGAATCTATAGTATATTCTCTTCTTTTTATCCTATTTGATTTTCAATTGCTTGGGGACAAGCAACAATTTAAGTTTGGTGTTGTGATGAGCGGATAATTTATATGCTTTTTGGCATTGTTTTTACATAGTTTTTAGTATGATTTAGTTAGTTTTTAGTATATTTTTATTAGTTTTTATTTAAAATTCACATTTCTGGACTTTACTATGAGTTTGTGTGTTTTTCTGTAATTTTAGGTATTTTCTGGCTGAAATTGAGGGACCTGAGCAAAAATCAGATTCAGAGGTTGAAGAAGGACTGCAGATGCTATTGGATTCTGACCTCCCTGCACTCAAAGTGGATTTTCTGGAGCTACAGAACTCCAAATGATGCACTCTCAATTGCGTTGGAAAGTAGACATGCAGGGCTTTCCAGAAATATATAATAGTCCATACTTTTCAGGAGTTTAGATGACGCAAACTGGCGTTCAACGCCAGTTCCATGCTGCATTCTGGAGTTAAACGCCAGAAACAGATTGCAAAGTGGAGTCAAACGCTAGAAACAGGTTGCAAACTAGCATTCAACTCCAAGATAAGCCTCTACACATGTAAAGCTCAATGCTCAGTCCAAGCACACACCAAGTGGGCCCCAAAAGTGGATTTCTGCATCATTTACTCATTTCTGTAAACCCTAGTAACTAGTTTAGCATAAATAGGACTTTTTACTATTGTATTTACATCTTTGGATATCTTTAGTTTCATCTTTAGATCACGTTTTGGGGGCTGGCCATTCGGCCATGCCTGGACCTTATCACTTATGTATTTTCAACGGTAGAGTTTCTACACTCCATAGATTAAGGTGTGGAGCTCTGCTGTTCCTCATGAATTAATACAAAGTACTACTGTTTTTCTATTCAATTCAAGCTTATTCCTTCTCTAAGATATCCATTCGTACCCAAGAACATGATGAATGTGATGATTATGTGAAGCTCATCATCATTCTCACCTATGAATGCGTGCCTGACAAACACTTCCGTTCTACATGCAAACAAGCTAGAATGAGTATCTCTTAGATATCTAATACAGAGGACCGAGTCCGAGATTTTAGAATCTTCGTGGTATAAGTTAGAACCCATGGACGGCCATTCTTGAGATCCGAAAAGTCTAAACCTTGTCTGTGGTAATCCGAGTAGGATCTGGGAAGGGATGGCTGTGACGAGCTTCAAACTCGCGAGTGCTGGGCGTAGTGACAGACGCAAAAGGATAGTAAATCCTATTCCAGTATGATCGAGAACCGACAGATGATTAGCCATGCAGTGACAGCGCATTGGACCCTTTTCGCAGAGAGGATGGGATGTAGCCATTGACAACAGTGATGCCCTACATAAAGCTTGCCATGGAAGGGAGTAGAAATGATTGGATGAAGACAGCAGGAAAGCAGAGGTTCAGAGGAACGAAATCATCTCTATACGCTTATCTAAAATTCTCACCAATGAATTACATAAGTATCTCTATCCTAGTTTATGTTTTATTTATCTTTTAATTATTAAAACTCTATAACCTTTTGAATCCGCCTGACTGAGATTTACAAGGTGCCATAGCTTGCTTCAAGCCGACAATCTCCGTGGGATCGACCCTTACTCACGTAAGGTTTATTACTTGGACGACCCAGTGCACTTGCTGGTTAGTTGTATCGAAATTGTGAAAAAGAACTAAAATTATGAACGTACGTATTAAGTTTTTAGCTCCGTTACCAAGGAATGAACGATCATGATTTCGTGCACCAACGTCTATGCGTCCCTTGCGGCGTTCACTTTGAGAACGTAGCATTCATGCCAAGAACGCTCCCCACGCATACACGTCCCTCATGCGTATGCGTGAATGGCAAATTACACATTCTACGCTATCGCTCCATCCTCGCGTATGCGTGCTTCTTCATAGATGCCATACCCACGCGTACGCATCTCTCACGCGTACGCGTCGATGGCCAAAGTTGAGTTCCAGATTTTGAAAGCTTTCGTAGGCACTCTTTCAAAGATAACGTAGCGCTCTTTTACAACGAGCGTAAATCCCTTCCACGCGTATGTGTCACCCTCGCGTACACGTGGCTCTTCGAAGATGCATTTTCCACGCGTGCGTGTCATATACGCATGCGCGTCGCTGAGGAACGTAGCATTCTTTTAAAGAGAGCGTAGCGTTAAACAGGCTACAGAGTAACGTAGCATTTTCAAGAGAACGGAGCGCTCAGGTATCTACGGGTACATGTCATGTACCCGTGCGCGTCGTCTTCCCTTTGGGCCTCTCGACGCGTCGCGTCCTCTGCGCTTGCGCGTCCCTGCCATAATCACAAAATAACATCTCATCAAAGCTCTGCATCTATAATTCAAGGATTTAACACTTTTCTTATGTCATTTGCATAGAATCAACCATAAAATCACCCAGCCTATGACATATTCATATGTAATGAGAACTTCATTCAAATGCTTATTTATTTAAAATACATGAAGTTAAGCTAAAACTACTTAAACTAACTAGCTAATCTAGACAAAAATGCGAATGCATCATAACACCAAACTTAAATCTTGCTTGTCCCCAAGCAAGCAGTGAAACATAAGAAGTATGAATGAAAACAGAGAAGCATATTTTCCTTATTAGCATATAATTGAATTTGGATCATGGGGTTTTATGCAGAAAAGAATGCAGCTCAACTTCTTATTAGTTTTAAGGTTTGAGGTATCCCTTTGAGTGCTAACTAGGGTGCTGCTATAAAACCTTATTATTCACTTATCCTTGGAGTTTGATTTTTGTTTTTCTTTTGCTTCAGAAACTTATTTCTCAAATGCAGCTTAGTGTTATGTGTTGCAAAAGCCTTTTAACTTAGTTTCCAGTCAACACAGACACACACCACAGACACTTGGCTCACAATTTTTCTTAAGAACATTGGTGCCCAACACCTCTTTGGGTCACTAAATGCCTTGTAACTAGGTTGCTCTTGATGGTGGACTTTTGGCTGATAATCCCAGGTTAGTTAACCCAAGTTACCAAGTGTTGAAATACTCCTTAGAGCCTAATCATCCAAGCAGATCCCAGTACAAAAATACCATAGGCATGTGTTCTTAAGGTCCAAGCTATTGGTGTCTAGCTTTATTCTTTGTTTCTTTCATTTTTGTTGCCAATTCTTGGCTTTTCTTTCTTTCCCTCTTACTCTTTCTTTCTTCCCAGGATCTTTATTTACCAAGGTTTCACAAATAGCAGCCAAGTTCATACTAAAAAGGAATATTCTCCCCTTTTCTTTATCAGTGAGCTTGCTAATCAATCAAACACATACCACCACTGATCCTTATTCTAATTCTACCCAAATTTGACAATTGTCACTTTTTATTTCAACATTTTCTTATATTCATGCAAAGGAGGGGCAAGATTATATTCAAGCAGATGAGTAATGCACACATAATGCAAGACATGAAAACTTATTTAAACATGAAAGTGCAGAACATAAAATTTTTGGAGGCATATCATTTTTCAGATATGCATCATCCTTATTTATAGCTCCACCACCTCTAATTCTTGTGCTCCTTTCCTTTGCTCGACTCTCCTTTCTTCTTTGGCTCTTGCTTCTTCTTCCTTTTTAATTCTCGTTGTTCTTCACTACGGTCTATTTAATCCCAAGAATGGTCTATCTGATCCCAGAGTCCAACATCTTTCAACCTTTTCTCCATTCTCTCTATATTTCTTTAGGCTCTTGCTCTTTGATTTTCTCCAAGTACAGGCCATTGGCAAAATGGTGTGATCTCTCGGTTTATCACTGGCATACCACAGACTAAGTAGTTTAGCTTTGCCTGAGTGTCTATGTCATATTCCATTTTGTCCAGCTGCCTAGCCTCTCCAGCTGTGTGATATATGTTCTTCCATTGATAAAGATTTTGGATGATCTTGTCTTGATCCGCTTGTTATTGGAACAATTTGTTGAATGATTCTTGGAATTGAGTGGCTTGTTCCATTTGCCGATCCAGAGTTCTTGCTTGGAATTTCCTTTGCTGATCCATCATCTTTAGCTGGAAGTTCTCTTGTTGCTCCATCATTTTCAGCTATCAATTCTCTTGCTGCTCCTGAGCCCTCATGTATTGTTCTTGAGCCCTTGTATGTTGTTCTTGTTGATGTTCCTGAGCCCTCATAAATTGCTGAGAAAGTTCTTCAATGGCACCCTGAATTTGGCTTAAATCCATTGTGCTAGAAGCTTGTCCCTCTTCTATTTGTGGTTTTCTCCTTCTTCTCTGAGGTCTTCCATCACTCTGAGTCTCAGTGGCACCTTCTATTCTTTGTTTGGTGATTGCCCTTCCTTCCTGCACCCAATCTGTGTCTTGTTCTTCAAAAAGCACCTCTGCCCTATTGCACAGACGCAGTATGGTGCTTGGGTGACCAAGTCTGGTTGACTTACTACTGTCTTCAGCTAATTCTTGAATGATGTCTGCAATTAGTTGAGGCACATTTATTTCTCTCCCTTTGAGTATGAAGTATACCATGATTGCTCTCTTTATGGTAACTTCTGAAGTATTTCCAGTGGGGGAGATTAATCTTCTTACTATTTCATACCAACCCTTGGCCTCAGGTGAGAGATCCATCCTCTTTAAGTGGCATGATCCCCATTTGAATCTCTCATCCAATCTTTGCCACCCAAGCATATATCATTCACTAGCTCATCAAGGTCATTGTCACCATGTGTTCTGTCTTCAAAACTGGATTCTCTGAAAGGGATTGCTCTTATTTGAAGAACCCTTATGATTGTAGCTAGGCTGAAGTCCACATCTACTCCCCTCACATAACTCTTGCAGGGGGATCAGTTTTGCTTTGTCTCACTGTATTTGCATAGAACTCCCTTACCATAGTTGCACTTATTTCTGTGAGGGGTTCACATAGGAGTTCCCATCTTCTCTTTTCAATGATTTCCCTCATTATAGGGTACTCACCATCCTTCATTCTAAATCCAATTTCTGGGATCACTTTTTTCTCCTCCATCCACCCATGATATTGGATCTCATGGAACTGAGATTTGAATCTCTTTTTGTCATAGGTGGGTGGTTCAGCTAGTTGCTTCCCTTTTCTTCTTTTGGAAATTGGTGAGGCCATTGAATGGGGGAGTAATAAGGTATGAAAAGAAAATTTTGGATAGAGCAAGGCTTAGGATGAAAAGGTGTGGAATTACACAGTTTGATGTGTATGGTTTTGAGCAGAGGAAGTGTTTAATGAGTAAGGTCAAGAATAGAGTGAAGTAAATGTATGTAGGCACAGAAGATGTTACTTGCTATTTTAAAGCAAGAGACTAAGCTTTTGAAATGGGACAAAGAAGGTTGATGGTTTAGTTGCATGAAAATGGAGGGTGAGGATTGAGTGAGTGTGGTGGAATTGGATGGCTTACATGTAGAGGTGGTGTGATGACAAGAATTAAAGATGGTTGTGGTGGCAATCAAGTGAGGGTTCGGTCATGGTATGGGGGAATGAGTATCCTTGCATATCCAGGTGCTCATCCCAAGACACAAAACTCTAAGCCTTGTGATTCCACATGCCCTCCGTTCCTTCTTTTGCCCATGTGACTCCCTCTTTGTTGTCCATTTTTCTCATAGCTTCCATCACATCTTCTTTCTTTTCTTTCCTGCAAGATAGAACAAAACATCAACTCCACTTTTAAGATGAAGACAAAAATAGTTGGTGGTGGTTAAAAAAAAAACATCTTAAAAATTGCTACTTTCTTATGCATAAGGGGAGGTAAATCAATTTATCTTGAAGTTCAAAATTTATGTGACTTATGTGAACACCAAACTTAGTCTGTGACTAAGTATTGCAAATAAATGAATTAACTCATTTAGATAGACTCAATTAATGCTAATGTCCCAAGATGCTATCTTAAAAAGCCTCTGTTCACACCAAACTTGGTGTCCATCATAGGTTACATTTAAACTCAATGATCTTTTATCACAATTGATTTTATTTCCTTAAATGCATATGAAAGAGAATTTTATGTCTAACTACCAAAACATAAAAATGAAAGGATACTGCGCATGGGTTGCCTCCCATGAAGCACTGATGAATTCATATTTGATGATGATTTTTTGTTAGAATTGGATGGATTTTCATCATATAAACTTGCACTTATTCCCTTGATTAGCATGCTTTTGAACTTATTTCCTTCCAAATTGTACTTGATTATGAAAATGTGCTCTTTTGTGCCTATTTAATCTATTTTATTCCATTTGCCTTCCATTCGATAACTTGATGTTGGTTGTGAGTGATTTCAGGTGTAGAAGGTAGGAATTGATTGGAGAAAATGGAAGAAGAGCATACAAAGTGAAGGAAACATGAAGAATCAAAGGAGATGAGCTTAGAGACGTGTGCATGCGCACAGCTACCTGTACGTACGCACAGCCGCCCAATCAGAGCGCGTGGAGTATTTTGAGCGCGTCGCGCGTCCAGCCAAGCATCTCTTAGTGTGCGTGCGCACAGCCTCTTGTGCGTACGCACAGGCCTGGATTTATCGCGAGGTGTGCGGACGCACACATCTGTGCGTTCGCACATTACTTCATTAAAATAGCACGTGCCTTGCGATTTGGTGGCTTTGAAGGCCCATTTTTGAAGTTCTCTAGCTCATATTGAAGGAGAAATGAAGACATAACATAGCATATCATGAGGATAGTTTTAGGAGTAGTAGTAGGAAGCTTTAGTTAGTTTTTCTCTAAGTTTTTCATCATCTCTATTAGGGTTTATATTAGGTTTTTACATTCAGGTGCCATTTCTATTTTTTATCTTGGATTTTGCTAGCATACATTGTAAGTATTCTCTTGTTATTACTCTTTATAGTTACATTGTCATTACTCTTTCTTCTAATTCAAGTTATAGTTCAATTTTGCTTCTCTCTTGCAATTTCAATTTCTTGTTGATGAATTTGACGTTTGATGTTTGTTTCATGCTTCCTTATGTTATTCTTGTTGATTGAGATCAATAGTTGCTTTTAGTTTTAAGCCATTTCTCATTTTTTCTATGTTTGAGGTTTATGCCCACCAAGTGTTTGACAAAATGTCAAACATGGTTTTAGGCTAAATTTTTGGTTCTTGGCTTGGGTAAAGTGAGCAATTGGGTTTCTAGAGTTGGAATGTCCAATATTTAGCTTCAATTCTTGGGTTGTTAATTGTTTTTGTTCACACTAATGCTAATTTATTGCTAAAGTAATTAGCAAGCAAGTTAGGATTTGTGGGTTAAGGACACTTATGCTCATTCACAAACCCTTGATCATTTCAACCGGATTCGCACACTCATTGTTCTAAAGTACTCCTTAGGAGACGACTCGGGAGTCAAATACTCTCAGTTTTGATATAGTTTTGAATTGTGACACATCTTGTGAACCTCTAATTTGATCGGTGGTCAACTTGTTAGGTTAGGACTATACTTACAACACTAATTCCAATTTTGAGGAAAATTCCTAACCTATGCTTTTGGTCATTGCCAAATTTTGGCGCCATTGCTGGGGAGTTCACTTTAAGTGCAATGAGTGCTACAATTTTGGTTGTTGTAAATATGTGAATAGTGTGAATATTTGAATTTTGATTTGCTACCTAGCACTAATTGTAGATACTACTTTTCTCTCTAGTTAGTTTTGGTAGTTGTTAATTATTAAGTGGTTCTTGTTTACTTGCCTATTTTTGTTTTGCTTTTCATAATTGCATGGTTTTCATTGCCTCCTCAGTAGAATGACACGGTCACTTCCAGACCCGAGCTTGGCCACTTTTGATCCGGAAATCGAAAGAACTTTAACTCATATAAGGCAAGCTCGGCGCCGGCTAGCTTTTGTGGATAGTAAATCAGGACCCCGTGGGGAACCCTCCCGTTCATTATCACCACCCATCCGTGACTATCATTCTCCAATCAATGAGGAAACTCTAAATTCATCTGTGGGGAGTACTGAACTATCTTTGAGTGACTCAGGTGACACCGTCATGGCGGATCCACCTCGAAGAATCACCTTGAAGGAGGCCGGAGCTCCTGATCTTGACTTGCAACCGCTTCAAATTTTTTATCTGGCCTTAAATCCAAATTTTGAGCTCAAATCCGGCATGATAAACTTGCTTCCCAAATACAATGGACTGCCTGAGGAAGATCCTTTGAAGCATCTAAAGGATTTCCAAGTTGCATGTGCAACTGCGAGAAGGAATGGGGCGGATGAAGCCGCAGTGTTGGTCTTTGCTTTCCCTTTCTTTTTGGAGAGAAAAGCGAAGGAGTGGTTTTATACCCAACCGGGTAAAGTTATATTCAATTGGGACTTGTTGCATAAAGAATTTTTGGAAAAGTTCTACCCTCCCCAGAAAATAGACAAGTTGCGAAGAGAGATCTCTTGCATTGTGCGATGGGATGGGGAGACTTTGTATGAGTATTGAGAGAGATTTAAGAAGTTGCTCGAGGCTTGCCTATACCATAGGATTGATGAGCTAGTTCTTATCAGTTATTTCTGTCAAGGAATGCACCACCAAGACAAGCTTCTCTTAGATGCCGCGAGTGGAAGATCATTGGCCAAAAACAAGATTACTGCCGAAGCATGGGAGGTTATATCCGATCTAGCAGACTCAACTCAACACTCAAGGGCAAGGAGTCCACGGCCGAAAGCTTTGAATGAAGTTTCTCCCTCTAGAGATGCTACTTTGACCAAGATCCTCGGTGAAATGACAATCTTGCTGCGATAAATCACCCAAAGGCAACAAATTCCTCAAGCTTTGATAAGTGCTCCACCTCAACCTCCAAGGATTGAAGGCCCACCAAAGATATGTGGTGTTTGTGCGTGTAACACTCATTACACCGATGAGTGTCCTCAGCTCTAAGACGAAACTACATTGGCGGTAGCCAACTCCTATCCACAAAGACCAAATTACAACCAAGGACCCTACCAACATGGAAGCAATCAAAACCAAAGGTGGAACCAAGCTCCTCAAGCTCAACCCAACCAAAACGCTCAAGTCTACTACTATCAACATTCCCAAGGTCAATGATAAACCATTATTTTATGATTTATATTGTGTTTAATTGAGTGGTTTTATCAAGTCTTTATCCACTTATTCATATGATTAGCATGATATTACAATTCCTTCCCAAAATTTTTCCATAGTTAAAAACTTGCTTCATAGAGATCTTTTAATTATACATTTTAACTCTCCTTTATCCCATTCGATGTTGTGATATGTGTGTTAAGTGTTTCAGGCTTCATAGGGCAGGAATGGCTTATAGAATGGAGAGGAAGCTTGCAAAAATAGAAGGAATACAAGAAACCAAGGAGATGACCAGCGAACAATGACGCGAGCGCATGGCTCACGTGAGCGCGCGAAAAGAAGAAATCGCAGCGACGCGAACGTGTCCCTGATGCAAATGCGTGGATTGAAGTCTGCACGAATGACGCGAACACGTGAAAGACGCGAACGCGTGACAAGGAAAATCGCTGAATGACGCGAACACATGGATGACGCGTATGCGTGACCTGCGCGATCTGGAAAAATAATAGAATATGCTGGGGGCGATTTTGGGCCACATTTTGACCCAGTTTTCGGTCCAGAAACACAGATTAAAGCTAGGGAACATGCAGAAACTCAACAGGCACCACACACATTCAGATTCATTGAGATTAGGATTATTCTTAGTTTTAGATCTGAATCTAGATTAGCTTCACATTAGTGATGCACGGAAACTTGTCTCTTAATAATTTTCCTTCGGCAAGTATACCGAATTGTCTTCAAGTAAAAACTCACAATAGAGTGAGGTCGAATCCCACAGGGATTGATTGGTCAAGCAATTTTAATTAGAGGAATATTCTAGTTGAGCGAAGCAGAATTTGGTTTGAGAGTTGCAGGAAATTAAATGGCGGGAAAGTAAATAGAAGAAAATGTAAATGCTGAAAGTAAAGAGCTGAAAATAAATGACGAAAAGTAAATTGCAGAATCTTAAATGGGAATGGGGAAGATGCTCATAAAAGTAAATCGCAGAAATTAAAGAGAATGGGTAAGATAAGAAATGGGGAATTCATTGGGCTTAGGAGATGTTGCATTCTCCGGATCAAGTTCATTTTCACCTCTTCCTCAATCAATGCGTTCATTGATCTCCTTGGCAATCTTAAGTGATCAAATTACAATTCCTTGTAATTTAATCTCTCAAATCTTGATCAATAGCCAATTCCTTGGTCAATTGCTCATGAGAAGAGATGAAGTATGGTCACTGATTATACCACATGCATTCCCAAATCAAGTGTTGGTAGAATTATAGTCACCATATCCTTCCAACCCCAATTTGGTCCAATATGAGAAAGCATTTCTAGCATGATCTCTTTATTCCTCTTCCAAGGTTCAGAAGAGATCCAAGTATGAATAGCTTCTTTTCCAAGATAACTATCCAATTGGATGAAGATTGAAAGCTTTCTAGTAAAATCAAGAGAAAAGATAGAAGAAGAATAATGAAAACTAATATTGATCCATCAAATTACAACAGAGCTCCCTAATCCAATGAAGGGGGTTTAGTTGTTCATAGCTCTGGAAATGGAAAACAAAGATGGAAGATACATTCTGAAAAATAAACTAGAAGTGCAGAGTAAATTATACAGAGAGTAGTTCTCAAATTTCTAACTCCCCAAAAAAAAGCTCTCTTTCTAATTCAAAACTACCCCTATATATACTACTCTTCTGATCTTCTAGTTGGTTCTTCAAGTCTTGGATATGGGCCTTTGGATCTTGAGTTTGAAGCAGTTATCCTCTTCAGTGGGCTTAGCTTTACTTGCAGAGAGAAAGTGTGAGATAGGTAGGGTATTTAGCTCAGGACGTTAGTGGCGTTAACATTAAGTGAGAGTGTGGGTTCGAGAACGTTAGTGACAATCACCTTTTCCACTAACGTTCCTAACCCAGGGATGATCCACGTTAACTTCAACGTTAGTGGCACCAATGTGACCACTAACGTTGCCTCTTGGTCCTTCGCACACGTTATTGGGACTCACCTTTTCCAATAACGTTGAGAGTCCACTCTTCCCCCTACATTAGAGTTCACATTAACTTAGTTAACGTGGCTCTTAACGTAGGCTTGCCAATCCTTCGAGAACGTTAGTGACACTTACCTTTGTCACTAAAGTTCCAAGATGCCCCTACTTCCCACGTTTGAATCCACGTTAACTAAGTTAACGTGGCTTCTAACGTGGTGATGATAGCCATCTCCAATGTTAGTGACAAAGGTGACTGCCACTAACGTTGGCTCATCATCCTTTCCTCCACATTAGCTTCCACGTTAACTAAGTTAACGTGGCTCATAGTGGCTCATTGTGGCTCATTCCAACGTTAGTGACAAAGGTGAGTGTCACTAATGTTGGTGATTATTTTCTTTCTGCACGTTAGCTTCCACGTTAACTAAGTTAACGTGGGAGTTAACGTGGCTCAAAGTGGCTTAGTCCAACATTAGTGACAAAGGTGAGTGTCACTAACGTTGGCCATTCTTGTGCTTCCCAACGTTAGAGTCCACGTTAACTAAGTTAACGTGGCCCTTAACGTGGCCAATATGAGCTTGGTCCAACGTTAGTGACAAAGGTGAGTGTCACTAACGTTGGCTCCACTTTCTTCTTCCATGTTAGAGTTCACGTTAACTTAGTTAACGTTACTCTTAACGTGGGCTATGATGGCTTCGAGGACGTTATTGTCGATTACTTTTCTCATTAACGTTGCAAGCTAGCTCCCATTCCACGTTAGTGGTCACGTTAGTGAGACTAACGTGGCTGCTAACGTGGTTCCTTCTTGCTTTCTTTGTCTTGAAAACAAGCAATAAAATGCATCAAAGTTCTAATCCACATCATGAGTCATGCATCATCCAATTTGTCATTTAATTCATGCAAAATTCTCATGAAATCATGTAAAGTGCACCATGCTTGCTTGAATCAAGATGTAAGTAAAATTTTACCCAAAACTTGCTTATTTCCTAAGAAAATGCATGAAACTATCCTAAAATAGTAAAGAAAAGGTCAGTGAAACTGGCCAAAATGCCCTGGCATCACAACACCAAACTTAAAGC
>NC_029794.2:47863520-47869508 GCF_000816755.2 Arachis ipaensis
CTTAACGTGGCCAATATGAGCTTGGTCCAACGTTAGTGACAAAGGTGAGTGTCACTAACGTTGGCTCCACTTTCTTCTTCCATGTTAGAGTTCACGTTAACTTAGTTAACGTGACTCTTAACGTGGGCTATGATGGCTTCGAGGACGTTATTGGCGATTACTTTTCTCATTAACGTTGCAAGCTAGCTCCCATTCCACGTTAGTGGTCACGTTAGTTAGACTAACGTGGCTACTAATGTGGTTCTCTCTTGCTTCCTTTGTCCTGAAATCAAGCAATAAAGTGCATCAAAGTTCTAATCCTCATCATGAGACATGCATCATCCAATTTGTCATTTAATTCATGCAAAATTCTCATGAAATCATGTAAAGTGCACCATGCTTGCTTGAATCAAGATATAAGTGAAATTTTACCCAAAACTTGCTTATTTCCTAAGAAAATGCATGAAACTATCCTAAAATAGTAAAGAAAAGGTCAGTGAAACTGGCCAAAATACCCTGGCATCACAACACTAAACTTATAGCTTGCTTGTCCCTAAGCAAGTACTGGAACAAGAGAATGATGAATGAAATGCCAAGAGAAATGAGTCATTATTGTGGAAGTCATGTCCTTGGTTTTATGGTGGTTTCATGCATAGCAACTTAGGTTCATTCCTTCACTGGCTTTCAGAGTTTTATCATGTCCTGGAATACCCACTTGACTGCACCTTATGAAACTTTTATTCATTGATCCTTTTTGTCATTTCAGGGCTCGTTTGTGTTCTTAGACTAGGTGCTCTGTGAGGGGGCGACTCTTTAAGATAAGCTTTCAGCCAACACTCCCGAACCAGTTGGTTCAAGGTGCTAGGTGTTAAGACACCCCTAAGGACTTACTCCCTCAAGTCTCTTTCCCCCATACATACACACCATAGACACATGGTTTGTTATTTTCTTTCTTGAGACCTTGGTGTCCAGCACCTCTTTGGGTTACTAAGCGTTCTGTAGCAAAGGTTACTCTTGATAGTGGACTTTCAGCTAATAATCCTGAGTTAGTTAACCCAAGTTACCAAGTGATAAGGCACCTCTAAGAGCTTATTCATCCAAGTAAATCCCTTACACAGGAGCGCCACAGACACTTGCCTCAAGATTCAAACCCTTGGTGCCTAGCCTTATTTCTTACTCTTTTTCTTTTATTCTTTAACTTTCATTTTTTTCTTTTTTTTTATTCGGATTTATTATTTAGCTAGTCTCATGGGGTGTGTTTCAAGCATATAATTCAGGACAGATAGTTGCCTTCCCACCTTATTGGTGAACCAACTTAGCTAATCTATTTCCACGCCACAAGATTAGGAACTTACTCCACAATATGGATTCCACTCTGGTCTTTGATACCACACATTCTCTTTTTATTGATTAAAAAGAGAATACAGTGACCTGAAGACTAGCAAGCATAGACCTAAGCAATGAAAAACTTAAAGGCATAATTCAAAATCCTAACTACCATGGAACATGTTCTATTTCATACATGATTTTCCTTATTTAAAGCTTGAAAAATATGGATCAAAGAGGGAACTCCACCACCTTTTACTCATGGGGTTACCCATGCTCTTCCTCTTTTGCCTCTTGGAGCTTGATGATGCCATGAGTTTGAGTTGATGTGTGAAAAGGGTGGAAGGTACGGATGGATGAGGAATTCGGTTGGTTAGGACAAGGTGTGATGAAGGGATTTGGATGCCGAGGGTGTGTAGTGTGAGGAATGGGAATTGGAATGTGAAGGGAAGTACGGACTAGGACTCACTTATATAGGGAAGTGATGAGTGAATGAAAGGTGTGGATCGATGAGGTGGTTGTGTGATGGACGGATGGGGTTTAGCAATGGTGATCACAAGGATCACCAACTTTATGATGGGTTGGTTCAGTTTCCAAGCTTGTTCTTCTTCCAATGTTGCATGGCAACCATTCCCAATGCAATCCCCTTGAAGACAAGTGTGTACTATCTTCCTTTTATGTTATCCGAACCCTTCAATTGCCCCATCAATGCTTCTACAAAATAAAAGAAATGTGATTAAAAGCATACTTTTAGAAATTGGCGGCAAAATTAAAAGGTTAACTATATTTTATTTTATTTTTTTTTAGTTTTTGTTTTTAACTAACTAAGTGCTACTCATGAGTGCAAACCAACTGACTAACTCAACATCCATGTATGCAACATTGGCAACACCAAACTTAGTTTGGTGCCATGTGATGTAAAAGATTTGTTCAAGGCCCCTAAGAGTGACATGATGTGGGTTACATTCATGTTCTCTTAGTGTGCCTTGAACACCAAACTTGTTCCTCACTATATGTTGCACACAATGATTCATTCAAGTACATATCAAGTTGATTTGAATTTCATGAACCTTGAATTATTAACTATTTTTAAAAGCATGTAAAACATGGGTTGCCTCCCATGAAGTGCTTCTTTAGCGTCACTAGCTTGACGTTCTGCCTTTATCAGGGTGGTTAGTAGTGCTTCAAGTCCTCCCCCCTTGTAGTAAATCTATCTCCATTGGCTTCATCAAGGATCTCCACATGTTCCAAGGACAGAACTCTGTTGATGGTAAAAACTTTAGGTAGCTAAGATGGGATGGTGGGGAGATCGGAGGGAATGGCTGGGAAGTAAGCTGAGATTACTTTATCCCCTGTTGAGAAGTCCTCTGTAGGGATTTTCTTGTTCCTCCACCTCCTTGGTACCTTCTTCTTTGTTCCTTTTGATGTTGCCTTGCTCATTGTGACCTCCTCTTCCAAAGAGATTTTGTTTCTAGTCTCATATAACTCTGGTGGTTTAGGTTCCTCCTGATTTTCTTTGAGCTGTGTCAGCTTCTGAATGCCTTGTTCATCAACTAAGGGGATTCCCAAATGTAATGGTTGTGCTTCAGTGCCTGTTTCTTCCTTTAGTATCTCACTGTGATCTTTGCTTGGTTCTTTGTTCTCTTGATCTATTTCTTGTGAGGGCTTGAAAACATTAAAAGTGAGTTGTTCATCATGGATCCTCAAGATTAGCTCCCCTCGCTCCACATCTATAAGTGCTCTGGCTGTAGCTAGGAATGGTCTTCCCAATATGATTGGGTGGAGGTGACTCTCTTCCATGTCCAATATGACAAAGTCTGTGGGAAGGAAGTATTTCCCAACCTTCACCAGTACATTTTCAACCATTCCTACTGCTTGTTTTTGAGTTTTGTCAGCCAGCCTGATAACTACATCTGTGGGTATGATCTCATTGATCTGCAGCCTCTTCACAAGGGATAAAGGCATTAAGTTGATGCTTGCTCCCAAATCGCAGAGTCCTTTATCAAACATTGTTTCTCCTATGGCACAGGGGATGTGAAAATTCCCTAGGTCCTTCCCATTTAGTAATTGGGGAAAGGGTGCATAGAGCCTCAACAGCTCCTTTTGTGTCAGCTCCTTTTGTGTAATTGTGGTTTCTTGATGATTCTCCCCCTGCTTTCCTGCCGAAGTATCTTCAGGTTGTTCTAATGGGTTGTTCAGCTCTTCCTTAGTCTCCTTATTACTTATAGTAACCATCTTGCAATCTTCCCATCTAACTTTCTTTGCTTCACCTCTCAGATTTTTCTCTGTGTCACTTGGGAAGCTATCAGTAGGTTTGGAAATCTACTCGGAGAGGTATCCCACTTGAAATTCCAGCCTCTTGATGGTGTCTCCCTGATTCTTGATATTGGCTCGCACCTCCTCCTTGAATACCTTATTATCTTGAATTTCTTTGCATATGCCCTCAAGTAGAGTCTCAATTCTGGAGAGTCTATCTTCAGATGATGGTGAGTTGAGAGTGGATGGGTGAGTTGGATTATTTTGGTTTTGGTATGGATGGAGAGAGGTGTTGTTAGGGTGATGTTGATATGATCTTTGTGTGGAATGTTGGTGAGCCGCATGGTTGTTGGGGTTGTGACGTCTCTGATCTTGGCCTTGATCTTGTTGATTTCCCCACCCAAAGTTTGGGTGATTCCTCCAACCAGGGTTATAGGTCTTGGAGTATGGGTCATGATTTTGCCTAGGTGAATTTCCAATGTAGTTGGCTTGCTCCTGACTACCCTCTGCTTCTTCATCCTCCCCTTCTTGGGTTGTTGATGAGGTGGTGATTGCTGCTACTTGGTTCCTCTCCATCTTCTTGGTGAGGTCAGCTAATTGCTTGGTAATGAGCTTGTTTTGGGCCAGTAGTGCATCTACATTGTTTAGCTCCATCACTCCTCTAGTGTTGCCTCTTTCGGAGGCATAGAAGTAGTCATTCTCTGCTACAGTCTCAATAACATCTATGGCCTCCTCAATGGTCTTCTTCTTGTTCAGAGATCCTCCGGATGAGTGGTCTACTGCCTTCTTTAATTCATAGGAAAGGCCTTCGTAGAAAATGTGCAGCTGCACCCATTCATTGAACATATCTGGTGGACACCTTCTTGTCAGGTCCTTAAACCTCTCCCATGCTTCATATAGAGTCTCACCATCTTGCTGCCTGAAGGTTTGCACCTCAGCTCTCAGCCTGTTGATCCGTTGAGGAGGATAGAATCTTGCCAAGAATTTGTTTACCACATCTTCTCAGGTTGCTAAACTCTCCTTTGGGAAGGATTCCAGCCATTTAGATGCCTTGTCCTTGAGTGAGAAAAGGAACAGAAGTAGTCTATAGGTATCAGGATGAACACTATTAGACTTCACAGTATCATATATCCTCAGGAAGGTGGTCAGATGTTGATTGGGGTCTTCTTGGACACTCCCTCCGAATGAACAATTGTTCTGAACAAGGGTGATGAGCTGTGGCTTTAGTTCAAAGTTGTTGGCATGCATGGTTGGTCTTTGGATGCTACTCCCGCAATTTCCTGGGTTTGGATTGATGTACGAACCCAGAACCCTTCTCTCTTGCCCAGCCTGATGTGCTGGACTTTCTCGGCCATGGTTGTGAGCCTCTTCTTCATGATGGTTCTCCATATTCTCCTCCATGTCTGGTTCAAAGTATTCCTCCTCTTCCTCCGCACCAACTACTCGTTTTCCTCTTGCTTCCCTCCTTAATTTAAGGAAGGTCCTCTCAGGTTCAGAATCAAATGAAGTTGAAGCCCCGCTTCTTTTCCCTGTCATACAACCAACAAGGCACAGGCAAGGAAATAGATGCAGAAACTATTCTTGTTAGAATTGCTGTTAGTGTGAGTGATGCAATATATCAAATAGTTAGTGGGTTAGTGAACTGAATTGTAAATAACGATGAAAGAGAAGTAGTGGGTAAAGGAAAGAAAATAACTAAAACTGAAAGTAAATTACTCAAACAGAAATTTAAATCAAACAAAAGAAAAATGCTCAATCTAGTTATCCTCCAATCTAATCATTGTTGATACAAAATCAATCCTCGGCAACGGCGCCATAAACTTGATGCACGGAAACTTGTCTCTTAACAATTTTCCTTCGACAAGTATACCGAATTGTCGTCAAGTAAAAACTCACAATAGAGTGAGGTCGAATCCCACAGGGATTGATTAGTCAAGCAATTTTAATTAGAGGAATGTTCTAGTTGAGTGAAGCAGAATTTGGTTTGAGAGTTGCAGGAAATTAAATGGCGGGAAAGTAAATAGCAGAAAATGTAAATGCTGAAAGTAAAGAGCTGAAAATAAATGACGGAAAGTAAATTACAGATTCTTAAATGGGAATGGGGAAGATGATCATAAAAGTAAATTGCAGAAATTAAAGAGAATGGGTAAGATCAGAAATGGGGAATTCATTGGGCTTAGGAGATGTTGCATTCTACGGATCAAGTTCATTTTCACCTCTTCCTCAATCAATGCGTTCATTGATCTCCTTGGCAATCTTAAGTGATCAAATTACAATTCCTTGTAATTCAATCTCTCAAATCTTGATCGATAGCCAATTCCTTGGTCAATTGCTCATGAGAAGAGATGAAGTATGGTCACTGATTATACCACATGCATTCCCAAATCAAGTGTTGGTAGAATTATAGTCACCGTATCCTTCCAACCC
>NC_029794.2:47869534-47870840 GCF_000816755.2 Arachis ipaensis
GCACCAACGTGACCACTAACGTTGCCTCTTGGTCCTTCACACACGTTATTGGGACTCACCTTTTCCAATAACGTTGAGAGTTCACTCTCTAGTTCAAAGCTCTCCCTATTTATACTACTCTTCTGATCTTCTACTTCAAGCTTCAAGTCTTGGATATGGGCCTTTGGATCTTGAGTTTGAAGCAGTTATCCTCTTCAGTGGGCTTAGCTTTACTTGCAGAGAGAAAGTGTGAGGTAAGCAGGGTATTTAGCTCAGGACGTTAGTGGCATTAATGTTAAGTGAGAGTGTGGGTTCGAGAACGTTAGTGACAATCACCTTTTTCACTAACGTTCCTAACCCAGGGATGATCCACGTTAACTTCAACGTTAGAGGCACCAACGTGACCACTAACGTTGCCTCTTGGTCCTTCACACACGTTATTGGGACTCACCTTTTCCAATAACGTTGAGAGTCTTCCCTTCCCCCTACGTTAAAGTCCATGTTAACTTAATTAACGTGGCTCTTAACGTAGGCTTGCCAATCCTTCAAGAATGTTAGTGACACTTACCTTTGTCACTAACGTTCCAAGATGCCCCTACTTCCCACGTTAGAATCCACGTTAACTAAGTTAACGTAGCTTCTAACATGGTGATGATAGCCATCTTCAACGTTAGTGACAAAGTTGAGTGTCACTAACGTTGTCTCATCATCTTTTCCTCCACGTTAGCTTCCATGTTAACTAAGTTAACGTGGGAGTTAACGTGGCTCATAGTGGCTCATTGTGGCTCATTCCAACGTTAGTGACAAAGGTGAGTGTCACTAATGTTGGTGATTATTTGCTTTCTCCATGTTAGCTTCCACGTTAACTAAGTTAATGTGGGAGTTAACGTGGCTCAAAGTGGCTTAGTCCAACGTTAGTGACAAAGGTGAGTGTCACTAACGTTGGCCATTCTTTTTCTTCCCAACGTTAGAGTCCATGTTAACTAAGTTAACGTGGCCCTTAACGTGGCCTATATGAGCTTGGTCCAACATTAGTAATAAAGATGAGTGTCACTAACGTTGGCTCCACTTTCTTCTTCCACGTTAGAGTTCACGTTAACTTAGTTAACGTGACTCTTAACGTGGGCTATGATGGCTTCGAGGAAGTTATTGGCGATTACTTTTCTCATTAACGTTGTAAGCTAGCTCCCATTCCACGTTAGTGGTCGCGTTAGTTAGACTAACGTGGCTGCTAACGTGGTTCTCTCTTACTTCCTTTGTCCTGAAATCAAGCAATAAGGTGCATCAAAGTTCTAATCCTCATCATGAGACATGCATCATCCAATTT
>NC_029794.2:47871901-47878210 GCF_000816755.2 Arachis ipaensis
GTGGGAGTTAACGTGGCTCAAAGTGGCTTAGTCCAATGTTAGTGACAAAGGTGAGTGTCACTAACGTTGGCCATTCTTTTTCTTCCCAACGTTAGAGTCCATGTTAACTTGGCCCTTATGGCCCTTAACGTGGCCTATATGAGCTTGGTCCAACATTAGTAATAAAGATGAGTGTCACTAACGTTGGCTCCACTTTCTTCTTCCACGTTAGAGTTCACGTTAACTTAGTTAACGTGACTCTTAACGTGGGCTATGATGGCTTCGAGGAAGTTATTGGCGATTACTTTTCTCATTAACGTTGTAAGCTAGCTCCCATTCCACGTTAGTGGTCGCGTTAGTTAGACTAACGTGGCTGCTAACGTGGTTCTCTCTTGCTTCCTTTGTCCTGAAATCAAGCAATAAAGTGCATCAAAGTTCTAATCCTCATCGTGAGACATGCATCATCCAATTTGTCATTTAATTCATGCAAATTCTCATGAAATCATGTAAAGTGCACCATGCTTGCTTGAATCAAGATATAAGTGAAATTTTACCCAAAACTTGCTTATTTTCTAAAAAAATGCATGAAACTACCCTAAAACAGTAAAGAAAAGGTCAGTGAAACTGGCCAAAATGCCCTGGCATCAATTAGTAGTTTATGTTTTTGTTTTGGATTTTTGGATGCTGAAGGGCCATTACCTCCGTGAAGACATCACTTTAGTTTGTTTCCTTATTCCTTTACTTTTATTCATTGCTCATTGACCCTATTCAAATAAGTATGTTGCATTTTGAATTTATTAATCTATAGAGTTACTTTTACTTTTAATTAATTTTAGTTTTATATTTTACTCTATTTAATTTATTATGTCTTCTTATATTTTTATGAATATTAATTCCATGTCAATGGAGTAGATTCTCTACTTGACATGGGAGTTGATTAAGAGGTGACACTTGAGTTGGAATGCTCAAGTGCTTGGTTAAACTGAACATTGTTGGCTAATTCTGTATCTACTAACGCTAGACCTTCCCAAGAGAAATGACTAGGATCTGTGGATAAGAATTAGTTCCATCACTTGACTTTTCTTTACTCAGTAAGGGTTAACTAAGTGAAAACAACAACCGCTTTACATTACACTTGAGAAGATTCCAACAAGGATAGAACTTCCGATTAATCAACTCCCTAGTCAAGGCTTTTTATATTAATAATAATTCTTAGTTTTATTGCTTTAATTTACAATTATTTTAATTACTCATTATCCAATTCAAACCTTCTGAAAAAAATTTCTAATTGATAAATTAGCTCTCTTTCCTGCAACTCGTTGGGAGACGACCTGGGACTCATACTCCCAGTATTTTTAATTCTAAATTTTGTGACAACCCTTTTAAATTGGTGAGGCAGACTTTAGCTGGTTGAGAGCTATACTTGCAACGCATTTCTCTTATTAAGACTCTCTTAATTAGTCTAACTTCTGCCACGCATCAATTTTTGGCGTCGTTGCCGGGGAGTTGCAATAGTGTGCTAGATTATTAATAAGTGTACATATTTTATTTTATTCGCATATTTTATTTTTATTTTGTTACCATGAGCTATATGTTTTTCTCATTGAATGAGGCGTTCATTGCCTGATCCGAGCTTAGCCGCTTTTGATCCTAAAATTGAAAGAACTCTTTCACGTATTAGGCGCGCTCGATGTCGGTTAGCCTCTGAGGGTGGTGAAGTGATTGTTATTAATTCACCAGTCTCATCGGAGGGCGAATCTGAACCGCCATCTGAGAGCGAGACAAGCTCATTTACTACTGATTCAGTTGATTCACGTGCAGGTAATAGGGCAGCACCTAGGAGGATTACTCTCCAAGAAGCTGGAGCCCCAGATTTTACACTGCAACCGTATCAAGTGCGTCATCCAAATCTGGCTGCAGATTTCAAACTGAAGACTGCACTAATCAACTTGATGCCCAAGTTTCATGGCTTACCTGCTCAAGAGCCTATTAAGCACCTTAGGGATTTCCAGATAGCCTGTTCTACTGTTAGGCGTCATGGTGCAGATGAAACTTCTATTCTATTAATTGCTTTCCCGTTTTCTCTTGAGGGAAAAGCGAGGGAATGGTACTACACCCAACCTGAAGCAACTGTTACTAACTGGAATATGCTTAGAAGAGAATTTTTGGAAAAATACTTTCCAGCTGAAGTTACTGACAGATTGAGGAAAGAGATTTCAATTATTGTTCAGGGCAAATCTGAGACTCTCTACGAATACTGGGAGCACTTCAACAATCTACTGGACGCGTGTCCCCATCACATGATTGATAGGCTGGTATTGATCAGCTACTTCACTCAAGGCATGAACCCCCAGGATAAGATTACACTGGATGGTGCTAGTAATGGTTCCCTGAAAAAGTACAGGACCGCAGATGAAGCATGGCAACTGATCAGCGACTTAGCTGAGTCCACTAGGAATCACAAGCAGAGGCGTAGCCACTCAAAAGCTGTTGTTGAGGTTTCCTCTAGCATTGAAACTACTGCTCTTACCCAAAGCATATGTGAAATGACCAACCTACTGAAGCAAATGCAGTTAAACCAACAACAAACACATAAAGCTCAGCCTTCCCCACCACAGTAAAACCAACAGTTGGTTCCACAAAAAGTGTGCGGGATCTGTGCTAATTATAGTCATTATACTGATGAATGTTCGCAGCTCCAACAGGAAGACAACACTGTGGCAGCCACTCATAACTTCTATGACCACCCAAAGCAAGGATACAATCAACAAGGTGGCAACTACAACCAAGGTGGAAACTATAACCAAGGATGGCAAGACAACTCCAACCAAGGTTGGAGGGACAACTATAATAGAGGAGGCAGAGACAACAATGGAAACCAAAGGTGGAATAACAATAATAACAACAGATAGCAGAATTAGAACCAACCTTACAGAGCACCTCACTTAAGACAATCCCAAGGACCCCAGCAAAACCAACAACAAGTTCCTCAAATCACTTACTCCAATTCCTCATCAAATGACGAGATGCTCCATTCTCTTGCACAAGGGCAACAAGACATGCAGACGCAGCTGAACTCTACTTTAAATGGTATGACTACCATTTTACAAGTTCTCGTCTCCCGATTAGATTTATTACGAAATTCCACTAACCAACCTTCAAGCTCCAGTGGAATTCCTTCTCAACCCCTACCTAATCCAAAGGGTGGCATCAATGCCATCACTTTAAGGTCCGGAACCACATTGCAGAAGAGGAACCATGAGGAGCCAAGCTCACCAAAACACGTCCCAGCTGAGGATGTAGTGGAAGTGGAAGATGCTGAAGAAGAAGAGGACGTACGAAACATAGTTGAAGAAGAAGCAGCTCAACCACAGAATGAAACATCAAAGGATGCAGAGGCTGCAAGTAACACCCCTCCTATCCCATTTTCACACCTTGCAAGGAAGCCCAGAAAGCAGATGGAACTTGATCCAAAATGGTAGAGATATTCAAAAAGGTTGAGGTAACTGTTCCCCTTTTTGATGTTATTCAGCAGGTACCTAAATATGCAAAGTTTCTAAAAGATTTGTACATACATAAGGATAAAATTAATGAATTAGAAACTATTCCTTTAGGTAGTTCTATATCTGCTTTAATGGGGGGTATACCTGAAAAATGTAGTGATCCAGGTCCATGTATGGTTAACTGTACCATTGGAGGTGTAATTTTTTCTGACTGCATGTGTGATTTAGGAGCATGTGTTAGTATAATGCCTTTTTCTATATATGATACTTTGAGGCTCCCTCCCTTGAAAAGGTCGGCAGCTCGTTTTGTGTTAGCAGATAAAAGCATTATTACAGTAGTTGGAATTGCTGAAGATGTATTAGTGAGCATTAAGGGGCTCACATTTCCCATTGACTTCTATATCCTGGAAATACCCCCTAATGACTCAGGAAGACCATCATCAATCCTGCTTGGAAGACCTTTCCTGAAGACTTCAAAGTTCAAGCTGGATGCATTCTCAGGAACTTACTCCTTTGAGATAGATGGAGGAACAATGAGTTTCAGTTTAAATAAAGCTATGAAGCACCCTCTGGAAGACCATTCTATCTTCCAGTGCGACATTATTGATGAAACTGTAGCTGAAGTTCACCAAGAAGAAATGAAAGAGAAGCACATAGAGCAAGGTCCAAGTGTGGGGACACTTTCTGGAAACAATGAGAACCATTTACCATTATCACCAGCCCCAGATGATCCAGAGCCTAGCTATGAGCAAAAATTAGAATTAAAACCCCTCCCTCCACACCTCAAGTATGCATACCTTGAGGATAATCAGAAATTTCCAGTTATCATTGCAAGAGAACTTACCTCTCAACAAGAGGAGCAACTGCATTACAATTGTCTTGGATCTTGGGTTGGAGAATTGAAGAAATTCTGTTTCAATCTCAATCTTGGATCTCTCTGCTTTACTCACTGCATAATTGAATTAAATTTTCTGTTAATTGCTCTTCATCTCTTTTCTTTGCAATTTACATTTTCTTTGCAAGTGTTCTTTTTGGATCTAGGAAGGCATTGAGATCTAGACTTGGTTTTCTAGTCTCTGGGCCCTGAGATCTCAATTTTACATTCTCTATTTCTTGCTTTTAATGTTCATTTACTTTACTGCTTCAAGATCCGTTTCAATCCCAATTCCCTTTTACTCTTCTGTTTGATGCAATTTAACTTTTCCTTGTTTAATTACTGCAAATCCACGTCCCAATCCCCTTTACATTTCAAGCAATTTACATTCCTTGCACTTTAAGATTCCGCAGTTTACATTTCTTGCACTCTAAGTTTCTGCCATTTAATTTCTTGTCCTTTACGTTTCAGCAATTTATTTCTTATTCTCTTTACTTCAATGCAATTTAATTCTGCAAGTCACAAAACCATCAACCAAATCTTGATTCGCTTGACTAAATCAACCACTAAACTAAAATTAGCAACAATTTGAGCAAATGGCCAAGAGAATTGATAGTCTTCAAGTTGCAGTAGTCAACACTAGCCAATCATCAACCACATGGGGACAGAGTGAAGAAACTCAAGAAGAACAACAACAAGAGCAAGTACAGTATATGCACAACCAAGGACCAAATGAAGTGTATGGTGACACATACAATCCATCCTGGAAGAACCACCCAAACCTCAGATGGGGAGATAACCATGCCCAAAACCAACAACCATGGCAGAGGAACTCAAACCAACACAACCCAAGAAGCAACCAAAATCACAACCAGCAGCAGACTAACCAAAACCCCTACAGAAAATCTCAAAACAACTACCCCAACATCAACCAATACCAATCTAATAACCAACCCACCAACCAAAATGCCTACCATCCACCACCCACATCTCATAACCCACCTCAAATATCACCTGAAGCCCAAAGAATCACTCACTTGGAGGCCATGATAGACAAAATGCTGAAACACCAGGAAATGGTAGCCAAGAATCAGGAAGCCTCCCTGAAGAGCCTAGAAAGATAGATGGGGCAACTCTCCAAGCAAGTATTTGTTGAGAGACCCTCAAACTCACTGCCCAGTGACACAATTCCAAATCCCAAGGAAGAATGCAAGGCAATACAATTAAGGAGTGGGAGAACATTGATAAGCAACAATGACACTACAAGGAAGCAAGCAGAGAACACCAAAGAACCAATGGAGGATGAGAATCAAACAAGGGTAGATGAGGCTAAAGAGCAAGTTGTGATGCCAAACAAAGACACTGAAAAACTCAAAGAGAAGGACAACCAGCCACATAGCTCAAAGGAAGGAGCTCAGGGGCAGCAGCAAATAGGAAAAAGCATCACACCTCCACTGCCATATCCCCAGAGGTTTAATAAAGAGGTTAAAGACTAGCATTTTCACAAATTCCTTGAGATTTTTAAGAAGCTGGAAATCAATATTCCCTTGGCTGAAGCACTTGAGCAAATGCCTCTATATTCCAAATTTCTGAAGGATCTTATCAACAAGAAAAGAAGTTGGCTTGAAAGGGAAACCATATTACTCACCGAGGAATGCAGTGCTGTGATTCAACGGGGTATTCCACCAAAACTTAAGGATCCGGGAAGCTTTGTAGTCTCATGCACTATTGGCAAGATAATTCTCAACAAGGCTCTCTGCGACCTGGGTGCCAGCATCAATTTAATGCCTCTCTCAATGATGAGAAAACTTGCCATAGAAGAACTTAAACCTACCAGGATGTCACTAGTCATGGCTGACAAATCAATCAAGGCACCCAATGGAATTGTGGAGAATCTGTTGGTGAAGGTTGGGGAGTTTATTTTCCCAGCAGACTTTGTAATTTTGGACACTG
>NC_029794.2:47880679-47881289 GCF_000816755.2 Arachis ipaensis
ACAAGAAGCATGTGTTGTCCCCTGCATCTTTAAATTCAATAAAAGAACAGTTTGAATGTGAAGTAAAATAGTCTCTGTTAGATAGAAGTAGAATAAAAGTAAGTGGTGGTATGTGTGTGAGTGTATAATAGCTCACTTTGAATGAATAAAGAGCCAGGATATCTTCTTCTAAGTAAAGAGTGGCCCACTGTCTATGAATCTCAATTGAATTAAATTCCTTGGTTAGAAAGAAAAACAAAAAGAAGGAAAGAAAAAAAAATAGCCAAAAAAGTGGCAGAACAAAAGAAAAACAAAAAGAAACAAAGCTGGACACCAATAGCTTGAACTTTGAAATATATGCCTGTGATGTTTTTGTACTAGGATCTGCTTGGATTAGTAAGCTCTTAGGAGTGCCTCAACACTCGGTGACTTGGATTAACTAATCCGGGATCATCAGCTGAAAGTCCACTATCAAGAGCAACCTAACTACAAGGCATTTAGTAACCCAAAGAGGTGCTGGGCATCAATGTTTTAAGAAGGGATGTGAGCCAAGTGTCCATGGTGAATAATGTGTCAAGTATAAAGAAAAGAAAATGAACTTGCTACACATGACACTCAAATAAAGCTTATG
>NC_029794.2:47882715-47897990 GCF_000816755.2 Arachis ipaensis
CTGCATAATTGAATTAAATTTTCTGTTAATTGCTCTTCATCTCTTTTCTTTGCAATTTACATTTTCTTTGCAAGTGTTCTTGTTGGATCTAGGAAGGCATTGAGATCTAGACTTGGTTTTCTAGTCTCTGGGCCCTGAGATCTCAATTTTACATTCTCTGTTTCTTGCTTTTAATGTTCATTTACTTTACTGCTTCAAGATCCGTTTCAATCCCAATTCCCTTTTACTCTTCTGTTTGATGCAATTTAACTTTTCATTGTTTAATTACTGCAAATCCACGTCCCAATCCCCTTTACATTTCAAGAAATTTACATTCCTTGCACTTTAAGATTCCGCAGTTTACATTTCTTGCACTCTAAGTTTCTGCCATTTAATTTCTTGTCCTTTACGTTTCAGCAATTTATTTCTTGTTCTCTTTACTTCAATGCAATTTAATTTCTACAAGTCACAAAACCATCAACCAAATCTTGATTCGCTTGAATAAATCAACCACTATACTAAAATTGCTCAATCCTTCAATCCCTGTGGGATCGACCTCACTCCCGTGAGTTTTTATTACTTGATGCGACCCGGTGCACTTGCCGGTTAGATTTGTGTGTTTTGGGAGAGATTCATTTTTCCTCCAAAATATCTCATCACTCAGTGTGCTGAGAAAACATAAGAAAGCAATTGGATGGAGCTTGGCGGATATAGTAGGCATCAGTCCCCAAGTTTGTGAGCACAGAATATTCTTAGAAGAGGGAGCAAAGCCTATCCATCAGCCTCAAAGAACACTGAATCCCACCATCTTAGAAGTTGTCAAGAAGGAAGTGACTAGGCTACTTGAAGTAGATATCATTTACCCCATCTCAGACAGCGAATGGGTCAGCCCAGTACAAGTAGTGCCCAAGAAGTCTGGAGTCACAACAATAAAGAATGAGCATGGAAAACTCCTGACAACTAGAGTGCAGAATTCATGGAGAGTTTGCATTGACTATAGGCGTCTGAACCAAGCCACTCGCAAGGATCATTACCCCTTGCCATTTATTGATCAAATGCTTGATTGCCTGTCAGGTAAATCTCATTATTGTTTTCTAGATGGTTATACAAGATATTTTCAAATTCATATAGCTCCTGAAGATCAGGAGAAGACCACTTTTACATGTCCCTTTGGAACGTACGCTTATAAAAGAATGCATTTTGGCTTGTGTAATGCACCCACTACTTTCCAAAGATGCATGATGAGTATCTTTTCAGATCTCATTGAGAACTGTATGGAAGTTTTTATGGATGATTTTAGCATATATGGTGATTCATTTAGCCTTTGCTTGGATAGTTTATCTAGAGTATTAGACAGGTGTGTTAGTACAAACCTTGTGTTAAATTTTAAAAAATGTCACTTTATGGTAAAACAAGGAATTGTACTAGGACATGTTGTGTCTAGTACTGGTATTTTTGTAGATCCAGCAAAGGTGGATGTTATTTCTAGTTTACCTTACCCCTCCTACGTGAGAGAAGTCCGTTCGTTCCTTGGCCATGCAGGTTTTTACAGGAGATTCATTAAGGACTTCAGTAAGGTAGCACTGCCTTTATCCAGATTGCTGCAGAAAGATATTAAGTTCGAATTCAGTGAGGATTGTATGCAGGCATTTGATAAGCTGAAGATCGCTCTGACTTAAGCTCCAATTGTAAGAGGACCAGACTGGAGCCATCCATTTGAAATTATGTGTGATGCTTCCAACCATGTAGTAGGAGCGGCGCTGGCTCAGCATGAAGGTAAGGATCCTTTTGAAATTGTTTATGTATCTAAGACTTTAGATGCTGCTCAATCTAATTATACTACTGCTGAAAAAGAGCTTCTTGCTATTATTTTTGCTCTGGATACCGAGCCTATTTACTTGGTACTAAGGTAGTAGTGTACTCAGACCACGCAGCTCTAAAATATTTATTAGCTGAAAAGGAGTCCAAACCAAGGCTAATACGTTGGATACTGCTGCTGCAAGAATTTAATTTAGAAATCAAGGATAGAAGTGGTAACCAAAATCTAGTAGCGGACCACTCGAGTCGCCTTGAGCACATTAAGGATGACTCCACTCCTATAAATGATAATTTCCAATTTGATAGTTTATATGCAGTATCTAAGATAGTTCCTTGGTATGCACCTGTAGCTAATTATCTAGTTAGCTACACTTTTCCTCCAAATTTCACTAAGCATCAAAGAGACAAGATGAAAAGCGAGTCTAAATATTTTATATGGGATGATCCATATTTGTAGAGGTGTGGTGCTGACCAGGTAATTAGACAGTGTGTGCCTCAATTAGAATTTTAGTCCATTTTAGAGGCCTGCCACTCATCTGAGAGTGGAGGACATTTTGGCCCTCAAAGAACAGCTAGAAAAATTCTAGACTGTGGATTCTGGTGGCCTACTCTTTTTAAGGACGCTGCTGAATTTTGTAAATCTTGTTCTCCATGCCAAAGATTTGGGAATATATCCAAGAGGGATGAGATGCCTTAACAGATTATGCTTTTCTGTGAAATTTTTGATGTTTGGGGCATTGACTTCATGGGTCCATTTCCAAATTCTAATGGTTACTTTTATATACTGTTAGCGGTAGATTATGTTTCTAAATGGGTGGAAGCAATTCCTACCCGCACTGATAATGCTAACATTGTTGTTTCCTTTGTTAGAAACCATATTATTTGCCATTTTGGATCACCACGAGCAATCGTGAGCGATCAAGGCACTCACTTTTGTAAGAGGAGACTAACATGATTACTAAAGAGACATGGGATAATTCACAAAGTAGAATCAGCTTACCATCCCCAAACCAATGGCAAGAAGAAGTCTCTAACAGAGAGATAAAATGTATTCTGGAGAAGATAGTAAAACCTCACAGGAAGGACTGGAGTGCCAGGCTACAAGCTGCACTCTGGGCATATAGAACAGCTTACAAGACACCCATTGGGAAGAGTCCCTTCCGCTTAGTATACAGAAAGGCTTGCCACCTTCCAGTAGAGGTGGAACACAAGGCTTTCTGGGCTGTGAGGGAGTGCAACATGAATCTTGAGAAAGCTGGTGCTGAAAGAAAGCTGCAACTAGCAGAACTGGAGAATCTTCGCCTAGAAGCATATGACAACTCCAGGAGATACAAAGAAAAGATGAAGGCTGTCTATGACAAGCACATAAAAAGGAGAGAATTCAGACCAGGAGAGTTAGTTCTTGTTTATAACTCCAGACTGAGGCTTATGCCAGGCAAACTGAGATCAAGATGGGAAGGTCCATACAGAATAGAAAAGGTAGAATCATACGGAGTTTTCCACCTGTGTCATCCTTCTAGCTCCAAATTCTTAAAGGTCAATGGACATCGCCTGAAGCTTTATCACGGTGAAAAGATAAAGAATAACAAAGAACTAGAGGTTTTCCTCTTGGAAGACCAACCAACAGACGCAGAATGAGCCTAACGAGCGTCCAACTTAAGGACGTAAAAGCAAAGTGCGAGGTGGGAGACAACCCACCATGGTATGATCGTTCCGTTTCAGTCTTAGATTTATTTCACTTTATTTCATAATTTTATGGTGTTAATGACTCTTATCATAATTTCTGCATATAGCCTGCATTTATATTTGCATTAGTATTTTGCATATCTTAAGAAAAAAAAAAAAACACGCATGTGACGCGTCCGCGTCATAGGTGCATTCGGAAGAAAAGAAAATTGAACAGAAAGTCACGCAAGAGCGTGGCTGGAGGTGTGCCTTAGGCACAATCATGCCCACGCGACCGCATCAAGAACGCGTCCGCGTCCTTTCGGAAACAAGCCTCCCACGCGTCCGCGTCACCCACGCGAACGCGTGCCCCTAAAAATCGACGTAAAAGAGGTGTATGGCAGCAAGTTATGATGGAGCTGGGCTGGAATGATGCTAAAAGCACCAGCCCCATCACGTGACCGCGTGCCCTACGTGGCCGCATTGTCCTCAAATATGGCCATTCACACGATCGCGTCACCCGAAATTTTTGGCAAAATGGGTTTGAAACAGAGAGTTGCGCGAACGCATGGCTGCCCTCGTGCCATTTGCACAAAACAAGTCACGTGACCGCGTGACCCACGCGTCCGCGTCACTTGACAAATATCACACACCACGCGACCGCGTGAACCATACGTCCGCGTCACATGCGGCGCACAGAATTTCCACATCAGCCACAATATCTTATCTTTTCTTCCCCAAATCCTAATTTTTCTTTTCTCTTAGTATTTCTTTCTTCTTCCTTCTTCCTTCTCTACTCATTCTCACTTTTTACTTTCTTCTTCCTTATTTTTAACATCGATTATCAAGGTTCTTTTCTTTCTTTCTTTACTTTTTACTTTTCCTTTATTATTTTTATTTATGTTTTCTTTTCCTTTTTACTTTCGTTATCTATATTTTCTTTTCTTTCTTTTTATTCCTTTAATTGGTGTTAGCAAATTAATTAGGTGATTATTTTCTTTTATAATTTTTGCTTGTGAGTTATTGGGGAATTGTTTGACAATTATATATTACTTTTCATAAGGGTTGCTTGCATGTTCAATTTACTACTTTTAATAACATATTCATCATGCATGCTAAGTGTTTGTGAAAAAGCCCGTATGGCATTGTGCATTATTTTAAATTATTCTATTCTACTACTTTAATGCCTGTTTTTCACAAAACTCCTTTTTTATTTTATTAGTTAAATATAATTGTCAATACAAACAGATTATTAGTTTGAAAGGCTTGGTAATCTAACTTGGACATTGAATGCTTGATCTATGCTATTCATGCCTTTGCCAGCATGTCAATAAACATCTTGCATTTAAATGCCATCACATGCACCTGCTATATTACCTTTGATGAACTTTTCACATGTAGTCTAGACCATATGTTAACGACATCCTTCTTTATCGTGCATTGATTATCACCTTTACTATTCGCTCCCTTGCTCGAACCCTTAGCTTTACATGTACTTACCTCTTTCCTTTTTCAGAATGGCCACCAAGAAAGGTAAAGAGAAAGCTACTCCCAAACCACCAGTAAGGAGAGGAACAAAAAGACCATTAATGGCAGAACCTTCTTCAACAATGGTGAAACCCTCAACAAAACGAATCAAGAGGATCATCAAGGTCGATGAAAAAGAGAAAGCCTTCCCAGCAAAGGACACTGCGAGGTTCACTAACCGCTACTGTGAACAGATGTTCCCCATCTTGGCAGCAAGGAATTATAACAATGAGCACCTTCTCATCCTCCCAACCCGCATTGCTGACGTTGTTGAGCCCCACATTGAGTGAAGACAATGGAAATTCCTACGGAGACAGCCACGGCAGGTTAATCTATCATGGGTAGTAGAGTTCTACTCAGATTTTCACATGCCAACCATGCAGTCAGTCTATGTCCGTCAGAAGCAAGTCCCTATAACAGAAGAAGCCATTCAACGAGCTTTAGATCTTCCCCTTGCTCCAGAAGGATTGAACGCATTCCAAGAAGCCTCATTCAAGCGCCAGACATACCAATTTGACTGGGACACCATTCTCAGAATTATTGCACAACCTGCAGCAGATGGATCTACGGATACCATTGATCCCGACCTAAGGGCATATCGGCTTCAGCACTTGCTTTGGAAGCTCGAGTATGGGCACAAATCATGTCCTATTACGTCTTTCCAAGCACTTACAAGTCCTCCTTCACTACAGACATGGCTGTTTTACTCTGGTGTATCCTTACAGACCAGCACCTCAATTTACCAAGACACATTCGGCATGCTATGGGACACGTACAGATTGTGGGTAACTTACCTTTCCCCGCCTTGGTTTCAGATCTCGTCTTAGCAGCCGGAGTCTCCTATAGAGCTGGGGATACCAAAGCCATGATTCCACGAGATGATCAATACGTCCCTAACGAGAAGTATATCAGACCTCCAGCAGCCACTATCAACCGGAGCACAGAACCAACAGAAGACATTCCTCCTTCAACACCACAAGCACCTTCAACAAACCAATTGCTCCACAAGATCCTTGAAAAGCTAGACCGGCTTGAACGGAAAGGAAAGCAAAGAGAGCGCCGTAACAAGCGCAGATTTACATACCTCAAGGAGCTTCTTGTTGGTAACCAACCACCTAGAGAAGACCTAGACAACCCAGACTCTACCTCATTTACCAGCACAGGGAGCCATGACGGTCCCGATGGTGGAGATGCTGCTACCAACCCCCCTTTGTTCCTGACAGATGGCACCGAGGATGGTGCAAAGCCTTAAGTATGGGGAGGTCGGTCAGTACTTGACTTCCGGAGGTAATTTTTTTTCCTTTAAACACCAATAATATAGGATATTTAGTTAATTTTTCTTTTGTAGAATAGGATAAATTGCATAGTAATAGGTTAATTACATGCATATTCTACTTGATTGAAAAACAATAAGTTTCTTTTTAAGACCCTATTTTTGAAAATTTTCACTAATTTAAAATAAATCTTTTGTGTTAAACTTGTTAGAAGTTGTAATTGAAACATAGTTTAAAAAGCTAAGAACACACAACCCGTGAGATTTTGAGCCTAATTACATGGTTACATTATTTAACCATAAATATTTTATTCTTGTGTGTTTACTTCTTTATGATTGTAATCTTTATTTTGTTTCATCCTATATGTCCAATGTTTAATGTATTTATATGCATGCATATGATTGAGGCCATTAATTGTTTAACTCACTTATCCCAAATAAGCCTACCCTTCAATTACCTTTGTTAGCCACTTTGAGCCTTTTAAATCCCATTTGTTCTATATTTTACCACATTACTAGCCTTAAGCAAAAAATAAACAATTAAATATCCCAATTGAATCTTTGGTTAGCTTAAGATAGAAATTGTGTGTTAATTAAGCACGGGAAAATTATGGGAACATAGGTTAATAAGGGAATGTGTCATGATAAAATAATGGGAATTTGGGTACCTACTCATGTGAAACTAGAAAAATTAAAAATCCATGTGCATTGATAAGCTATGTTATTTTCCTAGTAATTAAAAAAAATTAAAAAATATTCAATAGATAAGTAATTAAATAAGGGGACAAAATTACCCCAATTCTAAGTTAAGTAAAGCACAAATGCATATGTGATACAAGTTAAAATAAAAGGTTAACACAAGAGTATGTAATGCAAAAGTGAAAATTATGGGTAGCTAGGCATGAATTAGAACTAAATAGAGTATGTGTATGTATGCTAGATAAGAGCTTAGGTTAGTCAAAGATTCAATTTTTAGCTCACTTAGCCATATGTATACCCTTACCCTTACCTTAGCCCCATTACAACCTTGGAAAAGACCTCATGATGTTGCATTGAACATTAAATATTGTTGATTGGTTAGGTGAAAAACAAAGTTTAGAAAGCATGATTAGAGAAGAATAGAGTGATTACCCTATACACTTGAGAGACTAGAGTGCACATACACCATTAGAGAGGGTTCAGTGCTTAATTCTATGTTCCCTGCTTTCATGAGCTGTCTTCTTACAATGTTACCTGTTTTTACTATATAATTTGAATTAGTGAAATCTAATTTATATTTATCTTGAAGAGCTTGTTTCCTTTTAACCAAGTAGACAAGAATCATATAGTTGCATTCATATATATAGGTTGCATTGCATTGCATGAGTTTTACATTTCCCTACTCATTTATTTTATCTCCTTAAGCTAAGCATGAGGACATGCTAATTTTTAAGTGTGGGGAGGTTGATAAACCATTATTTTATGATTTATATTATGTTTAACTGAGTGGTTTTATCAAGTCTTTACCCACTTATTCATATGATTAGCATGATATTACAATTCCTTCCCAAAATTATTCCATGGTTGAAAACTTGCTTCCTAGAGATCTTTTAATTATACATTTTAACTCTCCTTTATCCCGTTCGATGCCGTGATATGTGTGTTAAGTGTTTCAGGCTTCATAGGGCAGGAATGGCTTAGAGAATGGAGAGGAAGCTTGCAAAAATGGAAGGAACACAAGAAACCAAGGAGATGACCAGTGAACAATGACGAGAGCGCATGGCTCACGCGAGCGCGCAAAAAGAAGAAATTGCAGCGACGCAAACGCGTGGATTGAAGTCTGCACGAATGACGCGAACGCGTGAACGACGCGAATGCGTGACAAGGAAAATCACTGAATGACACGTATGCGTGACCTGCGCGATCTGCCAAAATAACAGAATACGCTGGTGCGATTTCGGGCCACATTTTGACCCAGTTTTTGGCCCAGAAACACAGATTAAAGCTAGGGAACATGCAGAAACTCAACAGGCATCCACACACATTCAGATTCATTGATATTAGGATTATTTTTAGATTTAGATCTGAATCTAGATTAGCTTTACATTAGTAGTTTATGTTTTTGTTTTGGATTTTTGGATGCTGAAGGGCCATTACCTCCGTGAAGACATCACTTTAGTTTGTTTCCCTATTCCTTTACTTTTATTCATTGCTCATTGACCCTATTCAAATAAGTATGTTGCATTTTGAATTTATTAATCAATAGAGTTACTTTTACTTTTAATTAATTTTAGTTTTATATTTTACTCTATTTAATTTATTATGTCTTCTTATATTTTTATGAATATTAATTCCATGTCAATGGAGTAGATTCTCTACTTGACATGGGAGTTGATTAAGAGGTGACACTTGAGTTGGAATGCTCAAGTGCTTGGTTAAACTGAACATTGTTGGCTAATTCTGTATCTACTAACGCTAGACCTTTCCAAGGGAAAGGACTAGGATCTGTGGATAAGAATCAGTTCCATCACTTGACTTTCCTTTACTCAGTAAGGGTTAACTAAGTGAAAACAACAACCGCTTTACATTACACTTGAGAAGATTCCAAAAATTATTTTTAATCAACTCCCTAGTCAAGGCTTTTTATATTAATAATAATTCTTAGTTTTATTGCTTTAATTTATAATTATTTTAATTACTCATTATCCTCTTTCCTGCAACTCGTTGGGAGACGACCTGGGACTCATACTCTCAGTATTTTTAATTCTAAATTTTGTGACAACCCTTTTAAATTTGTGAGGTAGACTTTAGCTGGTTGAGAGCTATACTTGCAACGCATTTCTCTTATTAAGACTCTCTAAATTGGTCTAATTTCTGCCACGCATCAGTCAACCACAATACCAACAACCATACCAACAACCCCCACAATCTCAACCTCAAGCGAAATACCAACACCCCCATAGTAGGCCTAGCCCTCCTCAAGTTAACCAAGCCCTTCCCTCTAATCAACCTCACATGAATGACACAATTCAGACCTTCATGCAAGAACAGTGAGAGTTCCATAAGAAACAAGAGGCATACATGGCTACAATAGCCGATGCCCTTTCCCGTTTAACTCTCCCTCCTCAAACCGCACAAAACACCCAACAAGCTTTATCTTCGAGTAGTTTGCCCTCCCAACCTCAACCCTACCCTAAGGGTAGCATCAATGCCATTACCCTTAGGAGCGGTACTAAACTTGATAAGAATGTTGCTATGCCTACAAGGTTGAGTGAAGAAACGAACAATGAAGAGGTAGGAGATGAAGTGGAAGCGATGAGGGATGAAGATGCAAGTGTTGACAAAAGCGAGGAAGAACCACCCAAGGTTAATGAGCCAAAGAGAAAGACCTTGCTTGAAGAGCCTTTGCCCATTCCTTCCCAACTATAGCCAAGAAGGCCAAGATACAAGAAGAGCTTGACCCTAATATGGTGGAAGTTTTTAAGAAGGTTGAAGTCACTGTCCCCCTCTTTCAAGCCATTCAACAAGTGCCAAGATATGCCAAGTTCCTTAAAGATGTTTGCACTCACAAAGATAAGCTTGGCAACCTCAACACAAAGCCAGTAGATGATTCTATCTCTTCTTTACTTCCTTAAAAATGCAATGATCCCGGCCCATAAAGAGGTCTGGGGCGAGATTTGTGCTAGCCGATAAAAGTATTGTATTAGTTGTTGGGATTGCAGAGAATGTCCTGGTTAATATTCAAGGATTGCTCTTTCCAGTTGATTTTCACATTTTGGAGACCCCTTCCATTGACTCAAACAAGCCATCATCCGTACTCCTTGGATGGCCATTCGTAAAGACGGCCCGCTTCAAGCTAGATGCACATTCCGGAGTCTATTCTTTTGAGTCGGATGGAAAATTGGTCAAGTTTACTTTAGAGGAGTCAAACAAGCCCGTTCTTGAAGTCTATTCTATTTTTGGATGCGACATAGTCGAAGAGCAAGTCATTGAGGATGGCAAGGAGCATGAAAAAGAGGATGTTGCCAAGAAGTCAAATTCAAAGGATCATACTCAACCCAAAAATGCCAAGGAGTTGGATATTTCCCTCCTTGGTGAAGTTTCCAAGTGACAAATGAAGCCATACAAGTCCAACTTAGGACTCTAAACTAAAGTGCTCGGTGGGAGACACCCCACCATGGTGACATTATTCTAACTTTGTCTCTTGTTTATAGCCTTTTGCATTATTTGCTTTCTTGTGATATAATGAATAGTTTTGGTTTGGTTTGACAATTTTGAGTTAAATAAGTTGAATTGCTTGTGGACAATGAAATTGTGCTTGTTTGAATAATTTGGGGTTGGTATGTTGGTAAGCTAAGGGTAGGAACCTTAATTTTCAAGAGAAAAGAATTTTCTGAAACAGGGCATCTGTGCGTACGCATGCACCTGTGCGTGCGCACAAAACTGTGTTTTTGCCACCTGTGCGGATGCACAAACCTGTGCGTCCGCACACACCTTGACATGCCCTCTGGTCACAGCACCAGCACAGCCTGTGCATGCGTGCTGCCCAGTTTTCTTTGACCTGTGCGAGCGTACGGACGCGTGCGTACGCACACGTTCCCTTTCGTGCTTCATCTGTGTGGCCGCACAGAAGTGTGCGCCCGCACACCCATCGCAGACCCCTCTGGTGGTAGCGAGAGAACAGCTTGTGTGCCTGCACAACCTCCCCTATTTCTAACCCTTGTGCGTGCGCACGGATCTGTGTTTGCACGCACACATGCTTTTGTCCGCAGGTGCAAAAAAAAAAAAGAAAGAAAACCCTCTCTATGCGGTCGCACGTCTTTGTGCGTCCGCACGTCCTTTTTCAACCTCTTTGGTCGCAGCGATCGCACGCTGTCTATGCTCGCACCCATCTAAGTCTTCGTCTCTGTGCGTCCGCATAGGACGCGTTGTGGGCATTAACAGGGCAACCTGCCCTGTTGAGAGGCAGCCTCTTTTCTTTTCTCCCTTTCCCCCATTGCTGCTCTCTCTCTCTTCTGAGGCCAGCTCCGCCGGTCCCTGCCGCTGGCCGCCGCCACAATCATCCCACCACCAACAACCTCTCTCTTTCTCCCTTTCTCTTACTTCTCTTCTCTTCTCCTCTCTTCCTTTCTTTTCCTTCTCTTTTCTCTATACACCACCGGTGAGTTCTCTCTTCCGGTGCTTTTTTTTTCCGGCGAACCCAAACGCCGTGATTTTGAGTAGCTATAAGGAGTGCCATTGTTTCACCCTCATTCTTGTGCTTTTCAACCTTTACATCTTAGGTTCTTGCTTTTTCTTTCTATTTATGTTCATATTTTTGCAATTACTTTAATTTCTTTTATGTTGCTTAGATTTCATTAGTTGCTTTCCTTATTGTTTCTTTGTATTGCAAATTCTTGTTGCTTGATCGTTGGGATTGGTTATGAACATATTTGAGCTTGATTGTGATGAACTTGCACATTGCATACTACATGTTCGATGAAATACCTCAATGAATATTTTGTTTGATTCATATGACTTGGCCATCATATGTGTTCAATTTATCTCTTGTTAGGCATATTGTATGAATGGTGCAACTTCTATTATGACTTTTGATGGTAGAAAATTGAAATCACCAATGCATTCCCTTGATTGTTGATGTGAATTTTTGGTTGTAAATGCATTGTGTTGGTGTAATCTAAGTTTCATTTTTCATCTTGAAATTTAAATTGAGTAACCACTTTACAAATGTTCAACTTTTGATGGTGTCTTGATCAAGCATCCTTTGGACTTCCAATTGAGAAAATTGTATGTGTGATTACCACTCTTTGAGGATGAACAATGGACAATTCCCTTTTTGGTGCTTGCCTTAAGGGTGTGATTGTCGTGATATCCGGCCGTTGTGTGTGTTCCAACCGCGTGCATCATTGGAATATACACACCGTGCTTTTGTAAATCACACTACTTCTATAAGCTCTTTTAACATTGTTAGTGCTTCCTCGTTGATTTTACTCTATTATTGCCCTATGATCTTGAAGTCCTTTTCTTGGTATTTTCAGGATGAAGAAGAAGGGTAAGACACCGGTTAGTCTACCGGTTGAGCAAACTCCCGCTCCCTTTCCTGATGTTTGGTGGCATCGCCAAGGTCATAGACCGGAAACCTTGGTTAACCGGAGAGCCGACTCTCAATTCAAGAACATTAAGAAGTGTACAATCCATTGGGAGTGGCTGTTGAAGGTTCCAAGCAAATACAAGGCGACTATTCACCAAAGGATCGCCTCGCTTCATTGGGAGTTTCTTGAGTAAAAACCCATTGAAGTCAATGAGACTATGGTGCGGGAATTCTATGAAAACTACCAAGCTTGGGAAACAAAGTCAATCTTCCTCTGGGGTAAGATGTTGGATACATCCAATCAAGCTCTAGAAGCTATTCTGGACATCTCCCACATTCCATTTGAGAAAGATGGATACTCGAAGATAAAAGAGGATGTCTTCGAAGGAGGAATATCTCTGACTCCCATTCTTGAGAAAATAGGCCATCCTAGTGCATCTTGGGAGTATAGCCAAGGGAGGAAACCTGTTCCCACTAGTATTGCATACTATGATTTGAATGCTGAAGAGCGTATATGGTATCAGATTATGGTGGACTACATCATCCCGAGCACCCACTATACCCATGTGAGATTTAGAACTGCTTTGCTACTTTGGGCTATTATGCAAGGGAAGCATATAGCCATCTTGCCTTTATTGTGCAAATCGATTTAGAAATTGATTGAGAAGAAGAATGTCAGCATTCCATTTCCGTTGATGGTGCGCTTAGCAAACGCAGCGGGGGTAGAAAGGCGACCAATGGACATTATGTTCCGGATTCCTAGAGGCAACAAGTTCATTCCGAGGGGTGATTTGGAAAGATCAACAACCACAACCCCCTCCAAGAGGAAGACACTTACAGCACCGCCATCAACTCTACCATCTTCATCTACTGCTTTACCATTTCTCCATCCTTTTCCGAATCTATTCTGAGACATCTTGCATGATATTCACCACATGGAGCATTTGGAGCGCAAACGTTTTGAGTGGATAGTAACAAAGCTAGAAGGAAGAGACCCCAGCCCGGTTCCTAGAGATTCATTCGAGCTAGCTGGGGAGGAGCATGATGTAGTTGACCATCCCACTCATGAGTCCACCAGCTGAAGGTGGCCCCCTCTTCATCCTCCCGGATCGTGAGCATACATGGAGGACTGTGCACAAATTAAGTGTGGGGGAGGATCGATGACTTCAAGAGGGGTAAAAAAAGGTTCTCTCTTAAAGACACTTTGCAATGTCTCTTGTAGTACTTTTCCTTTATTTTGAGTAGCTTAATTTCTATTGCATCTTGTTTGGTTTGTCTGAATATTTCTTTATTGTTTATGGATAGTTAGTAGTTAATATTTGCATGTTGCATGATAGAATGAACAAGTTGGTGAAACACCAAGAAATTTCTATGAAATTTTCTTTTGAAGGGCACACCATTGATTGAATTGAAGAAAAATTTGTTTACCAACTTGCTTGGAGTATTTTGTTTGTAGAAAATGGAAACGAGCTAGAACAACGTACCTGGTGAGATTTGAGCTTTGATAGATGGTTGCACTTTTCAGCCATAATGTTGTTCTTGTGTGTGATTATACTCCTTTTTTATTGTGACCATTGATTTGTATGATTCTTTATGTCCTGTATTTATGTTTGGATGAATTTAGCATGATTGAGGCTGATGAGCGGATATTTTATACGCTTTTTGGGGATAATTTCATATAGTTTAGAGTGTGTTTTAGTTAGTTTTTAGTCTATTTCTAGTAGTTGTTAGGAAAAATTCATATTTCTGGACTTTACCATGAGTTGTGTGTTTTTCTGTAATTTCAGGTATTTTTCTGGCTGAAATTGAAGGAGCTGACCAAAAATCTGATTCAGGCTGAAAAAGGACTACTGATGCTGTTGGATTCTGACCTCCCTGCACTCAAAGTGGATTTTCTGGAGCTACAGAACTCGAAATGGCGTGTTTCCAATTGCGTTGGAAAGTAGCCATCCAGGGCTTTCCAGAAATATATAATAGTCCATACTTTGCACAAGAATTGATGACGTAAACTGGCGTTCAACGCTCAGTTCAATTAAGAAGTGGGAAAACATTAAATACCCCACTTCAAGGCATCAAAAATTCAAGAAATGAGCAACCCACCAAAGATTATCCTGAGGACAGTAAGAGCCCAGGGAAAAATAATTCTGGCACTAAAACGCCAGAAAATAGGTGGAAGGCTGGCGCTGAACGCCCAGACCATGCCCAACAGGGGCATATTTCTGGCGTTCAGGCGCCAGAAACAGATAGTGAGTTGGCGTCTAACGTCACTCCAGCTTCTGACTCTGGTACGCAATTGCCAGTGAGGGATCAGACACACACAAGTGCTGATAACAACCCCTCTAAAAAGGCTTCTTTAACCACTAAGGTTGAGGAATATAAAGCCAAGATACCTTATCCTCAAAAACTCCGGAAAGAGGAGCAGGATAAGCAATTTGCTCGCTTTACAGATTATCTAAGGACTCTTGAGATAAAGATTCCATTTGTAGAGGCACTTGAGCAAATACCTTCTTATGCCAAGTTCATGAAAGAGATCTTGAGTCATAAAAAGGAGTGGAGAGAAATAGAAAGAGTTCTCCTCACTGAAGAATGCAGTGCAGTCATTCTTAAAAGCTTTCCTGAAAAGCTTAAAGACCCTGGGAGTTTTCTGATACCATGCATATTAGAAGATGATTGCACCAAGACAGCTTTATGCGATCTTGGGGCAAGCATCAACCTGATACCTGCATCCACTATCAGGAAGCTTGGCTTAACTGATGAAGTTAAACCAACCCATTGTTCTTGGGCATAAAATCTCAAACAAGGGAATAGAGGTGGACCAAGCAAAAATAGAGGTAATTGAAAAATTACCACCACCTGCGAATGTTAAGGCAATCAGAAGCTTTCTGGGGCATGCAGGATTCTATAGGAGGTTTATAAAGGATTTTTCAAAAATCGCAAAACCTT
>NC_029794.2:47898264-47901880 GCF_000816755.2 Arachis ipaensis
AAACTGTTCGGAAGCAAAAAGCTGCTAGTCCCGCTCATCTAATTAGAATCTGAGCTTCAATCAAAAACTCTGAGATATTATTGCTTCTCAACCTATTAGTCTTCTATTTTATTTGTCTAGTTGCTTGAGGACAAGCAACAGTTTAAGTTTGGTGTTGTGATGAGCGGATATTTTATACGCTTTTTGGGGATAATTTCATATAGTTTAGAGTGTGTTTTAGTTAGTTTTTAGTCTATTTCTAGTAGTTGTTAGGAAAAATTTATATTTCGGGACTTTACTATGAGTTGTGTGTTTTTCTGTAATTTCAGGTATTTTTCTGGCTGAAATTGAAGGAGCTGAGCAAAAATCTGATTCAGGCTGAAAAAGGACTGCTGATGTTGTTGGATTCTGACCTCCCTGCACTCAGTGGATTTTCTGGAGCTACAGAACTCGAAATGGCGTGCTTCCAATTGCGTTGGAAAGTAGACATCCAGGGCTTTCCAGAAATATATAATAGTCCATACTTTGCACAAGAATTGATGACGTAAACTGGCGTTTAACACCAGCCTTCTGCCCAATTCTGGCATCCAGCGCCAAAAACATTGACAACGGTGATCCACCAACACACAGCTTGCCATAGGAGGACATGCGTGCGTGAATCAGAAGACAGAGGAAAGCAGAGATTCAGAAGGCAAAGCATCTCCAAAACTCCAACATATTCTCCATTACTGCATAACAAGTAACCTTTAATCCATGCTCTATTGTTTATTTGCAATTCAACTGATAAACATAATTGACTTCCTGACTAAGATTTACAAGATAACCATAGATTGCTTCAAACCAACAATCTCCGTGGGATTCGACCCTTACTCACGTAAGGTATTACTTGGACGACCCAGTGCACTTGCTGGTTAGTGGCACGCGTTGTGAAAAGTGTGATTCGTGATTTGTGCTACCAGAGGCCATTTTTGATGATAAACTCACTAACCTACATGGCCAACCCTTGCATTCACCTTTGTGAACCCCTTTGAGCCTACGAATCCCCTTTTGTTCTGATGATAGCACATTACTCCCCTTAAGCGGAAAACCATTTATGTCATTGAATTATTCTTTGATTAGCTTGGATGGATTAATGTGTAAATTCTAAGTGTGGGAAAATTTTGGGAAGCAATGGTGATAAAGGCATGAACTCTTTGTGACAATCTTTTTGGGCAATTAGGTAATGCTCATGCATTTTGATTTTAGAGAATTTGTCGTGTCGGTATAGAATTTCACAATTGAAATCTCGTTGCAAGTATAGTTCTACACCAACAAACAATCCTCCCAATAAAAAATTTAGGTTGTCACAAGTAACAAACCCCAAATAAAAATTAACCGAAGTATTTGAACTCCGGGTCGTCTCACAAGGAATTGCAATGAAGTACTCAATTATTGGCTATAAAGATTGACGAACTGATTCTTGTCGGTAAAGAATTTTTATAAAAATAATTGCGTTATAAGTATAGTTTCTAAACCAATAGAGAATCCTTTCGTACAAAAATTTTGGTTGTCACTTATGTAAACCCATAAAAATAATAAACCGAAGTATTAAAACCTCGGGTCATCTTCTCAAGGAATTGCAGGAAAGTATGATTTATTATTGGTGGTGCACGAAATTGTGATCCCTGGTAATAGCTCCAAAAACTTAGTGCTCTAATCTTAATTCATAATTTGTCACAACTTCGATACAACTAACCAGCAAGTTCACTGGGTCGTCCAAGTAATAAAACCTTACGTGAGTAAGGGTCGATCCCACGGAGATTGTTGGTATGAAGCAAGCCCGGATCTCAGGAATGGCCATCCATGGGTTCTAACTTATACCACGAAGATACTAATAACTCAGACTCGGTCCCCTGTATTAGATATCCAAGAGATATCCATTCAATCTAAGGTAGAACGGAAGTGGTTGTCAGGCACGCGTTCATGGGGGAATGATGATGACTGTCACGATCATCAAATTCATAGTGAAGTGCGAATGAATATCTTAGAAGCGGAATAAGTTAAATTGAATAGAAAAACAGTAGTACTTTGCATTAATCTTTGAGGAACAACAGAGCTCCACACCTTAATCTATGGTGTGTAGAAACTCTACCGTTGAAAAATACATAAGTCAAAGGTTTAGGCATGGCCGAATGGCAAGCCCCCATGATCTAAGAACTAAACGTCCCAAGATGTCTAATACAATAGTAAAAAATCCTACTTATACTAAACTAGTTACTAGGGTTTACAGAAGTAAGTAATTGATGCATAAATCCACTTCCGGGGCCCACTTGGTGTGTGCTTAGGCTGAGCTTGAAGTTTACACGTGCAGAGGCTTCTTTTGGAGTTGAACGCCAAGTTGTAACGTGTTTTTGGCGTTCAACTCTGGTTTGTGACGTGTTTTTAGCGTTTAACTCCAGACTGCAGCATAGAACTGGCGTTCAATACCCTTTCGCGTCATCTAAACTCAGACAAAGTATGGACTATTATATATTGCTGGAAAGCGCTGGATGTCTACTTTCCAACGCCGTTGAGAGTGTGCCATTTGGAGTTCTGTAGCTTCAAAAAATCCACTTTGAGTGCAGGGAGGTCAGAATCCAACAACATCAGCAGTCCTTCTGCAACCTCTGAATCTGATTTTTGCTCAAGTCCCTCAATTTCAGCCAGAAAATACCTGAAATCACAAAAAAACACACAAACTCATAGTAAAGTCCAGAAATGTGAATTTAACATAAAAACTAATAAAAACATCCCTAAAAGTAACTATATCCTACTAAAAACACACTAAAAACAATGCCAAAAAGCGTATAAATTATCCGCTCATCACAATACCAAACTTAAATTGTTGCTTGTTCCCAAGCAACTGAAAATCAAATAGGATAAAAAGAAGAGAATATACTATAAATTCCAAACTATCAATGAAACATAGCTCCAATCAGATGAGCGGGACTTGTAGCTTTTTGCCTCTTGAATAGTTTTGGCATCTCACTTTATCCATTGAAGTTCAGAATGATTAGAATCTATAGGAACTCAGAGTTCAGATAGTGTTATTGATTCTCCTAGTTCAGTATGTTGATTCTTGAACACAGCTACTATATGAGTCTTGGCCGTGGCCCTAAGCACTTTGTTTTCCAGTATTACCACCGGATACATAAATGTCACAGACACATAACTGGGTGAACCTTTTCAGATTGTGACTCAGCTTTGCTAAAGTCCCCAATTAGAGGTGTCCAGGGTTCTTAAGCACACTCTTTTTTGCTTTGGACCTTGACTTTAACCGCTCAGTCTCAAGTTTTCACTTGACACCTTCACGCCACAAGCACATGGTTAGGGACAGCTTGGTTTAGCTGCTTAGGCCAAGATTTTATTCCTTTAGGCCCTCCTATCCACTGATGCTCAAAGCCTTGGGATCCTTTTTATTACCCTTGCCTTTTGGTTTTAAGGGATATTGGCTTTTTGCTCTTGCCTTTTGGTTTTAAGAGCTTTTGGCTTTTTCTGCTTGCTTTTTCTTTTTCTTTCTATTTTTTTTGCCATTTGTTTTTTTTCTGCAAGCTTTGTTCTTTGCTGCTTTTTCTTGCTTCAAGAATAATTTTTATGATTTTTTAGATTATCAAATAAC
>NC_029794.2:47901949-47925807 GCF_000816755.2 Arachis ipaensis
ATAATTAAACTAAGTTCAAGGATAAATTTGAAACTCATGTACTTCTTGTTCTTTTGAATTAAAAACATTTTACATTTAAGAGGGGTGATGGATTCATAGGACATTCATAACTTTAAGACAAAGTTACTAAATACTAATGATCGTGTAATAAGATACTAACATAGGTAAGCACTTAACATAAAGAAAATGAAAAACAGAAAATTTGAGAACAAGGAATGAGTCCACCTTAGTGATGGTGGCGTTTCCTTCTTGAGGAACCAATGATGTCCTTGAGCCCTTCTATGTCTCTTCCTTGTCTCTGTTGCTCCTCCCTCATTGCTCTTTGATCTTCTCTAATTTCATGAAGGATGATGGAGTGCTCTTGATGTTCCACCCTTAGTTGCTCCCAATAATTGTGTGGAGGAAAATGTATCCCCTGAGGTATCTTAGGGATCTCTTGATTTGCAGTCAAATGTTCTACTACTGAGCTATAGACCCTTGAGATGAATCTCTCCATCTCCTATGACTCGGAGGTGGAAGCTTTTGTCTTCCCTTTCCTCTTTCTAGAGGTTTCTCTGGCCTTAAGTGCCATCAATGGTTATGGAAAAACAAAAGCTATGCTTTTACCACACCAAACTTAGAATGTTGCTCACCCTCAAGCAAAAGAAGAAAGAATAGAAGAAGAAGAAGAAGAAGAAGAAGATATAGAGGAGATGTGGGGATGTGTGTATTCGGCTATATGGGTGGGAGTGAGTGGGAAAGTGATTTTGAATTTTGAAGGTAGGTGGGGTTTATGGGGAAGAGTGGATGGATGTGAGTGGTGAAGGGGTAATAGGGAAGGGTATTTATTGGGAAGAGAGGATGAATATTGAGAAGAGGGAAGAATATGAGTGGAGGTAGGTGGGGATCCTGTGGGGTCCACAGATCCTGAGGTGTCAAGGATTTCCATCCCTGCACCATTGAGGCATGTAAAATGCATTTGCATGCAATTCTGGCGTTTAAACGCCGAATTGATGCTTGTTCTGGGCGTTCAACGCCCAGATGCAGCATGTTTCTGGCGTTCAGCGCCAGCTTTCCTCAGTATACATTTCTGGCGTCTGAACGCCACGATGCTGCTTGTTTTTGGCGTTCAACGCCAGATCCATGCTCTGTTCTGGCATTGAACGCCAGCCAGATGCTCCTTACTGGCGTTTAAACGCTAGTAAGCCCTTCCTCCAGGGTGTGATTTTTCTTCTGCTGTTTTTGATTCTGTTTTTGATTTTTCTATTTATTTTGTGACTCCTCATGATCATGAACCTAATAAAACATGAAAGAACAATAAGAATGAAAATAAAATTAGATAAATAAAAATTGGGTTGCCACCCAACAAGCACTTTTTTAATGTCAATAGCTTGACATTGGGCTCTCATGGAGCCTCACAGATGTTCAGAGCATTGTTGAAACTTCCCAACACCAAACTTAGAGTTTGGATATGGGAGTTCAACACCAAACTTAGAGTTTGGTTGTGGCTTCCCAACACCAAACTTAGAGTTTGATTGTGGGGGCTCTGTATGACTCGGTTTTGAGAGAAGCTTACTGTGCCTTTTTTCCATGTTTACAGAAAGATGTCCTTGAGTTTTAAACACAATGGAGTCCTCATTCAATTGAAGGACTAGTTCACCTCTGTCAACATCAATCACAGCTCTTGCTGTGGCTAGGAAGGGTCTTCCAAGGATGATGGATTCATCCTCATCCTTCCCAGTATCTAGGATTATGAAATCAACAGGGATGTAAAGGCCTTCAACCTTTACTAACATGTCCTCTACCTGTCCATAAGCCTCTTTTCTTGAATTATCTGCCATCTCTAATGAGATTCTAGTAGCCTGCACCTCAAAGATTCCCAGTTTCTCCATTACAGAGAGTGACATGAGGTTTATTCCTGACCCAAGGTCACATAGAGCCTTCTCAAAGGTCATGGTGCCTATGGTACAAGGTATTAGGAATTTTCCAGGATCCTGTTTCTTCTGAGATAATCTCAGTTGATCCAATGCATTTAGTTCATTAGTGAACAGGGGAGGTTCATCTCCCTAAGTCTCATTACCAAATAAATTGGCATTCAGCTTCATGATTGCACCAAGAAACTTGGCAACTTGCTCTTTAATAACATCCTCATTCTCTTCTGAAGAGGAATACTCATCAGAGCTCATGAAGGGCGTAAGGAGGTTTAATGGAATCTCTATGGTCTCTAGATGAGCCTCAGATTCCTTTGGTTCCTCAGAGGGAAACTCCTTATTGATTACTGGACGTCCCAAGAGGTCTTCCTCCTTGGGATTCACGTCCTCCATTTCCTCCTTGGATTCGGCCATGATGGTTATATCAATGGCCTTGCACTCTCCTTTTGGATTTTCTTCTGTATTGCTTGGGAGAGTACTAGGAGGATTTCAGTGATCCTTTTACTCAGCTGGCCCACTTGTGCCTCCAAATTTCTAATGGAGGACCTTGTTTCATTCATAAAACTCAGAGTGGCCTTAGATAAATCAGAGACTAAATTTGCTAAGCTAGATGGATTCTGCTCAGAATTCTCTGTCTGTTGCTGAGTGGATGATGAAAAAGGTTTACTATTGTTAAACCTGTTTCTTCCAACATTATTAAAGCCTTGTTGAGGCTTTTGTTGATCCTTCCATGAGAGATTTGGGTGATTTCTCCATGAAGGATTATAGGTGTTTCCCTAGGGTTCACCCATATAATTCACCTCTGCTATTGCAGGGTTTTCAGGATCATAAGCTTCTTCTTCAGAAGATGCCTCTTGAGTACTGTTGGATGCAGCTTGCATTCCATTCAGACTCTAAGAAATTATATTGACTTGCTGAGTCAATATTTTATTCTGAGCCAATATGGCATTCAGAGTATCAATTTCAAGAACTCCCTTCTTCTGAGGCGTCCCATTACTCACAGGATTCCTCTCAGAAGTGTACATGAACTGGTTATTAGCAACCATGTCAATGAGTTCTTGAGCTTCTGCAAGCATTTTCTTTAGGTGAATGGATCCACCTGCAGAAGTATCCAATGACATCTTAGCTAATTCAGACAGACCATCATAGAATATATCCAGGATGGTCCATTCTGAAAGCATGTCAGAGGGACACTTTTTGGTTAGTTGCTTGTATCTCTCCCAAGCTTCATAGAGGAATTCACCTTCATTCTGTCTGAAGGTTTGAACATCCACTCTAAGCTTACTGAGCTTTTAAGGAGGAAAGAAGTTGGCTAAGAAAGTCATGACCAGCTTATCCCAAAAGTTCAGGCTATCTTTGGGTTGAGAGTCCAACCACACTCTAGCTCTGTCTCTTACAGCAAACAGGAAAAGCATAAGCCTGTAGACCTCGGGGTCAACCCCATTGGTCTTAACAGTATCACAGATCTACAAGAACTCAGTTAAGAACTGAAAAGGATCTTCAGATGGAAGTCCATAAAACTTGCATTTCTATTGCATCAGAGAAACTAATTGAGGTTTCAGCTCAAAATTGTTTGCTCCAATGGCAGGAATGGAGATGCTTCTTCCATGTAAATTGGAATTAGGTGCAGTAAAGTCACCAAGCATCCTCCTTGCATTATTATTATTTTCGGCTGCCATCTCCTCTTCCTGTTCGAAAATTCCTGTAAGGTTGTCTCTGGATTGTTGTATTTTAACTTCTCTTAGTTTCCTTTTCAGAGTCCTTTCAGGTTCAGGATCTGCTTTAACAAGAATGTTCTTGTCCTTGCTCTTGCTCATATGAAAAAGAAGGGAACAGAAAATAATAATAGGGATCCTTTTTACCACAGTATAGAGGTTCCCTTGTGTGAGTAGAAGAAAAGAAGATTAATAATGAAGAAGAGACGAATTCAAACTCAGAGGAGAAGAAGGGGTTCGAATTTTGGGTGAGGAGAAGTGTTAGTAGATGAATAAATAAATAGAAGGAGATGAAAGGTGAGAGGATTTTTGAAAATTAAAAATTAAAAGTTAAAGTTAAATTTTGAAAATAGTTTTTGAAAAAGGTTAGTAATTTTCGAAAATTAGGAATGAAATAAAATTAAAATAAAAAATTAAAATAATTAGTTAATTTAAAAAGAAATTTTGAAAAAGAGGGAAGGGATTTTCGAAAATTAAAGGTAAAAATTTAGTTGGGCAGTTTTACTAAAGATAAGAAATAAACAATTAATTAGTTAGTTGAAAGAGATTTGAAATTCAATTTTGAAAAAAATAAGAAGATAAGAAGTTAGAAAAGATATTTGAAAAAGATAGGTTTTGAAAAATTTTTGATGCAAAGAAAACATGCAAGACACCAAACTTAGAAATCTTTAATGCTTAGACACTATGAATGCAAAGATGCATATGAAAAACAACAAAAGACACAAAATAAGAAAAAATCAAGATCAAACAAGAAGACTTACCAAGAACAACTTGAAGATCATGAAAAACACTATGAATGCATGAATTTTCGAAAAATGCATAGATTTTTAGAAAAAATGCAATTGATACCCAACTTAAAAATTGACTCAAGACTCAAACAAGAAACACAAAATATTTTTTTTTGATTTTTTATGATTTTATTAATTTTTTTTTTAGATTTTTGTATATTTTTTTCGAAAAACATATAGGAAAAAGGAAATAAGAAATTAAAAAATTTTTAATAAGAATTCCAGGAATCTTTCAATGTTAGCCTAAAGCTCCAATCCAAGGGTTAGATATGGCTTACTAGCCAGTCAAACTTTAGAAGATAGAAATCAGGCATATAACAGCTGATGCTTCATCCAACTTCAAGTGGAAGCCCCATTCCAAATGAATTAGATGTGGTTTTACAGCCAGCCAGGCTTCAATATGCTTCATGAAACTCTAGAATTCTTTCTTAAAAAATTCTGAAGAAAAATATATTTTTAAAAATAAATTTTTTTTCGAATATTAATTGGAAAAAAAGAAAAAGAAGAAAATATTTTTTTTTGAAAAAATTTTTTTGAAAACTTTTTGAAAATAAAATAAGAAGAAAATTACCTAATCTGAGCAACAAGATGAACCGTCAGTTGTCCAAACTCAAACAATCCCCGGCAACGGCGCCAAAAACTTGGTGCACAAAATTGTGATCCCTGGTAATGGCTCAAAAAACTTGGTGCTCTAATCTTAATTCATAATTTGTCACAACTTTGATACAACTAACTAGCAAGTGCACTGGGTCGTCCAAGTAATACCTTCTTTATGAGTCTTAGCCGTGGCCCTAAGCACTTTGTTTTCCAGTATTACCACCGGATACATAAATGCCACAGACACATAACAGGGTGAACCTTTTTAGATTGTGACTCAGCTTTGCTAAAGTCTCCAATTAGAGGTGTCCAGGGTTCTTAAGCACACTATTTTTTGCTTTGGACCTTGACTTTAACCGCTCAGTCTCAAGTTTTCAATTGACACCTTCAAGCCACAAGCACATGGTTAGGGACAGCTTGGTTTAGCCGCTTAGGCCAGGATTTTATTCCTTTAGGCCCTCCTATCCACTGATGCTCAATGCCTTGGGATCCTTTTTATTACCCTTGCCTTTTGGTTTTAAGGGCTATTGGCTTTTTGCTATTGCCTTTTGGTTTTAAGAGCTTTTGGCTTTTTTTGCTTGCTTTTTCTTTTTCTTTCTATTTTTTTCGCCATTTGTCTTCTTTCTTTTCTGCAAGATTTTTGTATTCACTGCTTTTTCTTGCTTCAAGAATCATTTTTATGATTTTTCCGATTATCAAATAACATTTCTCCTTATCATCATTCTTTCAAGAGTCAACATATTTAACATTCATAAACAACAACTTCAAAAGACATATGCACTGTTCAAGCATACATTCAGAAAACAAAAAGTATTGCCACCACATCAAAATAATTAAACTAAGTTCAAGGATAAATTCGAAACTCATGTACTTCTTGTTCTTTTGAATTAAAAACATTTTACATTTAAGAGGGGTGATGGATTCATAGGACATTCATAACTTTAAGGCAAAGTTACTAAATACTAATGATCATGTAATAAGACACTAACATAGATAAGCACTTAACAAAAAGAAAACGAAAAACAGAAAATTTGAGAACAAGGAATGAGTCCACCTTAGTGATGGTGGCGTTTCCTTCTTCAGGAACCAATGATGTCCTTGAGCTCTTCTATGTCTCTTCCTTGTCTCTGTTGCTCCTCCCTCATTGCTCTTTGATCTTCTCTAATTTCATGAAGGATGATGGAGTGCTCTTGATGTTCCACCCTTAGTTGCTCCCAATAATTGTGTGGAGGAAAATGTATCCCCTGAGGTATCTTAGGGATCTCTTGATTTGCAGTCAAATGTTCTACTACTGAGCTATAGACCCTTGAGATGAATCTCACCATCTCCTATGACTCAGAGGTGGAAGCTTTTGTCTTCCCTTTCCTCTTTCTAGAGGTTTCTCTGGCCATAGGTGCCATCAATGGTTATGAAAAAACAAAAGCTATGCTTTTACCACACCAAACTTAGAATGTTGCTCGCCCTCGAGCAAAAGAAGAAAGAATAGAAGAAGAAGAAGAAGAAGAAGAAGATATGGAGGAGATGGGGGGATGTGTGTATTCGGCTATATGGGTTGGAGTGAGTGGGAAAGTGATTTTGAATTTTGAAGGTAGGTGGGGTTTATGGGGAATAGTGGATGGATGTGAGTGGTGAAGGGGTAATAGGGAAGGGTGTTTATTGGGAAGAGAGGATGAATGTTGAGAAGAGGGAAGAATATGAGTGGAGGTAGGTGGGGATCCTGTGGGATCCACAGATACGGAGATGATCCTGTGGGGTCCACAGATCCTGAGGTGTCAAGGATTTCCATCCCTGCACCATTGAGGCATGTAAAATGCCTTTGCATGCAATTCTGGCGTTTAAACGCCGAATTGATGCTTCTTGAGTCTCTGCATGTTCCTTGACTTTAATCTGTGTTTCTGGGCCAAAAACTGGGTCAAAACGTGGCCCGAAATTACCCCCATCATTTTCTGAGATTTCTGCAGATCGCGCATGTCACGCGTACGCGTTGGTCACACGAACGCGTCGTTGGACGTTTTGGCGTGTCACGCGTTCGCGTCAAGCACGCGCTCGCGTCGCTTTGCAGAATTCCAATCTACGCGTACGCGTTAGGCACGCGCACGCGTCACTGCAATTTCGCCATTTCGCGCGGTCGCGTGAGCCATGCATCCGCGTCATTTCTCGCTGGTCATCTCCTTAGTTTCTTGTGTTCCTTCCATTTTTGCGAGCTTCTTCTCCATTCTCTCAGCCATTCCTGCCTTGTAACCCATGAAATCACTTAACACACATATCACGGCATCGAATGGTAATAAGAGAGGATTAATATTAGCAAATCTAAGGCTAAAGAAGCATGTTTTCAATCATAGCACAAAATCAGGAAGGAAAATGTAAAACCATACATTTTGTATGAACAAGTGTATGAAAGATGGATAAAATCCACTCAATTGAGCACAAGATAAACCATAAAATAATAGTTTATCAAAGATATTTTGGGGTTTTTGGGATAAGAGACATGAAATGTAAATAGCAATGAAAATAAACTAACAACTAAAAAGGTCTTGCAAAGGTTGGCGGTCAAGGATCTCTATCTTTATCACTAACCACAACATGAAAATTGGCAAGGATCAACCCCATTAAGTCATCCTCTAACTAATAAAGGAAAGTCAAATGAGCTATGTCAATCCAAGTCCATAAGTCCTAGTTCTACACTAAATCAATTAGTGAGATCTAGCGTTAATGTCTCCCAGTCGTCAATCACTTGGACATTAGTAACTCAAGAGTGCCTAAGTTGCCTTCCCAAGCCAAGAGCATAAAATTCTACTTTAAAGACCAACAAAGAATTTTTCCAAACACTTGGAAGGCATAAAAGGAAAGCATAGTAAAAAGTGCAAGAATAATAAAACTACCAACTACCAATTGCAAGAAAAGTAAATCAACAACTCAAATCATCAATAAAAGAACATCAAATATAAATTTCATAAAAGAAAATATCCAATTCCAACAAGAGTTCATGAACATAAAAGAGGTATAAAAGTAAAATTAACACTACAAATCTTGAGAATGAAAGAGTAGAAGCAAAAAAATCATAAAGAAAATAAGATGAAAAGATGAGATTAAACCTAACCTAATTCTAGAGAGAAGAGGGAGCTTCTCTCTCTAGAAACTAACCTACATGATGCTATACTACTAAACAATTGCTCCCCCCTTGTCCAAGCTTGAATTCTGCATGAAATAGCATTAGAAATGAGTTGGGTTGGGCCCAAAGTGCTTCAAAAATCGCTGGGGGCGATTTCACTTTAGTGGGCCACAAGCAGCATCGGCGCGCATGCGTACATGGCGCGTGTGCGCCCATAAACATGAAGCAATATATAGAAAATTTTATGTCATTTTGTAACCGCAGATGTTAGCTTTCCAACGCAACTAGAAGCGCCTCATTTGGACCTCTGTAGCTCAAGTTATGGTCGATTGAGTGCAAAGAGGTCAGGCTTGACAGCTTTACTGTTCCTTCATTTCTTCATGAGTTCTCCCACTTTGCATGCTTTTCTCCTCATTTTTTCCATCCAATAATTGCCTTATAAACCTGAAATCACTCGTCAAGGCATCGAATAGAATTAAAGTTAATTAAATTTACCTATTTTAAGGCCTAAAAAGCATGTTTTCACATTTAAGCACAAATCAAGGGAGAATTGCAAAACCATGCTATTTCATTGAATAAATGTGGGAAAAGGTGATAAAATCTCCCAAATTAAGCACAAGATAAACCACAAAATCGGAGTTTATCATATTTCACTAATTAAAACATATGCATCCATAGTTCAATTAAAAAAAATTTGTGCATAACGAAGTATGAATAAAAAGAGTAAATAAAGGATGCACATGCCATTTTTGGAAAGAAAATGCATGAGTGAAGTGAGATAGAAGAAAAAGAAATGGGTAGAAAGGTTGCATTATCATGTGTACATTGGTGATGTAGGTTTGGGTGGACACTCAAGCTAATCAAAGAACTAATTCTTTAAGTCCATTTAACCATATTTCATCCTACCTAACCTTAGCCCCATTACATCCCTCTAAAGACTCATGATATTTGTTATTCATGCATTAAATACTAGTTGATTGTTAGATGAATCGCAAATCTTTGAAAAGCATGATAAAAGGAGAATTGAGTGGTTAAACCCTAAACACTAAGAGAATTGAGTGGATACACATCTGGTGAGGGGTTCGATCGCTCAATTCTATGTTTTTACACCTTATATTGCATCTTCTTGCAAGTTGTTTGATTGGATAGTTTTGACAACTTCAATTCAATTCTTTAGACATTGATCTTAATGCATGAACTCTTTGCATTGGCCCTAAAATTCTCTTGTGATGGATTGGAATTTCATGGTTTGTTTCTACCAACTCTCATCATAGTATATTTTGGTGATTAGTCTTAGGATGGTTGCATGCATTTAAGTAGTATATAGCATAAGTCATTTTCCCTTTCATATATCTCCTTTGTGTGTTAAGCATGAGGAAATTATAGTGTTTAAGTATGGGAGAATTGATGAATCCATATTTGATGATGATTTCTGGTTAGAATTGGATGGATTTTCATCATATAAACTTGCACTTATTCCATTGATTAGCATGCTTTTGAACTTTCCTTCCAAATTGTGCTTGATTATGAAAATGTGCTCTTTTGTGCCTATTTAATCTATTTTATTCTATTTGCCTTCCATTCGATGCCTTGATGTTGGTTGTGAGTGATTTCAGGTATATAAGGTAGAAATGGATTGGAGAAAATGGAAGAAGAGCATGCAAAGTGAAGGAAACATGAAGAATCAAAGGAGATGATCTCAGAGATGTGTGCGTGCGCACAGCTACCTGTGCGTATGCACAGCCGCCCAATCAGAGCGCATGGAGTGTTTCGAGCGCGTCGCGCATCCAACCAAGCATCGCTTAGTGTGCGTGCGCACAGCCTCTTGTGCGTACGCACAGGCCTGGATTTATCGCGAGGCATGCGGACGCACGTATCTATGCGTCCGCACAGGTGTCCGCACATGACTTCATTAAAATAGCATGTGCCTCGTGATTTAGGGGCTTTGGAGGCCCATTTCTGAAGTTCTCTAGCTCATATTAAAGGAGGAAATGAAGACATAACATAGCATATCATGAGGATAGTTTTAGGAGTAGTAGTAGGAAGCTTTAGTTAGTTTTTCTCTAAGTTTTTCATCATCTCTATTAGGGTTTATATTAGGGTTTTACATTCAAGTGCCATTTCCATTTTTTATCTTGGATTTTGCTAGCTTACATTGTAAGTATTCTATTGTTATTACTCTTTATAGTTACATTGTCATTACTCTTTCTTCTAATTCAAGTTATAGTTCAATTTTTCTTCTCTCTTGCAATTTCAATTTCTTGTTGATGAATTTAATGTTTGATGTTTGTTTCATGCTTCCTTATATTATTCTTGTTGATTGAGATCAATAGTTGCTTTTAGTTTTAAGCCATTTCTCATTTTTTCCATGTTTGAGGTTTATGCGCACCAAGTGTTTGACAAAATGTCAAACATGGTTTTAGACTAAATTTTTGGTTCTTGGCTTGGGTAAAGTGAGAAATTGGGTTTCTAGAGTTGGAATGTCCGATATTTAGTTTCAATTCTTGGGTTGTTAATTGTTTTTGTTCCCACTAACGCTAATTTGTTGCTAAAGTAATTAGCAAGCAAGTTAGGATTTGTGGGTTAAGGACACTTATGCCCATTTAACTTACCTTCCGATGTGAGGGTTGATCAAGTGAGACTAATCATCATAATTGTCATAGTTATGGTTCCAACAAGGAAAGGACCCTTAGCTCACTCCAAGCCAAGACTCTTTTTGATGCTTTTAATCTTTCATACATTTCCATGTTAATCTCTTTTATTCTTTACTTGTTTATATTACATAGTCGGTTCTTTAATTTCTTAATTAGTTCAATCGTTACAATTTTGCATGTTCTTTTATTGCTTTATATGTTCATTTCTTCATTCACAAACCCTTGATCACTTCAACCGGATTCGCACACTCATTGTTCTAAAGTACTCATTGGGAGACGACTCGGGAGTCAAATACTCTCGGTTTTGATTTAGTTTTGAATTGTGACACATCTTGTGAACCTCTAATTTGATCGGTGGTCAACTTGTTGGGTTAGGACTATACTTACAATGCTAATTCCAATTTTGAGGAAAATTCCTAACCTATGCTTTTGGTCATTGTCAAGCGCTCTTTTATCGTCACTTGCTTGACGTCCTCTTCTCTTGTTTATCTCAGTTCATGAATGCTCTCCTCCTTGTTCCAAGGCCCTCCCAAATAATGCTTCACTCTATGACCATTCACTGTGAAAGTGTTCTTGGTGGCTTCATTCAAGAGTTCAATATTTCCATATGGAGAAACCTTGGTAACCAGGTAGGGGCCAGTCCATTTGGACTTGAGTTTTCCAGGGAAAAATTTGAGACTGGAGTTATATAATAATACATGCTACCTTGGCTCAAACTCTCTCCTTGAAATTTTCTTGTCATGCCATCTTTTTGCTCTCTCCTTGTGTATCTTAGCATTCTCATAAGCTTCCAATCTGAATTCATCCAGCTCATTGAGTTGCAAGAGTCTTTTCTCCCCTGCTACTTGAGAGTCAAGATTAAGAAGCTTAGTGGCCCAGAAAGCTCTATGCTCTAGTTCCACAGGGAGGTGACATGACTTGCCATATATTAGCTGAAATGGAGATCTCCCAACTGGGGTTTTGAAAGCAGTTCTTTATGCCCACAGGGCATCATCTATCTTTCTTGCCCAGTCTTTCCTTGTGACTCCAACAGTCTTCTCTAAGATTCTCTTTAGCTCCCTCTTGGCCAATTCGCCCTGACCATTGGTTTGAGAATAATATGGTGTGGCTATTTTGTGATTTACCCCATATTTGTGGAGTAACTTCTCCATTTGTTTGTTGCAAAAGTGGCTGCCACCATCACTAACAAGACCCTTAGGTACCCCATATCTGGTAAAGATGTATTTCTTGAGGAATTGGAGAACAATTGGTGCATCACATGTAGTTGTTGCTATGGCCTCCACCCATTTGGGGACAAATTCCACAACTACTAGTATGTATCGGAAGGAATATGATGGGGAAAAAGGTCCCATGAAGTCTATGCTCCAAAGATGAAACAATTCCACTTCCAAAATAAAGTTTTGAGGCATCTCATTCTTTTTTGTTAGGCCTCCTGTCCTCTGGCATTCATTGCATTGCTGAACAAACTCTCTGGCATCCTTGAATATGGATGGCCAATAAAAGCCACTTTGAAGCACCTTAGCAAGCTGTTCTTTCTGGCCCAAAATGTCCATCATAGGCTAAGCTATGACAATGCCATAATATGTCTCTCATCTCACTTTCAGGAACACACCTTCTTATTACTCCATCATGACATCTCTTGAACAAAAAGGGTTCATCCCATAAGAATTTCTTGGCTTCACTGTGAAACTTCTTTATTTGTTACTTGGTGAACTCTTGGGGAATTCTTCTTCCAACCTTGTAATTTGCAATATCCGCAAACCAAGGTGTTGACTGGACTTGAAAGAAATGTTCATCTGGGAACTTTTCATTCACTGGTTGTGGTGCATTATTGTTGATCTCTTGTGGTAGCCTTGACAAGTGGTCTGCAACTTGGTTCTCACTTCCTTTCCTATCCCTTACTTCAATGTCAAATTCTTGTAGCAACAGCACCCACCTGATGAGTCTTGGCTTTGCATCCTATTTAGACATGAGATACTTGAGAGCAGCATGATCAGTATATACTACAACTTTTGAACCAATCAAGTATTGTCTAAATTTATCAAATGCATATACAACTGCCAAGAGTTCTTTTTCTGTGGTGGTATAATTTTTCTACGCCTCATTTACTAATTTGCTTGCATAATAGATAACATGATGCAGCTTGTCTTTCTTTTGTCCCAATATAGCACCAATTGTAACATCACTTGCATCACATATGAGTTCAAAAGGAAGTCCCCATTCTGGGGGTGTGATGATTGGTGCTGTAATGAGTTTCTTTTTCAAGGTTTCAAAGGCATGCTTGAAATTTTCATCAAAGTAAAATGGATTGTCAACCACTAGCAAGTTGCTTAGTGGTTTAGCTATTTTTGAAAAATCTTTGATAAATCTTCTATAAAATCCAGCATGCCCAAGAAAGTATCTCACTGCTTTCACATTAACAGGCATAGGCAGTTTTTCTATGATTTCTATCTTAGCTCTATCAACTTCTATTCCCTTGCTTGAAACTTTGTGCCCAAGAACAATTTCTTCTGGCACCATGAAATGACAGAGAATATGGAAACCATACACCTTTGAAAGGTTGCTGGGGCATTGCATAGTCCAAAGGGCATCCTCCTGTAGGCAAAGACTCCAAATGGACATGTGAAGGAAGTTTTCTCTTGGTCCTTAGGGTCTATCACTATTTGATTGTATCCAGAGTACCCATCTAAGAGGTAGTAGTAAGCATGGCCAGCCAATCTTTCTAGCATCTGATCAATAAAGAGGAGAGGAAAGTGGTCTTTCCTTGTCACCCCATTCAATCTTCTGTAATCAATGCACATCCTCCACCCCGTCACTGTCCTTGTAGGGATGAGTTTATTTTTCTCATTGAAGATGATTGTCATGCCCCCTTTTTTTGGTACCACTTGAACTGGACACACCCAAAGGCTGTCAGAAATTGGGTATATGATTCCAGCATTCCATAGCTTCATTACCTCCTTTTGAACTACTTCCTTCATGGTTGGGTTAAGCCTTCTTTGAGGTTGCACCACTGGTCTTGAGTCTTCTTCCAGTAGGATCTTATGCATGCAAATAGCAGGGCTTATTCCCTTGATGTCATCAATTGTCCATCCTAAGGCTGTCTTATGAGTTTTCAACACCTCAATCAGTTTACCTTCATCATGTATGTTTAAGGATGAAATTGATGATTATTGAGAGGTTATCCTCTCCACCAAGGAAAGCATAATTGAGATGGGGAAGAAGGGGTTTCAATTATTGCTTTGGCACCTTCTCTGTCTTGCCTTCAAGAGAGATTTCAGCCACTTGTTCCCTTGTGACACCTTGATTTGCTTCTATTTCTTCTTCTTGTTCTTTTTGACCGTTGGTTTCATACACTTCTTCCACCAAGTCTTCTGTCATTTTCACCCTCATGTGCTTTTCTTTCTCAGAGGGGTATTGCATTGCCTTAAAAACATTGATGATCATTTGCTCATTATGCACCTTGAGGATCATTTCACCTTTATCCACATCAATGATGGCCCTTGCTGTGGCTAGAAAAGGTCGCCCCAAGATAATCGAGTCGTGTCCCTCTTCTTCTATGTCCAAAATGACAAAATCAGTAGGGAAGATGAATTCCCCAACCTTCACTAATAAATTCTCTACAACTCTATTGGGTATCTTGAATGATCTATCGGCCATTTGAAGTGACATTTTGGTAGGCTTAACTTTCTCTATTGCAAGTTTTTTCATCATTGAAAGAGGCATCAAGTTGATGCTAGCCCCCAAGTCATAGAGGGGTCTTTCCAATGTTATGTTGCCTATGGTGCATGATAGGATGAAGCTCCCTGGGTCTTTGAGTTTTGGTGGAATGCCTCTTTGAATTACTGCACTACATTCTTGTGTCAAGATCACGGTCTCCTTTTCATTCTAGCTTCTCTTTTTGCTGATAAGTTCTTTGAGAAATTTTTCATACAAGGGCATTTGCTCCAATGCTTCAGCAATGGGGAGGTTAATTTCCAGCTTCTTGAAAATCTCTAGGAACTTGGAAAATTATTGATCTTTGAGCTCTTTCTTTATCCTTTGAGGGTATGGCAGAGGAGGGATGTAAGGCTTCACTCCTCCTTTCTTCTCCTCTGGTTGTGGCTTCATGATTTTCTTGCCTTTCTTAGAGGTTTGTGCCTCTTTATCATTCTTGTGGTCCCTTTCGTCCTTCTCTTTTGGCTCTGTTGCTTCCTCATTGATGTCCTTTGTGTCTTCTCCAACTACCTTGCCACTTCTCAACTGCACAGCCTTACATTCCTCCCTTGGGTTGGGGATTGTATCACTTGAAAAAACATTGGCTGGCCGTTCAGCTTGTTTGGCCAATTGCCCCACTTGTCTTTCAATATTTTTCATTATGGCCTCATGTCGTTCTTGTCCTTTGGCTAAACTTTTTGTAGTCTGAGCAAGTGATTGTGTGGTTTGGGAAAGGGCTTTCAAGATTTAAGATCCTAGTTTCCTAATGGAAAATGGGTGGTATGTTGGGGTATGATTGTTGTTGCTGGAAGTTATTTGGGATATTGAGGTGGGTATTTTGTGAATGGAATGGTGGTGTAGAGAAGTTATTCTGGTGGGCTTGTGAATTGTTGTGGGGCGGTTGATAAGTGTTTTGCGATTTCTTGTATTGGTTAGTGTTATTGGATGAGTGATTATGGTTGTTTGTGCTGCGGGAGTTGTAAGAGTTGTGATTCTTTTTCCATTGGTTTTGATTATTGATGCATGGAAACTTGTCTCTCAACAAATTTCCCTTCGGCAAGTATACTGAATTATCGTCAAGTAATAACTCACAAAAGAATGAGGTCGAATCCCACAGAGATTAACAGATTAAGCAATCAATGGTTCATTAATTATCCTAGTCAGATGAATCATTAAGGAGTGATGAGCAACAGGAAAAGTAGATTGCATGAATGTAAAGGAAAAACTATAAAGTGCAGAAAAATAAAATGGCAAGAAAAGTAAACGTAAGAACTAAAAATAAAATGAACATTGGGATCAAGAGATATTGTAATCCTCTGGATCAAGTTCATTCTCATCTCTTCCTCAATCAATGCATTCATTGATCTCCTTGGCAATCTTAAGTGATTGGACCCCAATTCCTTGGCAATCCAATCTCTCTAAGCTTGAACAATTTCCTAATTCCTTGATTTAATTGCTCATAGGAAGAGATGAAGTTTGGTCACTGATTATACCACACACATTCATAGATCAAAGTATTGGTAAGATTAAATGTCACAATATCCATCCAACCCCCAACCTAATCCAATGTGAGAGAGCATTTCTAGCATAATTTCCTCATTCCTCTTCCAAAGTTCAGAGGAAATCCAAGTATGAGAAATTTCTCTTCCGAGACAATTACCCAATTGGATGAAGATCGAAAGCTCTCTAGTAAAATCAAGGGAAAAGAAATAAGAAGAAGAATAAGAACTACAATTGATCCATTGAATCACAATAGAGCTCTCTAACCCAATGAAAGAGTTAGTTGATCAATGCTCTACCAAAATAGAAAAGAAAAAAAGTGCAGAAAAGTAAAGATGAAGATTAAAACTAAAATTGAAACTTCAAAATTCATAAATGAAAAGTACAAAGAAAAGAAAGAGAAGGAAAAGTGTGTGAGGGGAGGGAGTTCGAAGACCCCTCTTTAATCCCCCATTCCCGAATGTCAGTCCCCCTTGAATGTAAAAACTAAGGCCCTTATATAGGCTCTCCTAAAGTACAAAATGAAATTAAAAGCAAATTACAATTAAATGAAAATTCCTATTCTAGATGTTTCTTGTGGCCTTGATTGGTTGACACTTGTGGGCTTGCTTCCTTGAGGTTGGGTGGTCCTTGAAAGAGAAGTGAATCAAGTTGAGGTCCAGGTGCTTAGCATTAGTGCTGAAGTTAGTGTGGCTAACGTCACACTTGCTACCCAGTTGGTATTTTTTTGGGGCTTAAAAGATTCCTCTTGTTTGTGCTCCAATTTTATGCCCACTATAGAGTATTATATATCGTTGGAAAGCTCTGAATGTCAGGTTTCTAACGCAACTAGAATTACATCAATTGGAGCTTTGTGGCTCAAGTTATTCTTGTTTGAAGAAGGCATGGTCAGGCTGCCAGGTGAGACTTTTGTCCACGTTAATGTCCACGTTAGTGTAACTAACGTGGCCATTAACGTGGGTCTTCCTTTGCTTCGCAAACGTTAGTGGCACTCACTTTTTCTACTAACGTTGGTGCTTCCCTTTCCTTCCACGTTAGTTCCCACGTTAATGTAACTAACGTGGGAGCTAACGTGGGTCTTCTTTTGCTTCGCTAGTGTTATTGGCACTCACTTTTGCCAATAACGCTGCTCCTTCTTCAAAGTTAATGCCATTAACTTTCTCACTAACGTTGGGGCTTCGCTTTTCTTCCACGTTAGCTCCCACGTTAATGTAACTAACATGGAAACTAACGTGGGTCTTCTTGCCCTTCACTAACGTTAGTGGCGTTAACATTCTTACTAACTTTCCAAGCTTTCCTTCCTTCCACTTTAATGGCCACATTAGTGGCATTAACGTAGCCACTAACGTGGCTCTTCTCTGCTTCTTGTTACCTGAAATCAATCAAACAAAGTACATCAAAGTCTTGCTCTTAATCATGAGATCATGCATCATCTATTTTATCATTCAATTCATGCATAATTCTCATGAAATCATTCAAAATTCACAATGTTTGTTTGAATCATGTTCATTTTCAACATTCAATTCATGCATAATTCTCATGAAATCATTCAAAATTCACAATGTTTGTTTGAATCATGTTATGAATGCATTTTCAACCAAATACTTGCTTATTTCCTAAGAAAATGCATGAAACCAACCTAAAGCATACAAAAAATGGCTAGTAAAACTAGCCAATATGCCCTGGCATCACAACACCAAACTTAAATCTTGCTTGTCCCCAAGCAAGAAAAGAACTATGCATAAAGAATTCTCTTAATTGGAATGTATTGAAGAATTGCTTATGATGCCTTAGTAGGTGAAGTGAATAAGTGACAGTAGGGTTAACTCTAATTTGTATGTTTATGCAAGGATTCCAGTGCTCATTAGTCCTTACATTTTGGAAGTCTTAGATCTTAGGACTTTCATTCAAATGATATTATGAATCCTCTTTATAGATTGTCACCTTTGAAGCAGCACTTATTTTCTAGCATTTTTCTTTTCTTTTTGTATCTTGGCCTCGACTCTAGGTATCATGTCTCAAAGCGGCTTTTTAAGATAAGCTTTCAATCAATACTCCCAAACCAGTTGGTCTAAGGTATTAGGTGTTGACGCACCCCTTAGGATATACTTGCTCATGCCTCTCTCTTTGACACAAACCCACCACAAGCATGTAACTAGGACAATAACTCTTTGAGTTCTTGTTTCTTTCTTTTTCTTCCTAGTAATTGATGCTCAGAGCCTTGGGCTTGTTCTTTGTTTTTCTTATTCTTTTGTTTTCTTTTGTCGCTGCTTCTTGGATCAATAGATGTTTGAGAAATTCCATAATACTTCTCTAAATTTCATTTCCTGTCTATGAGCTCCATGCAAGTTTTCACAAACATGCAACCTCAATACACCATCATACAATCAGAACCTCCACTCCTCTTAATCTTTTGCTTGCCCCAAGATTTATAAAATTCTTCAACATTTTCCTTTCAAAAGAATGATTTCTTTGTTGCATTCTTAGAGATATTGGGTGCAAGTAAAATTCAAGATGATAATCATGATATCATAGCAACATGTTACAAATCGAATATCAAATTATGCTTATTCACAAGGAGTAATCACACATGCATACAAAGAAGTAATCACATATGCATACAAATTATGCTTATTCACAAGGAGTAATCACACATGCATACATAAACAAAGTAACTTGAACCAAAGGAAATTGGAAGTAAAAGTGCTTTAATTAAAAGGAAATTGGCAGTACTTACAATTAAAGAAGCAAAATCAAAGATCAAGACTTACTATAAAATGCTATAATGGAAATGGATATAAAACTCTAAGAGAGAATTCTACTATCTACACTATTCCTACTCCTAATACTATGAAAAACTCAAAACAAAACCTAATAATCACTCTCCTCTTGATATATGTTGAATTCTCCTTTATATAGCACTCCAAAACAGCATTCCAGCCTTCCCAAATGGGCTAAGAGGCCTCAGAAATCGTGAAGCACGTGTTTCATTAATGCAATCACATGCAGGGACCTATGCGGACGCACAGATGTGTGCATACGCACATTTGGCTGAAAGTTGACCTGTGCATATGCACAGGTACTCGTGCACACGCACACTTCTCTGTGTGTGCTTTTCATTGTTTTCTTCATTTTTTCTCCCTTGTACATGCTTCCTTCCACTTTTTAGCAATCCATTTTTGCCTAAATGACCTGAAATCACTCAACAAACATATCACGGCATCGAATGGCATAAAGGTGGAATTTAAATCACTAATCTAAGCATTAAAACACATGTTTTCACATTTAGGATCAAATTAGGGACAAAACACAAAAGTATCCTATTTTGGTGCTTAAGTGTAAGTTTATGTCATAGAATCCATCCAAATTGAGTCAAAATATATCATAAAATATAGACTCATCGTTTCCCCCACACTTAAATAATAGCATGTCCTCATGCTAAACCAACAAGGAAAATGATCAAAGGGGTAATCAACTTATTAAATGCAACTATCTATATGCATGCAAGTATGTATATACTATATATCTATCTATCTATAATGTCCTAATAGTTTGGTGAAAACAAACAATCTAATTCCAAGCAAGTATATACATATAGGGCTAAGCAGATAATTAATTCAATGCAAACACCATCTATTGAATTCATTTGAGTTTTAAAATGAAGCAACTTGCAAGAATGCATGATAAGAGAAGTGGAAACATATAATTGAGTAATTGAACCCTCACTAGGTGTGTATACACTCTAATAACTCAGTGTCTAGGGTCAATTCACTCAAATCTCCTTCCAATCATGCTTTCAAGGATTTGCTTTTCATCTAACAATCAACAAACAAGTGATGCATGAATGTAATTATCATGAGGACTTCATATGGTTGAAATGGGGTTAGCGTAAAGGTGGGATAGATATGGCCAAGTGGACTAATGCAATTGAATCCTTGATTAGTTCAAGTTCCCACATCAACCTATACCAACCAAATCAAAACAAAATGCAATCCTAACCTTCCATCATTTTCTATTCACTAACACTCATGTATGCTTCTCACAAAAACATCACATATGCATTTCTTTATTCGTTTTTTTTTTAAAATTAGAATTGCATATGGTTTAGTAGTTCATACATGAATACTCCCATTTTCCAAAATTTTCAATAAATACCCAAATTAAATATTTTCTTTTACTACCAATGTTTCCCAAAAGATTCTCCCACACTTGAATGTAACACACTCCTTCAACCTAAGCTAATCAAGGATACAATCCAAGGCAATTCATGTTTTTCCGCTTAGGGTTGTGATGTGCTAATATCAAGAATAATGGGGTAAATAAAGCTCAAAGGGGGTTAACAATGGTAGATGCGAAGGGTAGGCTATATGGGATCAGTGAGTTTAATTCAAAGATGGCCTCAATCATGCTCAATACAATTCAAAATATCAATCATTGGAAATAATGATCAAGCAAAACCAAGATTACAATCATAGAAGAGATATAGCATACAATGAACAAAAATAGCTGTTAAAATGTGTAACCACTCAATATAGCTCAAAAGCTCACAAGGTATTTGTTCTTTACTCTTCTATGTTCCATAAAATCATTCAAGAAAATTTGAGAACAATTTTCCAAATCAATCCTTTAGAAAGCCCAAAATTCTTGGAAATCCTCATTGTTTTTAACCAAAATTATTTCCTATATGTATGTAGTGATGGATGCAAATTTTTCAAAATTTCCTAGTTCTTTTCCTAATTTTCAACAAGCAAAAAGTAACATGAACAATTAGGATCAAAATGAACTAGGCATAGGCTATTCAAATCATCCAATCACAATCCATATCTATACTATGTACCATGCAATATAAAAAGCAATATGCATATATACCAAAATGAAAATGCAATACTAGACATAACTAGAAACAACTAATATATATATATATATATCGAAGTACTAATATGTAGCAAAAAGTGAAGTAAAGTGCCGAAAATATCTACAAAAGCATAATAAAACTAAAGTAAACTAAATGATAAGTGTTCAGGAGAGAATGTTTACACCCAAACAAAATAGTAGATTCTCTCCCACACTTAGATGATGCACGGTCCTCCGTGCTAAAAATCGGACCGGGTGATCAACTCTGGAAAGCTCCACCGTTTGGCGGTGGTGGGTGGTGATGACGGTGATACACAATAATGGAACTGGAAGGCCGTGGGGTGGGCTCAGCTCTATGCTCCTCAAATGCCTGGCAAGCTGGCTCTGCTGCTGTCTCAGCTCTCAGCTCAGCTACAGCTGCCGGTTCCTCAACTATCTGACTAATGACTCTGCTGCTATCTGAACTGTAGACTCCTCAACTGTGGTCTCTGCCGCTGTCTGCTCAGGGGGCTCGTCTGCGTGGCTAGCTTCAGCTGTTGGCTCTTTAGGTTCTAGCTCCTTAGTCTCGGGCTCATGCTCTGGTGTATCCGGAGGAGGTGGCCCAGAATCTCGACCCTCGAATTTTGCCACAATCCACTGGAAGCGGCGAGCGTTGCGGCGCTCAAAATGGTGGAGAGTCTCCAAGATCTCCTGACCCAGCTCATAGGGTGTCTGAAGTCGGGGTGTACTCACAGGAGGTTCTGGAGGTACTGAGGGCTCTGCTGATGACGGCGGCTCAGTGATCTTCCTCTTCTTTTGTGGTGGTCTGTCATAGTCTCCGTATGGCAGGAATGGCTATTTATTGATGAGGACAGATGTCCGGTCTGTTGGACGTCTCTCTACTCCAAATAGAGCGGCTAATCTGGTGATCAACGACGGAAAGGGATGTTGTAATTCTGTTGTTGCATCACCTTCCACATCGAATCTCTAATAAGGGGAAGAACATAGATCCTCCTCCCCTCCAGAATAGCCCATAGCAAAACTGCCACACGGACGCGGATATGAGTGGCATGCGTGCTCGGTAGAATGTAGTCGGTGATGATCTGTTGCCAGATCTTCGCCTCATGGTTTAGATCAGTGCGCGCAATGCTCTGTGGGACTGCATTTTCTCTCCTGCTGTAGTCCCATTTGGCCTCAGGAGTGCCAATCTTTTTCAGAACCCCGTCCAATGAAAGCTTTCCCGATGTCAATTCCTTCACTATCTGAAGGTAAGTGTCACGAGGCAGAGGAACATGCGAAATGTCTAAGAGGGCCTCTAAAGCAGTATCAAAGGTGTCCAGTGTGACACCTCTCAGAAAAATAGTTGGGGCATCCCTCTTTAGGAGATTTGCGTAGAATTCCTTGACCTGGTGTTCATTGACTTTCATTAGATTGAATTCTACGAATTTCCAATGGTAAAAATTTAATCTATTCAAAATTTGGTCTGCGTATTTCTCTGGTAAGTTCAGCTTTCTCTCGTAGTGAAAGGCTTTTGATTCCACTTTCCTGTACTGTTCTTGGGCTTCTGCATTAATGAACGTGTCTGGGTGAGTTCTTGGAGGCGCGGGAAGAGAGTGAGCCAAAAGGATTGGCTTTCTCCTTTACTTTACGAGGCATCCTGAAAAAGACAAAAACAGAAGACAATTCAGGAGAAACAATTAAGAATCACAAAACAAAGAGGAAAGAGTCAAACAATTCAAGTAAGATCCAATAAGTAAACAAACATTCCATTAAGGGGAAATATATATAAAGCAGTGAAATGCTCACAAGGAAATGTATTTACCCAAAATCGAGTAACTTAAGTAACAAATGAAACAATGAACAATAATTAAAGCATACATATGACTTAGGTGTATAATGGAAGTGATTTGACTTGGGAAAAATTGATTATTGCCATTTTGCATTTGAAATTAATAGACTTTGCAAAAATCGGCATGAAAGGCAATAATAATTTGACAATTAAAGCACTTGCCTATTCACGAAAAAGTGATAAAATGATCATAGAACCATATCTTTGTCCCAAAAGCAACAATTGACCAAAATCAAATTGCATTGCTAAAAAAAATATGTAAAGGACAAGTTATCGTACATGGTCATAGATGTTAAAGACATGTGAATAAGCACTAGTAAATTCACTTAACAAACATTGTATGTACTGCTGCTAAAGGCACCAAACAGATTTCAAAATTGCAAGTTTAATGCTAGTTTGGTGTTAAAGCTGAAAGAAATGGCAGTCAGTACATAATGCAGCCAATTAGCATGCTATGCATTTGCAAATGCATCAAACAAAATGATTTTCAGCTTGGTATTATACACAGCTGTAATGTTCGAACTTTTGTTGATATAGAATTTCTCAATTGAATTTTCGTTGTAAGTATAGTTCTAGACCAACAAAGAGTCCTCACATACAAAAATTTAGGTTGTCACATGTACAAACCCCAAATAAGAATTAACCAGAGTATTTGGACTCCGGGTCGTCTCACGAGGAATTGCAATAAAGTGAATGATTATTGGCTATGAAGGAACAAGGGGGTATGATTGATAAAGGGGCAAGGAAGTAAATGGACAAGAATTTAAATGACAAGAAGAGTAAATCAAGCAAGTAACTAAAGAAAGCAAGTAATAAAGAGAGACATTCATGGCAAAAATTGAGATCATAGGCTTTCTTTCCTAGTCATACATTGATTAATTCATCTTATTTAGTCAACTCCAACAAAAGGAATAAGGTATCATGTCATCCTCACATAGGGTGAATGTCAAACAAGACTAATTAATCATGTCACAAATATAAACAAGAATTTATCTTATTACATCATCTCCAACATTGGAAGAAGATATAGGTTATCTTCCATGAGAGAAAGTCTAACAAGACTAGCTAATCTCAATCCAAAAGTCCTAATCATCTCACTAAGTGAATTAGCAAGAGATTAGAGTTAATGGAAACAATACTAACTAACAACTCTAGATCACCAACAAGAGTTGGGTTTTCATGACTCAAGATTACCTAATTACTCTTT
>NC_029794.2:47926034-47991021 GCF_000816755.2 Arachis ipaensis
TAGAGTCCACGTTAACTTAGTTAACGTGGCCTCTAACGTTAAAAGGGGGAAGAAACGCCAACGTTAGTGACATTCAACGTTGTCACTAACGTTGGCCTAAGGAGAAACATACCACGTTAACTCCCACGTTAACTTGGTTAACGTGGGAGCTAACGTAAGAAGCAAGAGTGATCGACAACGTTAGTGACACCCAACATTGTCACTAACGTTGAAAGCAACCACACAACCCCTAAGGAGCCACGTTAACTTAGTTAACGTGGAAGCTAACGTTGATGAGTGAAAGAAACGCCAACGTTAGTGACATTCAACATTGTCACTAATGTTGGGGATGGCTAAGCATGGCCACGTTAGAAGCCACGTTAACCTAGTTAACGTGGACTCTAACGTGAGACATAGGCGCACCTTGGAACGTTAGTGACAATGGTGAGTGTCACTAACGTTCTCGAACTCATATTTTCACTAAACGTTAACACCCCTAACGTCCTGAGCTAAAGTCTCTGCCCACTTCACACTTTCTCTCTGCAAGTAAAGCCAAGCCCAAATGAAGAAGAGAACTGCTTCAAACTCAAGATCCAAAGGCCCAAGATTTGAAGAGCCAACTAGAAGCTGAGAAAAGTAGTATATATAGGAGTAGCTTTGAATTGTTTAGGGAGTTCTGGAAAGTTGGAAAAAGAGAACTACTCTCTGTATTTTACCTTCTCTTCATTTTCTAGTTTTATGATGTTTTCTCCATCTTTGTTTTCATTTTCTAGAGCTATGAACAACTAAACCCCTTTCATTGGGTTAGGGAGCTCTGTTGTAATTTGATGGATCAATACTAGTTTTCATTATTTTTCTTCTATCTTTTCTCTTGATTTTACTTGAAAGCTTTCGATCTTCATCCAATTGGGTAGTTATCTTGGAAAAGAAGCTATTCAAACTTGGATCTCTTCTGAACCTTGAAAGAGGAATGAAGAGATCAAGCTAGAAATGCTTTCTCATGCTGGACCAAATTGGGTTTGGATGGGTATGTGACTATAACCCTCTCAATACTTGATTTGGAAAATGCATGTGGTATAATCAGTGACCATACTTCATCTCTTCTCATGAGCAATTAACCAAGGAATTGGCTATTGATCAAGATTTGAGAGATTGAATTTGTAATTCAATCAATTATGATTGCCAAGGAGATCAATGAGTGCATTGATTGAGGAAGAGATGAAAATGAACTTGATTCGGAGGGTTGCAATATCTCTTAAGCCCAATGAACTCCCCATCTCTGATCTTACCCATTCCCTTTAATTTTTGCCATTTACTTTTATGAGCAAATCCCCCATTCCCATTTACAATTCTGCAATTTACTTTCAGTCATTTACTTCCAGTCCTTTAATTCTAGCATTTACTTTTCTGTTATTTACATTCCCACCATTTTATTTTCTGTAACTCTCAACCCAAATTCTGGATTCGCTCAACTAGAACATTCTTCTAATTAAAGTTGCTTGATCAATCAATCCCTGTGAGATTCGGCCTCACTCTATTGTGAGTTTTTACTTGACGACAAATTCGGTACACTTGCCGAAGGAAATTTGTTGAGAGACAGTTTCCACCCGCATCAAGTTTATGGCACCGTTGCTGGGGATTGATTGTGCATCAACAATGATTAAATTGGAAGATCACTAGATTGAGCATTTTTATTTTGTGAATTTCATTTTCTGTTTGAGTGATTTACTTTCTGTTTTAGTTAAACTTCTTCCCTTCCCCCTCTACTCTTTTGTTTTTCTTTGTTATTTTCAATTCTGTTTGCTAACCCACTAACTGTTTGATATATTGCATCACCCACAACTAACAGTAATTCTGACAAAATACTTTCTACACCTATCTTTTCTTGCTTGCACTTGATGGTTGTATGACAAGGAGAAGAAGCGGGGCTTCAACTTCCTTCGATTCTGAACCTGAGAGGACCTTCCTTAGATTAAGGAGGGAGGCAAGAGGAAAGAAAGTGGTTGGTGCTGAGGAAGAAGAGGAATTCTTTGAACCAAACATGGAAGACAACATGGAAAACCATCATGAAAAAGAGGATCACAACCATGGGGGAAGAGGTAGAGCAAATCATGCTGGGGAGGATAGAAGAGTTTTGGGCTCTTACATCAATCCAAACCTAGGCAATTGTGGAAGTAGCATCCAAAAGCCAACAATCCATGCCAACAACTTTGAACTTAAACCACAGCTCATCACCCTTGTTCAGAATAACTGTTCGTTTGGAGGAGGTGTTCAAGAAGACCCCAATCAACATTTAATCACCTTCCTGAGAATATGTGACACAGTGAAGTCTAATGGTGTTCATCCTGACGCCTATAGACTGCTCTTATTTCCATTCTCACTCAGGGACAAGGCAGCCAAGTGGCTGGAATCTTTCCTAAGGGAAAGCTTGACAACTTGGGAAGACGTGGTGAACAAATTCTTAGCAAGATTTTACCCTCCTCAACGAATCAATAGGCTGAGAGCTGAGGTCCAAACTTTTAGGCAACAAGATGGTGAGACTCTATATGAAGCATGGGAGAGGTTTAAAGACCTAACAAGGAAGTGCCCACCAGATATGTTCAACGAATGGGTGTAGCTGCACATTTTCTATGAAGGGCTCTCTTATGAGTCAAAGAAGGCCGTAGACCATTCATCCGGAGGATCTTTGAACAAGAAGAAGACTATTGAGGAAGCCATAGATGTTATTGAAACAGTAGCAGAAAATGACTACTTCTATGCTTCCGAAAGAGGGAACACAAGAGGAGTAATGGAGCTAAACAATGTAGATGCTCTGTTGGCCCAAAACAAGCTCATTACCCAACAGCTGGCTGACCTCACCAAGAAGATGGAGAGGAACCAAGTAGTAGCAATCTCCACTTCATCAACAACCCAAGAAGGAGTGAATGAAGAAGCAGAGGGTAGTCAAGAGCAAGCCAACTACATTGGGAATTCACCAAGGAAAAACTATGATCCATACTCCAAGACCTATAACCCTGGATGGAGAAACCACCCAAACTTTGGGTGGGGAAGTCAGCAAGATCAAAACCAAGACCAGAGATGTTACAACTCCAACAAAAATGCAGCTCACCAACAATTCACACAGAGGACATCTCAACACCCCCACAACAACACTTCTCCACACGCCTATCAAAACCAAGACAGCACATCTGCTCCGAATCACCCATCAATTGATGACAAGCTCTCTAAGATTGAAACCTTACTTGAAGGAATATGCCAAGAGATTCAAGAAAATAAGGTGTTCAAAGAGGAGGTGCGAGCCAATATTAAGAACCAGGGAGAGACCATTAGGAAGCTGGAATTCTAGGTGTGATGTTTAGCTGAGAAAATTCCCAAACCTACCGATAGCTTCCTAAGTGACACGGAGAAAAACCCCAAAGGAGAAGCAAAGAAAGTAAGATGGGAAGATTGCAAAACGGTCACTACAAGTGATCAAGAGACTGAAGACAAGCAAGGCAAACTTTTCGAACAACCTGAAGACAAGTCAACAAAGGAGGAGGATAGAAATCACCAAGCACCAGAAATCTCACAACAAGAGCTGCTGAAGCTCTATGCACCCTTCCCTCAACTGCTCAATGGTGCTGTGGGAAAGAGAATATACTCAAGGTTCCTAGACTTGTTTGCATCTCTGCATGTAAACATACCATTCATCAAGGCAATTCAACAAATGCCTGCATTCATCAAGTATATGAAGGAACTTCTTCCCAGGAAAAGCTCACTCAAAGGAGGCCAGACTATAGTAATGAACAAGGAATGTAGTGCCCTTATTCAACCTGAGTTGCCTACAAAAAGAAGAGACCCAGGGAGTTTTCACATCCCTTGTGCCATAGGTAAAACTATGTTCGATAGAGCACTATGTGATTTGGGGGCCAGCATCAACGTACTGCCCTTATCCCTGGTGAAGAGGCTGCAGATCAATGAGATAATGCCCACAGATGTAATCATCAGACTGGCTGACAAAACTCAAAAGCAAGCAATAGGAGTGGTGGAAAATGTGTTGCTAAAGGTTGGGAAATACTTTCTCCCAACAGACTTTGTCATCCTAGACATGGAAGAGAGTCACACTCACCCAATCATATTGGGAAGACCATTCCTAGCTACGGCTAGAGCACTTATCGATGTAGAGAAAGGGGAGCTAATATTGAGAATCCATGATGAATGACTCAGCTTCAATGTTTTCAAACTCTCACAAGAAACAGATCAAGAGGACGAGGAACTAAGCACAGATGATAATGAGACACTGAAAGAGGAGACAAGCACTGAAGCACAGCCAGTTCATTCTGAGATCCCATTAATTGATAAACAAGGAAAACAGCAATTGCCACAGCTCAAGAAAAAGTTGGAGGTACCTAAACCTCTAGAGGCAGGTAAAGACAGAATCACAACTCCTTTAGAAAAAGAGGTCACCGAGGGCAAGGCAACCTCAAAAGAAACAAAGAAGAAGGTACCAAGGAGGTGGAGAAATAAGAAGATCCCTATGGAAGACTTCTCTCCAGGGGATAGAGTTGTCTCAGCTTACTTCCCAGATATTCCCCCTAATCTCCCCACTATACCATCCCAGTTACCTAAGGTCTTCACTATCAACAGAGTTCTTTCCCTGGAACATGTGGAGATCATTGATCCAACCAATGGATATAAGTCCACAGCAAGAGGGGAGGACTTTAAGCACTATCAACCACCCTGATGAAGGAAAAACGTCAAGCTAGTGACGCTAAAGAAGCGCTTCATGGGAGGCAACCCATGTTTTATATGTTTTTACAAAATAGTAAAAAAATCAATGTTTATGAATTTCAACCCAAACTTGACAAACTTGGTGAAGTCCTTATTGTGCAGTATATAGTGAGGAACAAGTTTGGTGTTCATAGCAAACCAAGATGCATGCTAGTCTTGGGAGCTTTGAACAAAACTTTTCATCACAATGCTTCAAACTAAGTTTGGTGTCACCCCATGGTGCCACCAAAATACACACCCTCCATTCTCTCACAACTTCTCTATATAAATGACCCTTGTTCCGTACCCACCTTCATTGTCATTACCCACTCTTCACCACTCTCCATTTCGGTACAAGACACTCCCTACCCCATTAAAAACCTTTTTCCCACCTCACTCTCTTTAGTGCAATAAAACCCTGAACAACCAAAAATCTCCACAACTTTGCCACCTTCACATATTAACTATCATTCATGGCATCTTCGGGTTCTAAAAGAAGGAAGGGAAAGGAACCCATGGAAGAACACCCATATGATGAAAAGAGATTTAGAAGCTTGCATCATGCATTGCAATACGGGTGGATGGTTGATAAGGAAATCATTTATGAGCTGGGATTTCAAGTTAAAAAGACTGAGTGCCCCGAAATCATAGAGAAAGTAGAAAGGAGAAGATGGGAGCTCCTCACTGACCCGGTCACTAAAGTGAATGCAAATCTCATAAGAGAATTTTATGCAAATGCGGTCCGATATGATAAGAAAGATGAGTCCTATACAAGCTTTGTGAGCGGAAAGATGGTGGAGTTTGGTACCATGAGTGTCATGAGGGCATTGAAGCTACGGTCTATACAGTTTGAAGAAAAAAGTTATCACTCAAGATTGGACAACCCCAATTATGACCAGATTCTGCAAGATATTTGTGTACCAGGAGCTGACTGGGAAAGGGGTGCGGGAAATAAACTAAAGTTCATTAAGAGAACAGATCTCACTCCTGAAGCCAAGGGGTGGTTTGAGCTAGTGAGAAGGTCTATTCTCCCAGCTGCAAACAACTCAGAGGTGAATGTCAAGAGAGCCACGATGGTGCATTGTATACTGAAGGGAGGAGAAATCAATGTTCATGAACTCATAGCTGAAGGTATTAGAAAGATGGCAGAGAAAAGCGACTCAAGAGGAACGTTAGGTTACCCCAGCACTATTTACCAAATATGCAAGAAAGCTGGGGTGGTTTTTGAAGATGAGAACCCCATGTGGATAAAGGAAGGCATCCCAATTACTGTACGAAGGATGAATGCTGCAGCATCCCCCCTACCTCAACGGAAGCAAAGGAAGAGAACAGCCCCTCAAGCAGTGGAAGGACAAGTCTTAGAGGGGCAAGCACCACAGACCTAGGACATGCACCAATTGCAGGAAGCCATTGATGGCTTGTCTAGACAATATTTAGAAAGCCAAGGAGCACAAAAAGAGCTTCAATTACAGATGATGGGGCAGCAAGAGGAAGCACTCTTAAGATGGATGACTCAGCAAGGTGAGTGGCAAAGGCAAATGATGGAACAGCAACTAAGTCAAGGACAACAATGGGGAGAAACATTCAACAGGATGGAACAAAGGCAAAATGAGCAACAAGAATCCATTCAGAGGCTGATCAACATCCAAGCACATCAAGGGGCACACATACATGAGATGCATCGAAGACAAATAGAACAGGCAGAACTATTGGACGAGCAAAGGGCATTCGCAGAAGGAGTTTACATGAGCGAGACAGGACATCACATAAACACTCAAGCCAGGCTCGGCTACTTAGTGGGACAGCTGCCAATATTGCATCCAGGAATAGCCAGGTATGAAGAAATGAAGGATGAATTAGCACGAGAAGAAAGACAAAGGGTGGAAGAGAGTTATGAGTCAGTGAGGAAGGCACTTGAGGATTGGAAGCAAGCAAGATTGGCATGGATGCGAGGAAATGCAAGAGGAAACAAGGAGGACAAGCAAGGAAAAGAGCATGGACATCCACAACAGTAAAAGGTGGTGGAGTTCCTTCTTTATTCCACCCTTCTCTATGTTTTAAATAAGGAAGATCTTGTATAAAATAGAACTTGCTTCCATGTTATGTTTAAACCTTTTTCAAGTTTGTCTTTTAAGTCTTTGGTATTGAAGAAGGTCTCTGTGTGCTAGTCTTTATGTCATTGCATCCTTACTTTACTTACTTGTATGCTTGTCCCCTTTAAATCAAATGAAAAGAGAATGAGTATTTTCAAAAGACCAGAGTGGGGTTCATACTATGGAGTACATTCATGAGTTTGTGGTATGATCATAAGTTAGCTAAGTTGGTTCAACCATCAGGTGGGATGACAACTATCTGGCCTGAATACTTTGCTTTGAATATACTCATGAGACTAAGTATATGACAAGATCCTAATAAGAGAAAGAGAAAAGAATAATGAAAGTGGAAAAACAAAAGAAACACCTAGCACCTTGAACCAACTGGTTCGGGAGTGTTGGCTGAAAGCTTATCTTAAAAAGTTGCCCCCTTACAGAGCACTTAGCCTAAGAACACCAATAAGCTCTGAAATGACAATTAAAGGGATCAATGAAAAAAAGTATCATGGGATGTAAGCAAGGTGAGTGTTTTAGGACATGATAACGGTCTGAAAGCCAGTAAAGGAATGAACCTAAGTTGCTATGCATGAAACCACCATAAAATCAGTGATATGACTTCCACAAGAATGACTCATTTCTCTTGGCATTCCATTCATCATTCTCTTGTTCCAGTACTTGCTTAGGGACAAGCAAGCTTTAAGTTTGGTGTTGTGATGCCAGGGCATCTTGGCCAGTTTCACTGACCTTTTCTTTACTGTTTTTAGGTTAGTTTCATGCATTCCCTTAGGAAATAAGCTAGTTTTGGGTAGATATTCACTTACACCTTGATTCAAGCATACATTGCGCATTTTACATTATTTCATGAGGATTTTGCATGAGTTTAGTGACAAATTATATGCTGCATTGCCCATGACTTGGACTAGAACTTTGATGCGCTCTATTGCTTGATTTCAGGACCAAAAGAAGCAGGAAATGGGAGCTAACTTGCAAAGTTAATGAGAAAAGTGATTGCCAATAATGCTCTCAAAGCCATCATTGACCACGTTAAGAGTCACGTTAACTAAGTTAACGAGAACTCTAACGTGGAGAGAGGAAGTTGAGCCAACGTTAGTGACACTTAACATTGTCACTAACGTTGGCAAATGCTCATAAGTGGCCACGTTAGAGTCCACGTTAACTTAGTTAACGTGGCCTCTAACGTTAGAAGGGGGGAGAAACGCCAACGTTAGTGACATTCCACATTGTCACTAACGTTGGCCTAAGGAGAAACATACCACGTTAACTCCCACGTTAACTTGGTTAACGTGGGAGCTAACGTAAGAAGCAAGAGTGATCGACAGCGTTAGTGACACCCAAGATTGTCACTAACGTTGGAAGCAACCACACAACCCCCCAAGGAGCCACATTAACTTCCACGTTAACTTAGTTAACGTGGCTCTTTAACATGGGCTTGCCATCCTTCGAGAACGTTAGTGACACTTAACATTGTCACTAACGTTGGGGATGGCTAAGCATGGCCACGTTAGAAGCCACGTTAACCTAGTTAACGTGGACTCTAACGTGAGACATAGGGGCACCTTGGAACGTTAGTGACAATGTTGAGTGTCACTAACGTTCTCGAACTCATTTTTTCACTAAACGTTAACACCCCTAACGTCCTGAGCTAAAGTCTCTGCCCACTTCTCACTTTCTCTCTGCAAGTAAAGCCAAGCCCAAATGAAGAAGAGAACTGCTTCAAACTCAAGATCCAAAGGCCCAAGATTTGGCGCTGTTCGTCAGATTGGGGAGGCGCGGCCTAGGGCTGTCGAGGGAAGGAGAGGTGCAGGGAAGAAACAGGGGAAAATGGAGAAGCAATGTAGGAGAAGAAAGGGAAGAAAGAGAGAGAGAGAGAGGTGTGGTGGTGGAGGTGGTCGGTCGCAGGTTTGAGAGACTGGAGGTGATTGTGTTCAGAGAAGAAGAGAAGAAGAAAGGGGTGGGGTTTGGGGGAAACTGACGTGCGAGTCCTCTTTTTCGAATTAACGTTCGAAAAGTGACCTGTGCAGATGAACAAGGTTGTGTGCGGATGCACAAAAAGGAATAAGGAAAGGTATTCGCGCACAGAGCAGCGTGCGGGCGCTACGAGCAGAAGCCTTCTCGCGTCTTGTGCGGACGCACAAGGGAGCATGCGCGCGCACAGAGGGAAAATAAGGGTTGTGTTCACATGCACAAGTGACGCGTGCGCTGCGACCAGGGGGGTTGTCCAAGGCTGTGCGTGCGCTCAGTGCTATGCACACGCACAAGGGTTCTCTTTTTTTTTTTTGGAACAGGGAAGGTGTGCGGACGCACATAGGGAAAAAGGGGGCAGTGTACACACGCCCAAGCTGTGCGCGTGATGGGAATAGAGGGAGCATTTAGGGGTGTGCGTGCGCACGTTGCTATGCGTACGCACAGGAACTGAAAAACAGGGAAACTATGCAGACAGATGAGGTTGTGCGTACGCATAGGACTCTATTCCTGCAACAAAAATTATGACCCAAGGCATCAAACATGACATCAAAAGTAGGTTTTCAAGTCCCAAAACATTATAAAACTCCTAAAACACATTATTCCACTAAAATTACCTAACAAACATCAAAATAAATCTAACCAACCAAATAATATAGCCAATTATTCATGAAACAAAAGGTTAAAGAGAGAAAGCTAGAAGGATATTACCATGGTGGGGTGTCTCCCACCTAGCACTTTGGTTTATAGTCCTAAGTTGGACTTGGTGAAGAGATCCTTGTTAGGGCGGCTTATGCTTCCACTCCTCCTTGAATCTGCAACCAAGTTTGCTCTTGATTTGACATCTGGAGTCCCAAATAAACTGCATCAAACTCATGAGAGACTTCAAGCTAGCAACTAGGATCCAATTTTGTTGACTCTTGAAATTGATGCCCGGATCCCATACTCTAGTCTTTTGTTCATCCTCTTCTTGATCTTCACCCTTGCACTCGGACGAACAATGTCTTAAATCGCCATTAGAACACTTGTGCACTCTCCGGAATCCACTAAATTGACTCCTGCACCATAATTGAACTCTAAATATTGGATTGGCTCCTTTGATGAACTTTCCATTTCCTTGCCAATTAATGTTCTTCCGTCTACCATCCACTACTCCAAGAAGGGTTTGAAGTTGACAATCCGTTTCTAAGACGGCATATTGATGTGGGGCTAGAAAGCTTGTTGGAGAAATATTTACCCACTCAATTCGTTCTTGCACAACTACTTTCACTTCTTGGTAGCTAAAATCTTCCTCAACCTCTTTTGAATCTTCCTCATCATCACTTAAGTAAAAAATTGAAGGTTGCGTGAAGTCCATATCAACATCTCCTTCCAAATCTAACAATGGAGGTTCATGAAGGTCATTGAAGGAATTACCCAAGTTGGACAAAAAATCTTGAATGATGAAATCCTCTTGATCAATTCCCACAAACTCTTCATTTATCTCCTTTTGTGCTTCATGTTGTGACTTGACATCGTTTTCTTGATTTTGCAATTCTTCTTTCACTCCACACTTTTCACTTGGTTCCACACATTCATCCACTAGAATTTCTTGCTTGTGGCATGAACATAATGAAGCTAAATGATCCAAAGCTCTTGCTAAGGTAGACATGACTTGCTCTTGCTTCTTCTGGAACTCTTGTTGTTTTTGAATGAGCATGAAAAATACTTCTTGTGTGGCTTGATCCATATATGAAGATAAAAATTGAGGTGATGAAGGTTGACAATCAAACTCATGAGGGTAAGGGTTTTGGTTTTATATGTAGTGAGGTGATGGTGTGTAGGAGTAATGACTATAAAGGTAAATGTTTAGGTTCCATTGGGGTGCATTGTGGTGATGGTGTGAAAAATCCATAGAGAAAATATAAACAAAATCCTATTAACAAAAGAAAACAAAAAACCAAAAAGTGATATTTACACTATTAACATGTTTACATCAACTAAAAGATATAACAGCAATTGCATGCTTCCCCGGCAACGGCGCCAAAAACTTGATACGAGCAAAACCGTCGGTCAAGAATCTCTTCTCGGTGAAAGAGAAATAACCTCGTTGCAAGTATAGTTCTCAACCAACAAGTAATGCTCGATCAAAGTTTACAATTTCTAATATAAACCGATACTGAGAGTAATTCAACCTCGGGTCGTTCTCCCTAGGAATGCAATTGAGATTGCTACGCTTTCGGTTGTTAGGAAAAAGGGGTTTTGAAGTAAGAGAACAAAAGATTAAAAGAACTAAGAATTCAAAGAACTAAGCAATGGTCAAAATTGGTAATTAATGCAAGTAAAAGGGAACAAGATCAAAACTAGTGAAAATTCTAAAATACATAAAAGAGCCTTTACTTGAGAATGAGGATCCAAGGAATCCGATCATTGCCATAACCACAACTATGGTAATTATCATGAGTTAGTCTCGCTTAGTTAACCCCAAACATCGAGGAGTAAGTCAAGCAAGCATAATTGGCCTTAATCCATAGGTCCTAACCAACTTACCAAACTAGTTGGTAAAAGGCTAGCTTTAATGGAAACAATAGTCAACTAACTCCCCAAGAATTACCACTAAATGTTGGACATTATGACTCTAGTATCCTAGGAACTCAAATCTCAAGCCAAGGTGTGAAAATCTACTCAAAATCTAAAGTTGACATTTTCACAAACACCTTGTGTGTATAAAAGTAAAGCGTGGAAAATTGCAATGAAAATTATAATAATATAACCAACTATCAACAAAACCAAACATAAACAAGCAATCAAACATAAAGGAAGCATAAGACATAAAATTCATTGATCAAAACTTCAAGAAAAAGAAATTAAAAATATGAACAAAGTAACTTGAACCAAAGGAAATTGGAAGTAAAAGTGCTTTAATTAAAAGGAAATTGAGAGTACTTACAATTAAAGAAGCAAAATCAAAGATCAGGGCTTGCTATAAAATACTATAATGGAAATGGAAATGAAACCCTAAGAGAGAATTCTACTATATACACTACTCCTACTCCTAATACTATGAAAAACTCAAAACTAAACCTAATAATCACTCTCCTCTTGATATATATTGAATTCTCCTTCATAAAGCACTCCAAAACAGCATTCCAGCCTTTCCAAATGGGCCAAGAGGCCTCAGAAATTGTGAAGCATTTGTTTCATGAATACAATCACGTGCAGGGACCTGTGCGGATGCACAGATGTGTGCGTACGCACGCTTGGCTGCGCACAGATACTCGTGCGTACGAACACATGGAAATTCATTCTTGTGCACATGCACGCGGGGTTGTGCGCACGCACACTTCTATATGTGTGCTTTTCCTTGTTTTCTTCATGTTTTCTCCCTTGTACATGCTTCCTTCAACTTTTTAGCAATCCATTCTTGCCTAAATGACCTGAAATCATCCAACAAATATATCACGGCATCGAATGGCATAAAAGTGGAATTTAAATCACTAATCTAAGCATTAAAACGCATGTTCTTACATTTAGGATCAAATTAGGGACAAAACACAAAAGTATGCTATTTTGGTGCTTAAGTGTGAGTTTATGTGAAAGAATCTATCCAAATTGAGTCAAAATATATCATAAAATATGGACTCATCAGTTAGCAGAAACAAAATGTCAAATAGTTAGTAGGCTTAACAAAAACAAAAGAAAATGCTTAATCTAGATTATCGCCTACTTAATCATTGTTAATCTAAATCAATCCCCGGCAACGGCGCCAAAAACTTGATGAGGGAAAATCTATTCCACACAAACTAACCGGCAAGTATACCGGGTCGCATCAAGTAGTAAAACTCACCAGAGTGAGGTCGATCCCATAGGGATTGATGGATCAAGCAATTTTAGTCGGGTGATGAATTTAGTTAAGCTGACAGTGGGTGATTTGAGTGAAACTTGAATAACAAAAAGTAAATTGCAAGAAATCTGAAGAGCTAAAATGTAAATTGACAGAAACTTGAAGAGTAAGAAATTAAAAGAGTTGAATCTTAAATTGGAAGAATTGTAAATGACTGAATCTTAAAGTGTAGGAAATTAAAAGTGCAGAATCTAAATTGTATTGGAACTTAAACTGCTGAATCAATAAGGGAAATAGGTGCAGGGAACTAAAACAGCAATGAACAAATTAAATTGAAATGAAATAAGAGAGATCGTAATTGAAGAAAAATCAATGGAAGTGATTCATCAAGGATTGGAGATATCATAATCCTCATGAATCAATTGGGTCTCAACTCATTTCTCAATCATATGAATAGATCTATGGTGGATTGAAATTGATTAGATCCAAATTCCTTGGCAATCCAATCTCTCTAATCACAATCAATCTTGCCAATTCCTTGATCTAATTGTCATGAGAAGATGTTAAGTTCATTTCTCTCATCCATAAGCCACACTAACTCTCAAGATCTCAATTCCTCCCAAATAGTGTTGATCAAGAGAGTAGTGAAGGATAGAGCTCCAAATCTAATGCAAGTGATTCCCCTTCCGAGGCTCACACAAGCATTCAATTGAATTAAACCCCTTCCGGAGTGAATAATTCACAAACAAAATAGAAGATATCAAATAGCTACCCAAATGAATTGAGAAGAAGAAGAATTTCATTGATTCATTATGATTACAATAGAGCTTCTCCCCCTAATGAAAGTGGAGTTTAGTTCATTATTGCTCCAGTAAGCAGAAAAGAGAAAAATTGCATAAACTAAACAGAAAGGACGAAAAGTGCAGAATGTAAAATGCTCAAAGTGTCAAAGTACAAAAAGATCTAAAAGAAAATTCGAAGAAGATCTAAAGAAGTCTCTACTTTCAAAGTGTCAAAAAGCCCTCTAATGATTCAATCTACCCACTATTTATATCAGTGCAATCCTTCATCAGGTGTACCTGAAAGTCTTTTGAAGTGGGCCTTCCAATTAATCCAAAAATTTGCTTCTAGGAGAACGTAGCGCTCTTTGGAAGAACGGAGCACTCGTATACCCACGCGTGTGCGTCGTATGCGCATGCGCGTCGTTGTTGCTTTAGTACTTTCCACACGTACGCGTGCTATACGCCTATACATCCCTTGCAGCGTTCACTTTGAGAACGTAGCGTTCATGCCAAGAACGCTCCCCATGCGTACGCGTCCCTCACGCGTACGCGTGGATGGCAAATTACATATTCCACGCTGCCGCTCCATCCACGGGTATGCGTGCTTCTTCACAGATGCCATACCCATGCGTACGCGTCTCTCACGCGTATGCGTCGATGGCCAAAATTGACTTCCAGATTTTGAAAGCTTTTGCAGGTGCTCTTTCAAAAAGAATATAGCGCTCTTTTGCAACGACCGTAAATCCCTTCCACGCATACACGTCACCCACGCGTACGCGTGGCTCTTCGAAAATGCATTTTCCACGCGCGCGTGTCATATATGCATACGCGTCGCTGAGGAACGTAGCGTTCTTTTGAAGAGAGCGTAGCACTAAACAAGCTACAGAGTAACGTAGCATTTTCATGTGAACGGAGCGCTCAGGTATCTACGCGTTCGCGTCATATACGCGTGCGCGTAGTCTTCATTTTGGGCCTCTCGACGCGTACGCATCCTCTACGCTTGCGCGTCCCTGCCATAATCACAAAATAACATCTCATCAAAGCTCTGCTTCTATAATTCAAGGATTTAACACTTTTCTTATGTCATTTACATAGAATCAACAATAAAATCACCCAGCCTATGACATATTCATGTGTAATGAGAACTTCATTCAAATGCTTATTTATTTGAATAAAATGTATGAAATTAAGCTAAAACTACTTAAACTAACTAGCTAATCTAGACAAAAATGCAAATGCATCAAGGAGCATACTTTGGAACTTGAGTCAAAGATGCGAACTGACTACCCGCACTTATTCTCAAGTAATTGAATTTGAATTTTGTGGGCAAAATTCCCAATTAGGTGGGTAGAATGTAAAACTCGGTTAATTAATGACTAATTAACCCATAAATTAGAATTTATTCTAGAAAGATAAAAAAATGATTTTTATGGCTTAATATGCTAGAAAAAATTAAAACGAGAATTTTGGTACCAATTTTAAAGAAATCGGCCCAAGATTGGACCGAACGGGCCAAACTGGGCTAAGCGGACCCATATTGGGCCCTTGGCCCAACCAAACTAAACCTAAAACCCTAAAAATAGCACTCTCTCTCCTCTCTAAATCCTCAAACATGCTCAAATGGTGTGCGGAAGGGGAAAAACACTCCTCCAAAGTTCTAACTCTCACTTGATTTTCAAACCACCATAACTTTTGATCTGGAGCTCCGATTGCCCCACCGTTTGCAGCCACGCATTCACCGCGTTGAGCTCTACAAAACCCACAACTTTTTTCTTGAGGTAATCTAGGTTTTCCTCTCGGAAATTCTAGCATTAATTTCGAAAAAATTGGGTGAAAAATATTGAGATTTGTGAGCTTTTGATGTTATAGTATCCAACTAGCTTGAACGAGAGGCTTAATCTTGTCTCCTTGACCCTTGGGTGTGGTAATCTTCTCAACTCTAGTGGAATTTATTCGTTTATGATGTTTGGGTATTGAGTGGATTTGTTTGAATGCGATATTGTGGTTTAGGAAGTGTATATATGTTTGGAAAGGTTGGAAAAGGGCTTTGGTGTGCTAAAAATATGTTCTTGGAGGTGTTGAGGCCTTGAGAGCTTGTGAAAAAAGTGTTTTGGAAGTGCTCCGGGTTGAGCGGGGAAATCGGCTAAGGTTTGGTCTTGATTTCCTGTATCTAAAATGTAATGTGGTGTAAAAATTTAGGCTAGAGGCCCTAAGATAGGATTTGGATTATTGATGTTGTTGATTGGTTGAGATGAGTTGTGTGGTTATGTATGTGATTAGTGGATTTTGATATTTTGATGGTATGATGCATGAGAGATATATATGTTTTGATATATGCTTAATGGTTGGTTGAGATTAAATTGTGGGTGAGGCCATATTGATGTTAAGGATGATATTGATTGTATGTATTGATGGTTGATGGAATTGGTTTTGTTGGAAATTGGGATGAGGAAAGATATATGACATGATATTGTATTTGAAATTGAGTTATTTGATTGGAATTGGTTAAAATGGGGGATTGGTGGATTGTGAATTTGACAAACATGTCAACATATGAGTTGAGGAGGCTTGAGGTTGATTTTTGGTATGTTTTGGTTGGTTTTGAAAAGGGTTGAAATTGGTTTGTTTTGAAAATGGAACTTTGTGTCCTTGTATGAAAATGTGGTTTTTGGTCTACTTTGACGGAGTATAACTTGGTCTCTAGATCCCCGTTTTTTGTCAAAGTTTTTTAGAAATGAAATTTGATCCGAGTTGTTTATGTCGTTTGAAGAATGGACGAAAAATGATTTGAAATGAAGAAGTTATGCCCGTCGGAAGATTGGGGTTTAAAATTGTAAATTCTACAACTTTTTAACCTAGTAAAATTTTTGGCAGATCGAACTCTCACACGTACGCGTGGCCGACGCGCACGCGTCACCTTCAAATTTTCCCTCCTCACACGTGTGCTGGCCGACGTGTACGCGTTGATGTACTGACGCGAGTGCCTGATAAACCCCATTTTTAGGGTTTATTATGCATAGAATCTAAGGATTTTATCAATGATCTTCCACACTTATTCATATAAAACTGCATGATTTCGTGTCTCCTCCCCATTTCACCTCATAGATAAAAATATGCTTCTTTTGCATCAAAAGTTGAGATATTGTAATCCTCCTCTATTACCATTAGATGCCTTGATCCGTTTGTTAAGTGATTTCAGAAGTTATAGGGCAAAAATGGCTAAGAGGAATGAAGGAAGCATGCATGAATGGAAGGAGCATGAAACAAATCAAAGAATTGAAGTTGGACACGCACGCGCACGCGGACTGTGCGCGTACGCGTGGATACGCTCACCCAGAGCCAGCACAGTGGAGCCGAGTGAGGAGTCGGCGCGCTTATATGACTGGGCCATATCCCTTATGATGCTCGCGTGCACCGTACGCCTGCGCGCAGATCGCAAAAGAGCCCAAGGGCGCTTACGCGTACAGTGCGCGTATGCGTCGATGTGCGCACATGATTTTTTAAATGAAACACGTGCCCAGCGATTTCAAGGGGTTCCCAGGCCCTGTTTTGGAGCAGATTTTGGAGGGAAAAGCTTAAGAAGACCAAGGATAAAGGGTGTTAGGACAATTAGTAATAATGCTAGATATTTTAGGAAGTTAGTTACATTTTGTTTTTTTGAGAGAGAAACTCCAACTTTTCTCTAGGTTTTCATCCTCCATTGTAAGTTTTCTTGGAATTCTTGGTGAGATCTATTGCTAATTGACTTTTTGTTTTGCTACAAGTGTAGATCTACTCTTCTTCTACTCTTAAGTGATGTTCTTTTGGTTCAATTTCTTAGATCTAGATTTGGTTCATTTTGTTACTTTGAATGTGGATTAATGAATTGAGGTTTCATTCAATTGTTTGATTGTTGATGATTGTTTGGATTAGATAGTTTAAATTCAATTATCTTCTTTCAAATACATCATGTTTTCTAGAATTGCCTACCAATTGTTTGTGATAATGACAACCTTGGCTATGGAGTAGATTTCTCTCACTTGGCTTAGGGGTTGAGTTATTGGAGACACTTGAATAATGGATATCAATTGTAGATTATGAATTGAGAATTGCTAATTGACTTGGAGTGCACTAAAGCTAGACTTTCCTAGGGTGAGACTAGGACTTGTGACTCAAGTTAGTTACTTTCACTTGACATTGCTCCATTGTTAGGGGGTTAACTAAGTGAAGCAACAATCAATTCTTATCATAATTGAAGGAAACTATAATAATGGAACTTCCAATGCTTACCTTTAGCCAAGGCTTTTATTTCAATTAATTGTGATTACTTTGCTAGTTTGAATTCTTGCACCAATTCTCAAAACCATAAAAGCTTTCCTAATCAATGATGCACATTCTAAAGCAATTCCTAGGGAGAACGATCCGGGATCAATACTCTCGGTCATAGATTTTAGAATTGTTTGATGCGGTATTCGCGTGTTGGTTAGACTATACTCACGATCAGATTCATTACTAGTTTCTAACCGGCATAAGAATATTTTCGTTCATCAAAATAGCGCCGTTGCCGGGGAGTTGCTTATGTGTGCCATTCTATTGGTTAGTGTGAATATGTTGATATGTGAATACTTGCATTTCTCTCTTAATTGATTGTTTGCTCGTTCGATTGTTAGTTAGGATTAGTCTTTGTTTAGATACCAATTGATGTCATGAGTTTCTTATCTCCTTCATTGTATGATGCGTTCACTATCAAATCCGAGGTTAGCACCCTTTGATTCGGAAATTGAAAGAACTTTGCTTCATATTAGGCAAGCTCGGAGGCGGCTAGTCTTTAAGAAAGGTGAAAAGGTTTTTACCAATTCACCAACCATATCATCGTCATCCAATGAAGGCACCGATTACTCTTCCGTTGATACTACTAATAGTTTTTCTTTTGATATAGGTTTTGACAACATGGCCGCTCCAAGGAGAGTTACTCTCAAGGAAGCGGGTGCATCGGATTTTGTTCTCCAACCTCTACATGTGCTTCATCCCAACTTGAATGCAAGCTTTGAACTCAAGACCACTCTCATCAATATCTTACCAAAGTTCCATGGACTTCCTGCACAAGATCCAATTAGACACCTCAAGGACTTCCATGGTGTATGCTCGACTACTAGGCGGAAAGGATCCGATGAAGTGGCTATATGGTTGTTTGCCTTTCCCTTCTCTCTTGAGGGAAAAGCCAAGGAGTGGTTCTATACCTTACCTAGTGATGTTGTGTCCGATTAGGATTTGCTTAGGAGAGAATTCCTTGACAAGTTTATGCCCGTGGAAATGACGGACAAGCTAAGGAATAAGATCTCATGTATTGTACAAGGCGAGATGGAAACTTTGTATGAATATTGGGAACAGTTTTGCAAACTTCTTGATTTATGTCCCAACCATATGATTGACACTCAAGTCTTGCTTGGCTATGTGTGCCAAGGCATGAGGGAGCAAGATAAGAATTTGTTGGATGCTTTAAGCAACGGTTCTTTGTCAAAGTATAGGACGGCAGAGGAGGCATGGCAACTCATTACCGACTTGGCCGAGTCCACTCAACATGCTAGACGGAGAGTCAACCGTCCAAAGGCCGTGAATGAAGTTTCTTCTAGTGGTGAGACCGCTACCGTTACTAAGACCTTGTGTGAAATGACAAGCCTTCTAAAGCAACTCCAAGTGAATCAACAACAACCTCCATCTCAACAACAACCTTCTCCTCAAAACCAACAATGTCAACAATTGGTCCCCCAAAGAGTGTGTGGCATTTGCTCATGCTACTCCCACTACACGGACGAATGTCCAAGTCTCCAAAAAGATAACACTCTAGCGGCTACCCACAACTTTTATGATCGCCCCTACTATGAACGTTCTAATCAAAGATACCATAACCAAGGGAGCAATTATAACCAAGGGTACCCCCAACAAGGAGGCAACTATAGCCAAGGGAGTAACAACTCCAATCAAGGATGGAGGGATAGCTCCAACCAAAGTTGGCGGCACAATTATCAACAAGGAGGAAGGGACAATGGAGGCAACCAAAGGTGGAACAACAACACTTCACAAAACCGCTATTGGTGCACGAAAATTACTTCACACTATGTAATTCCGCACAACTAACCAGCAAGTGCACTGGGTCGTCCAAGTAATACCTTACGTGAGTAAGGGTCGAATCCCACGAAGATTGATGGTTTGAAGCAATCTCTGGTTACCTTGTAACTCTTAGTCAGGAAAACAATTCACTTATCAAATTGAATTACGAGGAATAAAAGAGCATGAAATAAATACTTGTTATGCAGTAAATGAGAATATGTTGGAGTTTTGGAGATGCTTTGTCTTTTGAATCTCTGCTTTCTCCCTATTTTATTCTTCACGCACGCACGTCCCTCCTATGGCAAGCTGTGTGTTGGTGGATTACCGTTGTCAATGGCTACCATCCTTTCTCTCAGTGAAAATGGTCCAGGTGCGCTGTCACCGCACGGCTAATCATCTGTAGGTTCTCGATCATACCGGAATAGGATTTACTATCCTTTTGCGTCTGTCACTACGCCCAGCACTCACGAGTTTGAAACTCGTCAGAGTCATCCAATCCCAAAATCCTACTCGGAATACCACAGACAAGGTTTAAACTTTTTGGATTCTCAAGGATGCTGCCAATGGATTCTAGCTTATACCACGGAGATTCTGATTAAGGAATCTAAGAGATACTCATTCAATCTAATGTAGAACGGAGGTGGTTGTCAGACACACGTTCATGGATTGAGGAAGGTGATGAGTGTCATGGATCATCACCTTCTCTATAATTAAGCGCGAATGAATATCTTAGATAGAAGCACGCATGTTTGAATGGAAAACAGAAATAGTTGCATTAATTCATCAAAACACAGCAGAGCTCCTCACCCCCAACAATGGAGTTTAGAGACTCATGCCGTCAGAGATTACAAAGTTTAGATCTAAAATGTCATGAGATACAAAATAAATCTCTAAAATTTGTTTAAATACTAAACTAGTAACCTAGGTTTACAGAAAATGAGTAAACTATGATAGATAGTGCAGAAATCCACTTCTGGGCCCACTTGGTATGTGTTGGGGCTGAGACTAAAGCTTCTCACGTGCCTGGGCTGTTTTGGGCGTTCAACGACAGGTTGTAACCTATTTCTGGCGTTGAACTCCAACTTATAACCTGTTTCTGGCGCTGGATTACAGCTGCAACATAGAACTGGCGTTGAACGTCAGTTTATGTCATCTATCCTTGAGCAAAGTATGGACTATTATATATTTCTGGAAAGCTCTAGATGTCTACTTTCCAACGCAATTGGAAGCGCGTCAATTAGACTCCTGTAGCTCCAGAAATTCTATTCCGAGTGCAGAGAGGTCAGGATCCAACAGCATCAGCAGTCCTTTTTCAGCCTGAATCAGATTTTTGCTCAGCTCCCTCAATTTCATCCAGAAAATACCTGAAATTACAGAAAAATACACAAACTCATAGTAAAGTCCAGAAATATGAATTTTGCCTAGAAACTAATGAAAATAAACTAAAAACTAACTAAAAAACATATTAAAAACTATATGAAATTAACCCCAAAAAGCGTATAAAATATCCGCTCATCACAACACCAAACTTAAACTGTTGCTTGTCCCCAAGCAACTAGACAAATAAAATAGAATACAAATAAGTCAAGAAGCAATAAGATCTCAGAGTTTTTGAGTGAAGCTCAGATTCTAATTAAATGAGCGGGACTAGTAGCTTTTTGCTTCCGAACAGTTTTGGCATCTCACTTTATCCATTGAAGTTCAGAATGATTGGCATCTATAGGAACTTAGAATTCAGATACTGTTATTGATTCTCCTAGTTCAGTATGTTGATTCTTGAACACAGCTACTTTTATGAGTCTTGGCCGTGGCCCTAAGCACTCTGACAAGGCTGCTAACAAGGTCCCAAACGACAACTATAATTGCACAATTGACGGTGTCATTGACAACGTTGAGTGGAGGCAGCTGTTGTCACCATCCAGGTTGGTGAAAGGTTTTATGGTTTCAAAATTTAGTAGTATTCACTCTTTTTTTTTCAATTGCATGTTGATGTTAGAGTTTAAGGGCTTTTGGCTTTTTTTTTGTTTTTTTTTTTTTTTTTTTTTGCAAGTTTTGTATTCACTGCTTTTTCTTGCTTCAAGAATCATTTTTATGATTTTTCAGATTACCAATAACATGTCTCATGTTCATCATTCTTTCAAGAGCCAACATATTTAATATTCAAGAACATCAAATTCCAAAGACATATGCATTGTTCAAGCATTCATTCAGAAGGCAAAAAGCATTGCCACCACATGTAATTAATCAGAATTTCTTGTATTAAAAACACGAAAAATATTGCCTCCTTATCCTAAAGAAAATCTTCTATTTTATTCATGTCTAATGATGATGAGAAAAATAAATTATAGCTTAATTGGAGATAAAATAACTACTAATTACTACTATAACTACTAAGGTAGAACTCAAATAAGAACAATTATCACAGAGTTAAGGCTAAGATTAGGGTTCAACAACCTTGAGTTTGGGATGTGGATGTTCCTCTAGTCTGTGGAGTGCTTGGTCCTTCAAGAGATAACTTCTGACGCTTCAGTTCCTTTAAGTCACGCCCTTGCTCTTCTTGTTCCCTGAGCAGTTTGCAGAGCATACTGTTTTGATTTTGCTGTTCTTCCTTTATTTGGTCCATAGATTCTTGCAACTTGGTAACAGATGCTTCAAGCTGTTCCCAATATTCAAATTGAGGGACTTCTGGGAGGAATTCTTGCGCCCTCCTCTTGGTGGGGTCATCCTGCACTTGTTGTTTTTTCATTGTGATTTTAGTGATTGGTTGCTCCACTGAGATATACTCTGTTACTCGCATCTTTACTCCAGCATCTTTGCAGAGCATAGAGATTAAGCTTGGATAAGCTAACCTGGCATCCTTGGAGTTCTTGTTAGCAAGTATGTAAAATTCAGATGGGATCAGTTGATGAACTTCTACTTCTTTTCCCAACATAATGCAATGGATCATCACTGCTCTTTTAACAGTGACTTCTGAACGGTTGCTTGTGGGCAATATAGAACGCCCAATAAAGTCCAGCCAACCTCTGGCGACTGGTTTGAGATCTTCTCTCTTGAGTTGATTTGGGACACCCTTGCTGCTGGTGGTCCACCTGGCTCCAGGGATGCATATATCCTCTAGAATCTTATCCAGGCCCATGTTTGTTCTCAACATTCTCCTATTGAAGGAGTCTGGATTATCTTTCAGCTGAGGTAGCTTAAAGATCTCCCTGATTTTGTCAGGATGGATGTGAACAATCTTTCCTCTAACCAAAGTTTGATAGTCATAGAGGGCAGTTCCAGATATTCTCTGCCTGTCTGTTTGCCATAGATTAGCGTAGAATTCCTGAACCATATTCCTTCCCACTTTCGTTTCAGGATTAGCTAGGACTTCCCAGTTCCTGTTTCGAATCAGCTCTTGGATCTCCGGATATTCATCTTCTTTCAAATCGAACTTGACTTCCGGGATCACTGATCTTAGACCCATTATTTTGTAGTAATGGTCTGAATGTTCTTTGGTTAAGAACCTCCCTTGATTCCAAAGTGGTTTTCGAATACTCTCTTTCTTGCCTCTTGGAGTGGGTTGTTTTCCTTTAGGTGCCATGATCTTTAGTGGGTATGGTTTAGTGATCATGGATAAACACACCTAACTTAGAGGTTTGCTTGTCCTCAAGCAAAAGAAAAGAAAGGAGATGGGTAGAAGGAGAGCTTGTGTCGAATGGTGGATGAGAGGGGGGCCGAATGTGGTTTTAAAAAGGGAGGGGGTGGGATTTTCGAAAATATTGAAAAGATAAGATAGAGGATATGATTTAAAAAAATATGATATGAAAAGATGTGATTTAAAATTGAAAAGATATGAAAGATATTTGAAAAAGATAGATTTGGATTTTGAAAAAGATATTGATGAGTTGAAAAGAATTTAGAGGGAAAAGAGATAGATTTGTTTTGGAAAATTTGAAAAAAAAAAAGAGTGTTGGATTGGATTGAAAAAGAATTTGTGGTTATGGATTAAGATACATTTGATATTTTTAAAGTAGGATTTTTAGAAATTAGGGATTTTAGAAATCAGGGTTTGTAACATGTTTATGCAAGAAATCATGAATTGAAACATGAGAATTAAAATTAAAATGAAAAATATGAAGTAAAAATGAATGTACCTCCTCCCCACCATTCTGGCGTTAAACGCCCAAACGCTGCATGTTTTGAGCGTTTAACGCCCAATTGCTGCTTCTCCTGGGCGTTCAACGCCCAGCTGCTGCTTCTTTCTGGCGTTAAACGCCAGGAACTCCTTTGTCACTGGGCGTATTTCTGAACGCCCAGGACGCTGTAAATCTGGCATTAAACGCCCAGAAGGAGCTTCTTTCTGGCGTTTAACGCCCAGATAGCTATCCTTACTGGCGTTCAACGCCCAATGGATGCTTCTTTTGAGCGTTGAACGCCCAATTGTTCCTCTTACTGGCATTTTCTTGCCAGTGAACTCTTTTTCTCTGTTTTGTGTGCGGAATCCTTCTGTAACCCTGTAAACTTATGCAATTGACTCTTTACCTTAGTATCAATGAACTTTATATAAACAAATAAAATCAAGAATAGGGCAAAATGCTAGAGAAAGTGATGCCAATGGTTGGGTTGCCTCCCAGCAAGCGCTTCTTTAATGTCTTTAGCTGGACCTTGCTGAGCTTTTTAATCTAGCCTCAGCCTTGAGCATTCTTGCTCAACATTATCTTCAAAATAGTGCTTGATTCTCTGTCCATTAACAATGAACTTCCTATCAGAGTCAATGTCTTGAAGCTCCACATAACCATATGGTGATACACTTGTAATCACATATGGTCCCCTCCACCGGGACTTTAGTTTCCCGGGGAATAGCCTGAGCCTAGAGTTAAACAACCAAACCTTTTGTCTTGGTTCAAAGATTCTAGAAGATAGCTTTCTGTCATGCCATCTTTTTTATTTCTCTTTATAAAGCTTGGCATTTTCGAAAGCAGTGAATCTGAATTCCTCTAGCTCATTCAGCTGGAGCAATCTTTTTTCTCCAGCTAGTTTGGCATCAAAGTTTAGGAATCTGGTTGCCCAGTAGGCCTTATGTTCCAGTTCCACGGGCAGGCGACAAGCCTTACCATACACAAGTTGGTACGGAGAGGTCCCTATAGGAGTCTTGAATGCTGTTCTGTAAGCCCATAGAGCATCATCCAAGCTTCGTGCCCAATCCTTTCTACGGGTACTTACAGTCTGTTCCAGGATTCTTTTTAGTTGTCTGTTAGAAACTTCAGCTTGCCCATTTGTCTGTGGATGATATGGAGTCGCCACCTTATGGCGAATCCCATACCGGACCATGGCAGAGTAAAGCTGTTTGTTGCAGAAGTGAGTGCCCCCATCACTGATTAGTACCCTAGGGACACCAAACCTACTGAATATATGTTTTTGGAGGAACTTCAGTACTGTTTTAGTATCATTGGCGGGTGTGGCAATGGCCTCTACCCATTTTGATACATAGTCAACTGCCACCAGAATATAAGTGTTTGAGTATGATGGTGGGAAAGGCCCCATGAAATCAATTCCCCATATATCAAACAACTCAATCTCCAAGATTTCTTGTTGAGGCATGGCGTAACTGTGAGGCAAATTACCAGCTCTCTGGCAACTGTCACAGTTACGTACAAACTCTCGGGAGTCTCTGTAGACTGTAGGCCAGTAGAAACCACATTGGAGGACCTTGGTGGCTGTTCGCTCACCTCCGAAATAACCTCCATATTGTGACCCATGGCAATGCCATAAGATGCTCTGTGCTTCTTCTCTAGGCACACACCTACGGATTATTCCGTCTGCACATCTCTTAAAGAGATAGGGTTCATCCCACAAGTAGTACTTTACATCAGTAATTAATTTTTTCTTTTGTTTCCTGCTGTACTCCTTGGGTATGAACCTTGTAGCTTTTTAGTTTGCAATGTCTGCAAACTATGGTGTTTCCTGAACGGCGAACAAATGCTCATCCGGAAAGGTTTCAGAGATCTCAATAGAGGGAGAGGGCGCCCCTTCTACTGGCTCTATTCGGGATAGATGATCAGCCACTTGGTTTTCTGTCCCTTTTCTGTCTCTTATTTCTATATCAAACTCTTGCAGAAGCAATACCCATCTTATAAGCCTGGGTTTTGAATCCTGCTTTGTAAGTAGATATTTAAGAGCATCATGGTCAGTGTACACAATCACTTTTGATCCTACTAAGTATGATCTAAACTTGTCAATGGCATAGACCACTGCAAGCAATTCTTTTTCTGTGGTTGTGTAATTTTTTTGGGCATCATTTAAAACACGGCTAGCGTAATAAATGATATGCAGAAGTTTGTCATGCCTCTGCCACAGTACTGCACTAATGGCATGATCACTGGCATCACACATTAATTCAAATGATAATGTCCAGTCTGGTGCAGAGATAACTGGTGCTGTGACCAGCTTAGCTTTTAGAGTTTCAAACACTTGCAGGCACTTTGTGTCAAACAAAAATGGCATGTCAGCAGCTAGCAGGTTTCTTAGAGGTTTTGCAATTTTTGAAAAATCCTTTATAAACCTCCTATAGAATCCTGCATGCCCCAGGAAGCTTCTGATTGCCTTAACACTGGCAGGTGGCGGTAATTTTTCAATTACCTCTATTTTAGCTTGATCCACCTCTATTCCCTTGTTTGAAATTTTATGCCCAAGGACAATCCCTTCAGTCACCATAAAGTGACATTTTTTCCAGTTTAAAATCAGGTTGGTCTCTTGGCATCTTTTCAAAACCAGTGTCAGGTGATCAAGACAGGAGCTGAATGAGTCTCCATATACTGAGAAGTCATCCATGAAGACTTCCAGAAATTTTTCTACCATATCAGAGAAAATAGAGAGCATGCATCTCTGAAAGGTTGCATGCGCATTACACAGCCCAAAAGGCATCCTTCTGTAAGAAAATACTCTAGATGGACATGTGAATGCTGTTTTCTCTTGATCCTGGGGATCTACTGTAATTTGGTTGTAGCCTGAATAGCCATCCAAAAAGTAGTAATAATTATGACCCGCTAGTCTTTCTAGCATTTAGTCGATGAATGGTAAAGGAAAATGATCCTTTCTGGTGGCTGTATTGAGCCTTCTGTAATCAATACACATGTGCCACCCTGTAACTGTTCTTGTAGGAACCAGTTTATTTTTTTCATTATGAACCACTATCATGCCTCCCTTTTTAGGGACAACTTGAACAGGACTCACCCAGGGGCTATCAGAAATAGGATAAATAATCCCAGCCTCCAGTAATTTAGTGACCTCTTTCTGCACCACTTCCTTCATGGCTTGATTTAGCCGCCTCTGTGGTTGAACCACTGGCTTAGCATCATCCTCCAATAAGATTTTGTGCATGCATCTAGCTGGGCTTATGCCCCTAAGGTCACTTATGGACCACCCAAGAGCTGTCTTGTGTGTCCTTAGCACTTCGATTAGTGCTTCCTCTTCCTGTGGATTTAAAGCAGAGCTTATGATCACTGGAAAAGTATCACCTTCTCCTAGAAATGCATATTTCAGGGATGGTGGTAATGGTTTGAGCTCGGGTTTAGGAGGTTTTTCCTCTCCCTGAGGAAATTTCAGAGGCTCTTTCAATTCCTCTGAATCCTCTAGATCAGGCGGAACATCTTTAAAAATGTTTTCCAGCTCTGATTCGAGACTCTCAGCTATGTTGATCTCCTCCACCAGAGAGTCAATAAGATCAACTTTCTTGCAGTCTTTTGGTGTGTCTGATGCTGCATGGCATTGACAGCATTCAACTTAAACTCATTCTCATTGACTCTCAGGGTTATTTCCCCCTATTGGACGTCAATGAGAGTTCGTCCAGTTGCTAGGAAAGGTCTTCCTAGGATGAGAGTAGCACTCTTGTGCTCCTCCATTTTCAGCACAACAAAGTCAGTAGGAAAGGCGAATGGCCCAACCCTGACAATCATGTCCTCAATCACGCCTGATGGATATTTAATGGAGCCATAAGCAAGTTGGAGACATATCCGGGTTGGTTTAACTTCTTCAGTTAAACCAAGCTTTCTGATGGTGGATGCAGGTATTAGGTTGAAGCTTGCCCCAAGATCACATAAGGCTATCTTGGTGCAGTTACCCTCTAATATGCATGGTATCAGAAAGCTTCCAGGATCTTTAAGCTTTTCAGGAAAGCTTTTCAGAATGACTGCACTGCATTCTTCAGTAAGGAGAACTCTTTCGGTTTCTCTCCAATCCTTCTTATGACTTAAGATCTCTTTCATGAATTTGGCATAAGAAGGTATTTGCTCAAGTGCCTCTGCAAACAAAATCTTTATTTCAAGAGTCCTGAGATAATCTGCAAAGCGAGCAAATTGCTTATCCTGCTCCTCTTGGCAGAGTTTTTGAGGATAAGGTATCTTGGCTTTATATTCCTCAACCTTGGTTGCTGCAGGTTTATTTCCTACAGAAGTGGTTGAAGAAGCCTTTTTGGAGGGGTTGTCATTAGCACTTGTGTGTGTCTGATCCCTCACTGGCATTTGAGTGCCAGGGTTGGAAGCTGGAGTGACGTTAGACGCCAACTCCTCATCTGCTCTTGGCGTCTGAACGCCAGAACTGTGCTTCCTTTGGGCGTTCAACGCCAGTTCCTTGCATGTTTCTGGCGTTGAACGCCAGTCCTGAGCATGGTTTAGGCGTTCAGCGCCAGTCTTCCACCCAATCTCTGGCGTTTTAGCGCCAGAATTATTTCTGTCTGGGCTCTTACTGTCCTCAGATGGATTTTGGGTAGTTTGCTCATTTCTTGGCTTCCTGCTACCTTGAGGTGGGGTATTTAATGTCTTCCCACTTTTTAGTTGAACTGCTTGGCATTCTTCTGTTATTTGTTTTGACAGCTGCTGATTTGTTTGCTTTAATTATACTTCCATATTTATATTAGCCATCATTGTCTCTTGTAGTCTATCCTTGAATTCGGCTAACTGCTTTGTTAGAAAATCCAATTGCTAATTGAATTCAGCAGTTACTGTTTTAGCCTCTTCTTTCATGGAAGGGTCACTGCTTAGGTACAGATGCTGATTTCTGGCAACTGTATCAATGAGCTCTTGAGCTTCTTCAATTGTCTTCCTCATGTGGATAGATCCACCAGCTGAGTCATCTATAGAAAGCTGAGCCCTTTCTGTAAGCCCATAATAGAAGATGTCTAGCTGAACCCACTCTAAAAATATTTCAGAGGGGCATTTTCTTAGCATCTCTCTGTATCTCTCCCAGGCATCATAAAGAGATTCATTATCTCCTTGTTTAAAGCCTTGGATGTCCAGCCTTAGCTGTATCATCCGTTTTGGACGAAAGTATTGATTCAGGAATTTTTCTGTCAGCTGTTTCCATGTCTTTATGCTAGCCTTAGGTTGGTTATTTAACCACCTCTTTGCTTGGTCTTTTATAGCAAATGGGAACAGTAATAATCTGTAGACATCCTGATCTACTTCCTTATCATATACTGTGTCAGCAATTTATAAAAACTATGCCAGAAACTCTGTAGGTTCTTCCTATGGAAGACCGGAATACTGGCAACTTTGCTGCACCATGATAATGAGCTGAGGATTCAACTCAAAGCTATTGACTCCAATGGAGGGTATACTGATACTACTCCCATATGAAGCAGTAGTGGGGTTAGCATATGACCCCAGAGTCCTTCTGGACTGTTCATTTCCACTTAGATCCATGATGGAGAAAGGGAGATGATAAAAAAAAATACTTTTATTTATTTATTTATTTATTTCGAAAATAAAATAAATTAAAATAAAATAAATAAAAATGGTTGAAGATTTTCAAAAAATGAAAAGAGTGGTTTAGGAAGTTTTGAAAAAGATATGATTTTTGAAAAAGGTTTTAAATTTTGAAATAAAAATCTGGATTTTAAGAGAAATTTTCAAAAATTTGCTTTAAAATGGAGAGAAAAGATATTTTTTTGAATTTGATAAGGAGAGAGAAAAATAATAAAATAGCACAAGATTTAAAAATTTTAGATCTAATGCTCCTTGTTTTCGAAAATTTTGGAGGGAAAACACCAAGGAACACCAAACTTAAAAATTTTAAGATCAAGACACAAGGAAAAGTCAAGAACACCTTGAAGACTCACAAGAACAACAAGAACATGAAGATAGAACACCAAACTTAAAACTTTTAGAAAACAAAACTAAAATTTTCGAAAACCAAAGAGAAATCAACAAGAAAACACCAAACTTAAAGTTTGGCACAAGATTTAATAGAAATATTATTTTTGAAAAAGAAGATTTTGAAAAGAATATACCCAATAACCAAAAACATAGACCAACGCTCTAGCCAACTGGGCAGTAAATGTAACACTTGTTTTGAAGAAGTATTTTTAATAACTAAGAAAATTTTTTTTGAAAAATTAAAAAAAAAAAATAAGGATTCTAAAAACAAAATTTCAACCAAAAACAATAATAGAAGACTCTAAACCAAAAAGAAAAAATTTTTCCTAATCTAAGCAACAAAATAAACCGTCAGTTGTCCAAACTCGAACAATCCCCGGCAACGGCGCCAAAAACTTGGTGCACGAAAATTACTTCACACTATGTAATTCCGCACAACTAACTAGCAAGTGCACTGGGTCGTCCAAGTAATACCTTACGTGAGTAAGGGTCGAATCCCACGGAGATTGTTGGTTTGAAGCAATCTCTGGTTACCTTGTAACTCTTAGTTAGGAAAACAATTCACTTATCAAATTGAATTACGAGGAATAAAAGAGCATGAAATAAATACTTGTGATGCAGTAAATGAGAATATGTTGGAGTTTTGGAGATGCTTTGTCTTTTGAATCTCTGCTTTCTCCCTATTTTATTCTTCACACACGCACGTCCCTCCTATGGCAAGCTGTGTGTTGGTGGATTACCGTTGTCAATGGCTACCATCATTCCTCTCAGTGAAAATGGTCCAGGTGCGCTGTCACCGCACGGCTAATCATCTGTAGGTTCTCGATCATACCGGAATAGGATTTACTATCCTTTTGCGTCTGTCACTACGCCCAGCACTCGCGAGTTTGAAGCTCGCCACAGTCATCCAATCCCAGAATCCTACTCGGAATACCACAGACAAGGTTTAGACTTTCTGGATTCTCAAGGATGCTGCCAATGGATTCTAGCATATACCACGGAGATTCTGATTAAGGAATCTAAGAGATACTCATTCAATCTGATGTAGAATGGAGATGGTTGTCAGACACACGTTCATGAATTAAAATTTGTTTAAATACTAAACTAGTAACCTAGGTTTACAGAAAATGAGTAAACTATGATAGATAGTGCAGAAATCCACTTCTGGGGCCCACTTGGTGTGTGCTGGGGCTGAGACTAAAGCTTCTCATGTGCCTGGGCTGTTTTGGGCATTCAACGCCAGGTTGTAACCTGTTTCTGGCGTTGAACTCCAACTTATAACCTGTTTCTGGCGCTGGATGCCAGACTACAACATGGAACTGGCGTTGAACACCAGTTTACGTCATCTATCCTTGAGCAAGGTATGGACTATTATATATTTCTGGAAAGCCCTGGATGTCTACTTTTCAACGCAATTGGAAGCGCGTCAATTGCACTTTTGTAGCTCCAGAAATTCCATTCCGAGTACAGAGAGGTCAGGATCCAACAGCATCAGCAGTCCTTTTTCAGCCTGAATAAGATTTTTGCTCAGCTCCCTCAATTTCAGCCAGAAAATACCTGAAATTACAAAAAAATACACAAACTCATAGTAAAGTCCAGAAATATGAATTTTGCATAGAAACTAATGAAAATAAACTAAAAACTAACTAAAACATACTAAAAACTATATGAAATTAACCCCAAAAAGCGTATAAAATATCCGCTCATCAGCTATTCACAAAACCCTCCAAACTAACAACCAAATCAAGGAAGGAACTATCAAACCTACATACCACCTCATAGACAACCACTTCCACCCAACCAACCCCAAGCACCACAAATTACCTACCCGTCCACATCCCCAAATCAAGATGACACACTCCTGTCCATACTCCAAGGACAAAAAGAACTCCAAAACACATTCAACTCAAGTCTTAATGGTCTCACTTCCACTCTCCAAGTCCTTATTGCTCGCATGGAGCCACCTTCTATTCCCACTTCTCAAGCCTCAACCTCTAGTGCTATACCCTCTCAACCTCTACCCAACCCCAAGGGTGGCATCAACGCCGTAACCTTGAGGTCTGGAACGCAATTGAAGGAAAGGAATTCAAAGGCACCTAGTCCAATGAAAGTTGCTCAAGAAAAATATGGAGTTGAGATAGAAGAAATTGAAGAAGAGGAGGAGTCAGATGTAATAGTTGAAGATGAAGACCCTCTACCAAGGAGTGAAGTCCCTAGAAAGGAGCAAATCTTGGAGGAAGTGGCTCAACCAATTCCATTTCCTACATTGGCAAGAAAGGCTAAGAAGCGTGTGGAACTTGACCCAACGATGGTGAAGATGTTCAAGAAAGTGGAGGTAACTATCCCTCTCTTTGATGCTATACATCAAGTGCCTAAATATGCGAAATTTCTTAAGGACTTGTGTATGAACAAAGATAGGACTCATGAGTTGGAAACCATTCCATTGGGTAGTTCCATTTCGGCGTTGATGGGATCTATTCTGGAAAAGTGTGTTGATCCGGGCCCTTGCTTAGTTTCTTGTGTCATTGATGGAGTCCAATTCATTGATTGTATGTGCGACCTTGGTGCATGCGTTAGCATTATGCCTCTTTCCGTTTATCATCTATTGAAGCTCCCACTGTTGAAGCGGTCGGCGGCTAGGTTTGTCTTGGCAGACAAGAGCATAATAACCATGTCGGGTATTGCGGAAGATGTGTTGGTCGACATAAAGTGTTTGATATTTCCAATTGATTTCCATATCATTGAGATGCCACTAAGTGAATCCGAGAGGGCATCATCTATCCTATTTGGGAGGCCATTTTTGAGGACCTCTAAATTCAAGTTGGATGCCCATTCGGGAACCTATTCATTTGAAATAGATAGGGGAGTTGTAAGTTTTAGCCTAGAAGAGGCAATGAGGCACCCACCAGAGAACCATTCCATATTCCGGTGTGATCTAATTGACAACATTATGGCCGAAGTGCATTATGCAAAGCTAGAAGAGAAACATATGATTGAAGAAAGCAGTGATAATCCAAGTGAAGAAATTCAAGTGACAAGCCAAGAGCAAAAGCTAGAATTGAAGCCATTGCCACCCCACCTAAAGTACTTATACCTTGATGAAGCCCATAAGTTTTCGGTGATTATAGCAAAGGAACTAAATCCTCAACAAGAAGAGAAGTTGCTATGTGTTTTGAGGAAGAACAAAAGGGCAATAGGGTGGAGTTTGGTGGATCTAGTGGGGATAAGTCCCCAAGTGTGTGAGCACCGGATCTTCTTGGAAGAAGAAGCTAGACCCGTGATACAACCTCAAAGGTGATTAAATCCTACTATTTTGGAGGTTGTCAAGAAAGAGATGACACGGTTACTCGAGGCGGACATCATCTACCCTATTTCGGATAGTGAATGGGTAAGTCCCGTTCAAGTTGTGCCTAAGAAGTCCGGGGTAACCACAATCAAGAATGAAAGCGGGGATATTTTCCACTTTCGTTTGGCGAGTATGCATAGACTACCGAAGGTTGAATTCGACCACTAGAAAATATCATTTTCCACTTTCGTTTATCGATCAAATGCTCGATTGATTATCCGGTAAGTCTCATTATTGCTTCCTAGATGGCTATTCGGGATATTTCCAAATACACATTGCTCTAGAGGACCAAGAAAAAACAACATTTACTTGCCCTTTTGGAACTTATGCCTACAAGCGTATGCCATTCGGCTTATGCAATGCACCGACAACTTTTCAAAGGTGCATGATGAGCATCTTTGCGAATTTTCTAGAGCAATGCATGGAGGTATTCATGGATGATTTCACGGTATATGGTGATTCTTTTGATCATTGCTTGGATAATCTTGAAAAAGTTTTGGAAAGATGTACTAAAACCAACCTTGTCTTAAATTTTGAGAAGTGTCATTTCATGGTCAAGCAAGGCATTGTTTTAGGACATATTGTTTCCAAAGATGGTATTTCCATAGATCCGACCAAGATTAATGTCATATCTAGTTTGCCTTACCCCTCTTCCGAGAAGGAGGTCTGCTCTTTCCTTGGACATGCAGGATTTTATCGGAGATTCATAAAGGATTTTAGCAAGATAGCATTGCCTCTCTCAAAGTTGTTACAAAAAGATGTTGAGTTTGATTTAAGCAAGGAATGCATGGAGGCTTTCGACAAGCTCAAGGTAGCATTGACCCAGGCTCCCATTGTGCGAGGGCCGGATTGGAGTCGGCCATTTGAAATAATGTGTGACGCTTCAAATTTTGCCGTGGGAGCCGCGTTAGCACAACGCGAGGGTAAGAATCTATATGTGATAGCCTATGCATCAAAAACACTAGATGGAGCCCAATCCAACTACACTACTACCAAAAAAGAACTTTTGGCCATTGTTTTTGCCTTGGACAAGTTTTGAGCATATCTTCTCGGTTCAAAGGTGGTAGTGTATTCGAATCATGCGGCGTTAAAGTATTTGTTGGCTAAGAAGGAATCTAAACCGAGATTGATTAGATGGGTTTTATTGTTGCAAGAGTTTGACTTAGAAATCAAGGATAGGAGTGGTACGCAAAACCTAGTGGCGGACCATTTAAGTCACCTTGAACACACAAAAGGCGATACTACTCCTATCAATGATTCGTTTCCCTTTGAAGGCTTGCATGCAATCTCGGAAACCATTCCTTGGTATGCACCAATCGCCAATTACTTAGTATCTCGCTCCTTCCCTCCTAATCTATCCAAACACCAAAGGGATAAGCTATAAAGTAAATCCAAATACTATGTGTGGGATGACCCATACCTTTGGAGATGTGGGGCGGATCAAGTAATTCGGAGGTGCATTCCACAAATCGAATTCCACTCAATCTTAGAAGCTTGCCACTCCTCCGAAGGAGGAGGCCACTTTGGACCTCAAAGAATGGCAAGAAAAATCCTAGATTGTGGCTTTTGGTGGCCAACTCTTTTCAAGGAGTTTTCTCATTTTTGTAAATCTTGTTCTCAATGCATTAAATTTGGTAACATCTCCAAGAAGGATGAAATTCCCCAACGAACCATGCTATTTTGTGAGATTTTTGATGTGTGGAGAATTGACTTCACAGGGCCATTCCCTAATTCTAATGGTTTCCTCTACATTCTACTTGTCGTTGATTTTGTGTCCAAATGGGTGGAAGCGATACCCACCCGGACAAATGATGCTAACGTGGTCCTTTCTTTTGTGAGAAATAATATCATTTGTAGATTTGGGTCGCCACGAGCAATCGTGAGCGACCAAGGTTCACACTTTTGCAACAAAAGAATGGACGGACTCATGAAGAAGTATAGCATCATGCATAAAGTAGCCACGCCTACCACCCACAAACAAATGGCCAAGCTGAGGTTTCCAATCGGGAGATTAAACGCATCTTGGAAAGGATTGTGAAGCTCAATAGGAAAGATTGGAGTGCCAAGCTCACTGATGCATTATGGGCCTACCGAACGGCATACAAAACTCCAATTGGCATGAGTCCCTTCCGGTTGGTGTATGGCAAAGCTTGCCATTTACCGGTGGAAATAGAGCACAAGGCGTATTGGGCCATCAAGGAATGTAATCCAAGTTTGGGTGGAGCCGGAATCGAGAGAAAGCTACAATTAGCGGAGTTGGAATGTTTGAGGCTTGAAGCTTATGAGAACTCTAGACTTTACAAGGAGAAAATGAAAGTCGTGCATGGTAGGAACATAAGAGGCAAAGAATTTAAAGCTGGTGATCTAGTCCTTCTTTACAATTCTAGATTGAGATTGTTGCCCGGTAAACTTAGGTCAAAATGGGAAGGCCCATATCAAGTAGTGAAAGCGGAACCCTATGGGGTTTACCATTTACGCCATCCCTCAAGTTCGGATATCTTCAAGGTCAATGGGCACCGTCTCCAGTTGTATCATGGTGAGAAAATGAAGAGCAACAAAGAGATTGAGGTATTCTTTTTGGAAGATGCACTTCTTGGCAAAGAGCAATGAGCTAGTGGAAGTCCAACTTAAGGACATTAAACAAAAGTGCTAGGTGGGAGACACCCCACCATGGTGAGATCTATCCTTTTTACCCCTTTGTATATAGTTTTTAAACTCTTAATTAGTTTGCGACTGCTTGGCTATAGTCCTATTTGATTAGAGTTAATTGTACATACCTAGGATATTTTCCTCATGAAGCCTTGCGTTGATTTTTCCATGAATGATTTGATTGTGTGGTAGAAGAACACCCCTATTTAGGTTTTGCATTGATTTTGGGTGTTTTTGGCCTCTTTGGCTGGATTGGCCATTTAATTCATGACAATTAGGCATCTTTCATGTTCATTCAAAAAAAAAAAGGGGGGGGGGGCACGCGTGCGCGCACTGTGCGCGTACGCGTCCATAGGTCTTCGCAGCTTCTGGGCCATCCTCCAGAGAGTTGTGCAAATTCTGGGCCAATTCTGGGCCCTAGGCATAACCAACATCACGCGTGCGCGCACCACACTTGCACGCGTCCATGGTCATTCGCGTAAAAGCATGCATCCGCGCACTAGCCGCGTACGCGTCACCCCTGCGTTTGCGTCCCTGGGCCATTCCTCCCGAGAGTTATGCCCTGGTTGGGCCTATTTCATGCTACTGGCCCAGCTCCCCTCATGCGTAGGCACACCAGGCGCACACGCGTACTTCGCCCATCACGCCAATCGACGCGTCAGCGCACCGTGCGCGTCCGCGTCGATCACCAAATTCTATTTTCTGGTACTTTTTCCCGAGAGTTGGGCCAAAGTTGTGCCCAACTTATGCTGAGGGCACAACTTCTATGCACGCGCATGCGCACCTGGCGTTCGCGCGCACACCCACATTTCCCATTTCATGCACACGTGCACCGTGCGCGTCCGCGCCCTTTCTGAATTTCGCCCATGCACGCGCACGCGTGCATGGCGCGCGCGCGTCGGTTCCGCGAACCAATTGAATTAGAGTGCGCCTTCCTCCTTCACTTTTCTTTCTTTCTTCTTACCACCACCATTCTTCTTCACTTCTAACCTCTTCTACCATCTCCACCACCTCTTCTCCGCCACCACCGGTGGCGACCACCACCTCCGGCGATCCCACACCTCTCTTCTCCTTCTTCCCTCTCTCACTATTCACCCCCTTTTCTCTCACCTACATACCCCATTTTTCTTCCTCCTCCTCTCAAGGTACTTCTCTTTCTATTTTTGTTTGGTTTCCTTTGTTTCCTCTTCCTTTTCCATAGTTACATTCCCTTACTCTTCTTCTTAGTAATTTCATTCATGTTTTCTTTGTTTGTTGCATTTTCTTTCCCTCTTTCTTTTTATTTTCTCATGGGTGTTCCAAGTGGAGTTTACTCTTGCTTTGATGAACTTGTTTGATTTACTTGCTTTCTTTGCAATTTGTGGTACGATATGATGATTGATGATGCTTTATGGGATGTCACCTTGTCACTCTTTGATGCCAGGGCATCTTGGCCAGTTTCACTGACCTTTTCTTTACTGTTTTTAGGGTAGTTTCATGCATTTCTTTAGGAAGGGGAAGAGAAGCCAACGTTAGTAACATTTAATGTTGTCACTAACGTTGGCCTAAGGATGCAACACACCACGTTAACTCCCACGTTAACTTGGTTAACGTGGGAGCTAACGTAAGAAGTGAGAGTTGTCGACAACGTTAGTGACACTCAATATTGTCACTAACGTTGAAAGCAACCACACAACCCCCCAAGGAGCCACGTTAACTTCCACGTTAACTTAGTTAATGTGGAAGCTAATGATGAGGAATGAATGATGAGCCAACATTAGTGACACTCAACATTGTGACTAACGTTGGGATGGCTAAGAATGGCCACGTTAGAAGCCACGTTAACCTAGTTAACATGGACTCTAACGTGAGATCTAGGGGCACATTGGAACGTTAGTGACAATATTGAGTGTCACTAACATTCTCGAAGGTTGGCAAGGCCACGTCAGAAGCCACGTTAACCTAGTTAACGTGGGCTTTAACGTGAAGCAAAAAGGGGCACACTGGAACGTTAGTGACAATGTTGAGTGTCACTAACGTTCTCGAAGGTTGGCAAGGCCACGTTAGAAGCCACGTTAACCTAGTTAACGTGGGGTCTAACGTGAGGCAAATGGGTACATTGGAACGTTAGTGAAAATGTTAAGTGTCATTAACGTTCTCGAACTTATACTTTCACTAAATGTTAACACCCCTAACGTCCTGAGCTGAAGTCTCTGCCCACTTAGCACTTTCTCTCTGCAAGTAAAGCCAAGCCCAAATGAAGAAAAGTACTGCTTCAAACTCAAGATCCAAAGGCCCAAGACTTGAAGAGAAAACTAGAAGCTGAGAATAGTAGTATATATAGGAGTAGCTTTGAAATGTAAAAGGGGGCTAGAGGCTGAAAATGGGGAACTACTCTCTGTATTTTATCTTCTCTGCATTTTCTAGTTTTATGATGTATTCTCCATCTTTGTTTTCATTTTCAAGAGCTATGAATAACTAAACCCCTTTCATTGGGTTAGGGAGCTCTGTTGTAATTTGATGGATCAATACTAATTTTCATTGTTCTTCTTCTATCTTTTCTCTTGATTTTACTTGAAAGCTTTCGATCTTCATCCAATTGAGTAGTTATCTTGGAAGAGAAGATATTCAAACTTGGATCTCTTTTGAACCTTGAAAGAGGAATGAAGAGATCAAGCTAGAAATGCTTTCTCATGCTAGATCAAATTGGGTTTGGATGGGTATGTGACTATAACCCTCTCAATACTTGATTTGGAAAATGCATGTGGTATAATCAGTGACCATACTTCATCTCTTCTCATGAGCAATTGATCAAGGAATTGGCTATTGATCAAGATTTGAGAGATTGAGTTGCAAGAAATTATAATTCAATCACTTAAGATTGCCAAGGAGATCAATGAGTGCATTGATTGAGGAAGAGATGAAAATGAACTTGATCCGGAGAATTGCAACATCTCCTAAGCCCAATGAACTCCCCATCTCTGATCTTACCCATTCTCTTTAATTACTGCCATTTACTTTTATGAGCAAATCCCCCATTCCCATTTACAATTCTGTAATTTATTTTCAGTCATTTACTTCCAATCCTTTAATCCTAGCATTTACTTTTCTGTTATTTACATTCCCGCCATTTTATTTTCTGTAATTCTCAACCCAAATTCTGGATTTGCTCAACTAGAACATTCTTCTAATTAAAGTTGCATGATCAATCAATCCCAGTGGGATTTGACCTCACTCTATTGTGAGTTTTTACTTGACGAAAAATTCGGTACACTTGTCGAAGGGAGATTTGTTGTGAGACAAGTTTTTCCCACATCAAGTTTATGGCGCCGTTGCCGGGGATTGATTGTGCATCAACAATGATTAAATTGGAAGATCACTTGATTGAGCATTTTTATTTGTGAATTTCATTTTTTGTTTGAGTGATTTACTTTTTGTTTCAGTTAAACTTCTTCCCTTCCCCGTCTACTCTTTTGTTCTTCTTTGTTATTTTCAATTCTGTTTGCTAACCCACTAACTGTTTGATATATTGCATCACCCACAACTAACAGTAATTCTGACACAAATACTTTCTGCACCTATCTTTTCTTGCTTGCACTTGATGGTTGTATAACAGGGAGAAGAAGCGGGGCTTCAACTTCCTTCGATTCTGAACCTGAGAGGACCTTCCTTAGATTAAGGAGGGAGGCAAGAGAAAAGAAAGTGGTTGGTACTGAGGAAGAAGAGGAATTCTTTGAAACAATCATGGAAGACAACATGGAAAACCATCATGAAGAAGAAGATCACAACCATGGGGGAGGAGGTAGAGCAAATCATGCTGGGGAGGATAGAAGAGTTTTAGGCTCTTACATCAATCCAAACCCAGGCAATTGTGGAAGTAGCATCCAAAAGCCGACAATCCATGCCAACAACTTTGAACTTAAACCACAGCTCATCACCCTTGTTTAGAACAACTGTTCGTTTGGAGAAAGTGTTCAAGAAGACCCCAATCAACATTTAACCACCTTCCTGAGAATATGTGACACAGTGAAGTCTAATGGTGTTCATCCTGATGCCTATAGAAACAAGCTCATTACCCAGCAGCTGGCTGACCTCACCAAGAAGATGGAGATGAACCAAGTAGCAGCAATCTCCACTTCATCAACAATCCAAGAAGGAGTGAATGAAGAAGCAGAGGGGAGTCAGGAGCAAGGCAACTACATTGGGAATTCACCAAGGAAAAACTATGATCCATACTCCAAGACCTACAATCCTGGATGGAGAAACCACCAAACTTTGGGTGGGGAAGTGAGCAAGATCAAAACCAAGACTAGAGACGTTACAACTCCAACAACAATACAGCTCACCAGCAATTCACACAGAGGACGTCTCAACACCCCCACAACAACACTTCTTCATATGCTCATCAAAACCAAAATAGCACATCTGCTCCGAATCACCCATCAATTGATGACAAGCTCTCTAAGATTGAAACCTTAATTGAAGGAATATGCAGAGACATTCGAGACAGTAAAGCATTCAGAGAAGAAGTGCAGTCTAACATGCAGAATCAAAATGCTGCCATCACGAAACTGGAGACACAAATTAGCTATCTGTTTAAGCAGCTCCCTAACTACAACTTTTGCTATGATGCCCATTCAAGCAAAAGGGAGGAGTGTCAAGCTATCACACTTAGGAGTGGGAAGGAACTGAAGGAACATCCCCAAAAACCACAAGAAGAAGGCTCAAATGAAAAGGGAGAAGAACAAGATGGAGTTCAACCTCCCACGCCAAGTCTGCAGAAAGAAAAATGGATACCCCAACTGAACATCTCAAGAGCTCCATATCCCTAGCTATTGAAGAAAAAGGAAGATGACAACCAATTTTTGAGATTTTTGGAAATCTTCAAGAAGCTACAAATCAACATACCCTTTGCTGAAGCCATATAACAAATGCCACTCTATGCCAAGTTTTTGAAGGAGCTAATGACTAAGAAGAGAAGCTGGAAGAACAATGAGACGGTGATACTAACTGAAGAGTGCAGTGCTATCATTCAGCATAAACTACCTCAGAAACTGAATGATCCTAGGAGTTTTCAGATTCCTTGTATTATAGGAGAAATCACAGTAGAGAAGGCTCTTTGTGACATAGGGGCCAGCATCAATTTGATGTCAGTAGCTATGATGAGAAAGATGAAAATTGAGGAGGCTAAACCAACAAAAATGGCCCTACAACTGGCAGACCGATCGTTCAAATTCCCTCACGGGATAGTAGAGGATTTGCTAGTAAAACTGGGAGATTTTATATTTCCAGCAGATTTTGTGGTGCTGGACATGCAGGAGGACGCTAAGACCTCCATCATCCTGGGAAGGCCATTCTTGGCCACTGCTGGAGCTATCATTGATGTTCAGAAGGGTGACCTCACACTGAGATTACACAATGAAAAGATGACATTCAATGTGTTCAAGGGCATGAGTTATCCACCAGAACAATTGGGGGAATGCATGAGGTTAGATGCACTTGAGGATGAAGTGCAGGAGAATTTTGAAGAAGAAGAACTTGAAGAGGACGAGAGATTGGTGGAGGAAGAATCTGAATCAAGTGAAAAGGTAGCCACAGCAGAAATACATATACCAGATGCATCAAAGGGAGAGAACAAAAAGTCAGAAGCACCCAAACTTGAACTTAAAGTACTGCCATCCACTCTCAAATATGCATATCTAGGAGAAAATGAAAACTACCCAGTGATCATAAATTCATCCCTCAGTCAAGATCAAGAGGACGAGCTACTCAAGGTGCTGCGAGAGCATAAGGATGCCATTGGATGGACCCTTGCTGACTTGAAGGGAATCAGTTCAGCCATATGCATGCATAAAATACTGTTAGAAGATGATGCCAAGCCATCCATTCAATCCCAAAGAAGGCTGAACCCAATCATGAAGGAAGTGGTACAGAAAGAGGTTATGAAGCTTTGGCAAGGAGGGGTCATATACCCAATTTCGGACAGCCTTTGGGTTAGCCCCATACATGTTGTGCCCAAGAAGGGAGGAATCACTGTGGTTACCAATGAGAAAAACGAGCTCATACCCATAAGGACTATCACAGGATGGTGGATGTGCATAGACTACAGAAAACTCAATGAGGCTACACGAAAAGACCACTTTCCCTTTCCATTCATGGATCAGATGTTGGAAAGACTTGCAGGGCACGCATATTATTGTTTTCTCGACGGTTATTCAGGATATAACCAAATAGTAGTTGATCCGAGAGACCAAGAGAAAACCTCATTTACTTGTCCGTATGGAGTGTTTGCTTATAGGTGCATGCCATTTGGATTGTGTAATGCCCCTGCAACTTTCCAACGCTGCATGCTTTCTATCTTTTCAGATATGATAGAAAAATTCATTGAAGTTTTTATGGATGATTTCTCGGTATTCGGAGATTCTTTTCCTAGTTGCCTACATCACCTCGCCTTGGTATTGAAAAGATGCCAAGAGACCAATTTGGTCTTGAACTGGGAAAAATGCCACTTCATGGTGACAGGAGGAATAGTCCTTGGTCACAAGGTCTCTCACCAAGGCATTGAGGTTGATAGAGCTAAAGTAGAACTTATTGAAAAACTACCTCCACCCAGTGATGTCAAGGCAATTAGGAGTTTTTTAGGGCATGCTAGTTTTTACAGAAGGTTCATTAAAGATTTTTCAAAGATAGCCAAGCCCTTAAGCAATCTCCTTGTATCTGATACACCATTTATCTTTGATGAAACATGCATGCTAGCATTTGCACATTTGAAAATGAGGTTATCCTCTGCTCCTATCATTTCCCCACCTGATTGGAACCTACCATTTGAATTGATGTGTGATGAATCTGATTTTGCAGTTGGGGCATTGTTAGGACAAAGGAAAGATAACCTAGTTCGTGTGATATACTATGATAGCAAAGTCCTTAATGAAACTCAAAGAAATTATACCACTACTGAAAAGGAGTTGCTAGCAATAGTTTTTGCATTTGACAAATTTAGATCATACCTCATTGGTGCTAAAGTGATTGTTTTTACAGATCACACAGCACTTAAATATTTGTTTGCCAAGCAAGAATCAAAGCCAAGACTAATAAGGTGGATCTTACTGTTGCAGGAATTTGATATTGAAATCAGAGACAAGAAAGGAGTGGAGAACAAAGTGGCAGATCACCTATCCAGAATCCCTCATGATCAAGGTGGAGAAAATGATACAAATGTGAACGAGCTCTTCCCTGATGAGCAGTTGATGACAGTTCACAAAGCACCATGGTTCGCAGATATTACAAATTTCAAGGCAACTGGGGCATTACCCCCAGGGATCAATAAACATCAAAAGAGGAAGCTCATGAATGATGCAAAATACTTTGTCTGGGACGAGCCATATCTCTTCAAGAAATGTTCAGATGGAATCTTTAGAAGATGTGTTTCGGAAGAGGAAGGGAGAGAAGTCATGTGGAACTGCCATGGTTCATGTTATGGCGGGCACTTTGGAGGGGACAGAACTGCAGCAAAGGTGTTACAAAGCGGATTCTTTTGGCCCACCCTTTTTAAGGATGCCAAGGAACTAGTAAAAAGCTGCAATGAATGCCAAAGATCTGAAAACCTGCCCAAAAGAAATGCCAGGCCACAAAATTTCATCTTGGAACTGGAACTGTTTGATGTGTGGGGAATAGATTTCATGGGACCATTCCCAACCTCATATGCAAACAAGTACATCCTGGTAGCAGTGGATTATGTTTCCAAGTGGGTAGAGGCTATTGCAACCCCAACTAATGATAACAAGGTAATCATGAACTTCCTCAGGAAGAATATCTTTAGCCGATTTGGAGTCCCAAGAGCCCTCATCAGTGATGGAGGGAGCCACTTTTGTAACAAACCACTAGAAGCTCTCCTCCTACGATATGGGGTAAAACACAAAGTAGCCACACCTTACCACCCTCAAACGAGTGGGCAAACTGAGATATCCAACAGAGAACTGAAGAGGATCCTAGAAAAAACTGTGGGTGCATCTAGAAAGGATTGGTCGAAGAAGCTGGATGATGCTCTTTGGGCATACAAAACAGCATTCAAAACTCCACTTGGAATGTCTCCATATCAACTGGTCTATGGGAAGGCTTGTCATTTACCACTGGAGCTGGAACATAAAGCTCTCTGGGCTATCAAGATACTAAATTTTGACAGCATTGCTGCTGGTGCAAAAAGGATCTTGCAGCTGCAAGAGATGGAGGAATTCAGGTCACAAGCCTATGAAAACACTATGATGTATAAAGAGAAGGCAAAGAGAAAACATGACATGCATCTTGCGCCAAGAAGTTTCAAAAAGGGGCAGCGAGTACTCCTTTACAATTCTAAATTAAGGCTGTTCCCAGGAAAACTCAAGTCAAGGTGGTCCGGACCTTTCATGGTTACGAAAGTATCACCATATGACCACATTGAAATCACGGATGAAGGTTCAGAGAGGACTTTTACAGTGAATGGACAAAGACTCAAGCATTATCTGGGCAACATGGGGGAAAGCCCCAGAGTAAAGTACCATCTCAAGTAATTAAGGACTCGTCGAGCTAGCGACGATAAAAGAGCGCTCTATTGGGAGGCAACCCAACCTCAGGTAGTTTCACTTTCATCTTTATTTCAATAAAAATCACAAGTCGTTTCCCTTGTATTGTAAGGAGCTAAGTTTGGTGTTCCACACCAGAACAATCCAAGAGTGATGGTGTGATTCTATGTTTGGTGTTCCACCAAAGGACATTGGTTAGAATTACACTCCACTCCAGAAGAACATTGCTAGCTCCATCCAATCAAGAGAAACAACTTAGATGTAGTTAGACTATAGGTGATCATTGCTTTGTTGACAATAAGATATGGGGTTCTCTGCATATGTGCAATGTTTGCACTGTGCAAGGAACTAAGTTTGGTGTTCACACACCAAATTGAGTTCAAAAAGCACCAACATACATGCAAGCTAACTATGTCTCAAGTGCTTTGGGAACAAGCAACTTCCAGTCACCTTGCAGGAATCTTATAAGGAAATGGTGCACCTCTACCCAAAGAAGTGAGGCATCCAAAAACTAGGATGATGACAAAGAGAGAGAGCAACCAGAAATCATCACCCGAAGGTTGTATTGTTACTTAATTCCATTGTATGCAGAATGGTTAAAAGTTGAAAGTCCGAATGCACTTTTGATTTGTGGCTACTTGTAGTTGAATTTGTTTCTGTCTTTTAAGTTCTGAGTAGGTCTGTGTGCTAGTCTTTATGTCACTGCATCCTTACTTAACTTACTTGTATGCTTGTTCCTTTTGAATTAAATGAAGAAGAGAATGTTTATGTTTTTAAAAGACCAGAGTGGAGTTCATATTGTGGAAGTGCATTCATGAATCTTTGGGGAAGTCATAAGTTAGCTAAGTTGGTTCAACCACGAGGTTAGGAGGACAACTATCTATCTTGAATACTTGACTTTGGATATACCCATAAGACTAAGTATATGACAAGATCCTAATAAGAGAAAAGGGAAAAGAACAATGGAAGTGAAAAACAAAAGAAAAAAAGAGTAAGCAATAAGGCTAGGCACCAATGGTTTTGACCTTGAGACAAGTGTCTGTGGTGCTCTTGTGTGAGGGATCTACTTGGATGAATAAGCTCTCAGGGATGCTTTATCACTTGGTAAATTGGGTTAACTAACCCGGGATTATCAGCTAAAAATCCACTATCAAGAGTAACCCTCACTACAGAGCATTTAGTAACCCAAAGAGGTGCTGGACACAAGGTCTCAAGAAAAGAAAATAAATAAACTATATGCCTGTGGTGTGTATGTATGGGGGAGAGACTTGAGGGAAAGTGATTGCCAATGACACTCTCAAAGCCATCATTGCCCACGTTAAGAGTCACGTTAACTGAGTTAACGTGAACTCTAACGTGGAAAAGGGAAGTAGAGCCAACGTTAGTGACACTTAACATTGTCACTAACGTTGGCAAACACTCATGAGTGGACACGTTAGAGCCCACGTTAACCTAGTTAACGTGGCCTCTAACGTTAAAGAGGGAAGAGAAGCCAACGTTAGTGACAATGTTAAGTGTCACTAACGTTGTCGACAACTCTCACTTCTTACGTTAGCTCCCACGTTAACCAAGTTAACGTGGAAGGTAACGTGGTGTGTTGCATCCTTAGGCCAACGTTAGTGACCCTCAACATTGTCACTATCGTTCCAGTGTGCCCCTTTTTGCTTGACGTTAAAGCCCACGTTAACTAGGTTAACGTGGGCTCTAACGTGGCCACTCATGAGTGTTTGCCCACGTTAGTGACAATGTTAAGTGTCACTAACGTTGTCGACAACTCTCACTTCTTACGTTAGCTCCCACGTTAACCAAGTTAACGTGGAAGGTAACGTGGTGTGTTGCATCCTTAGGCCAACGTTAGTGACCCTCAACATTGTCACTATCGTTCCAGTGTGCCCCTTTTTGCTTGACGTTAAAGCCCACGTTAACTAGGTTAACGTGGGCTCTAACGTGGCCACTCATGAGTGTTTGCCCACGTTAGTGACAATGTTAAGTGTCACTAACGTTCTCGAACTTATACTTTCACTAAATGTTAACACCCCTAACGCCCTGAGCTGAAGTCTCTGCCCACTTAGCACTTTCTCTTTGAAAGTAAAGCCAAGCCCAAATGAAGAAAAGAACTGCTTCAAACTCAAGATCCAAAGGCCCAAGACTTGAAGAGCAAACTAGAAGCTGAGAAGAGTAGTATATATAGGAGTAGCTTTGAATTGTAAAAGGGGGCTAGAGGCTGAAAAAGGGGAACTACTCTCTGTATTTTATCTTCTCTGCATTTTCTAGTTTTATGATGTATTCTCCATCTTTGTTTTCATTTTCAAGAGCTATGAACAACTAAACCCCTTTCATTGGGTTAGGGAGCTCTGTTGTAATTTGATGGATCAATAATAGTTTTCATTATTCTTCTTCTTTCTTTTCTCTTGATTTTACTAGAAAGCTTTCAATCTTTATCCTATTGAGTAGTTATCTTGGAAGAGAAGCTATTCAAACTTGGATCTCTTTTGAACCTTGAAAGAGGAATGATGAGATCAAGCTAGAAATGCTTTCTCATGCTGGACCAAATTGGGTTTGGCTGGGTATGTGACTATAACCCTCTCAATACTTGATTTGGGAAATGCATGTGGTATAATCAGTGACCATACTTCATCTCTTCTCATGAGCAATTGACCAAGGAATTGGCTATTGATCAAGATTTGAGAGATTGAATTACCAAGAAATTGGAATTCGATCACTTAAGATTGCCGAGGAGATCAATGAGTGCATTGATTGAGGAAGAGATGAAAATGAACTTGATCCGGAGAATTGCAACATCTCCTAAGCCCAATGAACTCCCCATCTCTGATCTTACCCATACTCTTTAATTTCTGCCATTTACTTTTATGAGCAAATCCCCCATTCCCATTTACAATTCTGTAATTTATTTTCAGTCATTTACTTCCAATCCTTTAATCCTAGCATTTACTTTTCTGTTATTTACATTCCCGCCATTTTATTTTCTGCAATTCTCAACCCAAATTCTAGATTCGCTCAACTAGAACATTCTTCTAATTAAAGTTGCTTGATCAATCAATCCCTGTGGGATTCGACCTCACTCTATTGTGAGTTTTTACTTGACGACAAATTCGGTACACTTGCCGTAGGGAGATTTGTTGTGAGACAAGTTTTCCCCGCATCACTCTTCTCTCAATTTTTGTCAAAAAAGGAGATGCACACCAAGTGTTTGATGAAAGACCCACATGACTTCTTGGAGTTGTTTTGACTTAGTGTTTCCTATCTTAGTGCTCTTTCTCATTCACTTGTGTGTTCATATGTGCATTGAGCTTACTATATTTCTTGTTTCATTTCTCCATGATCTTCCCCTATTTTTCACCTCTTGTTATTGATGATTACGAGTGTGTGCTTCTCATGTGTCTTGTTTGTATGCCTATACCACTCATGCATCACTTGCTAGTGCTTAGCCAAAATTTTCATTATGGACTTAGTCTCATGTTGCAGCTGTCATGTGTCTAAGCTATTTACCTTTTATGCCTTATCACTAGCATGCTTATTCTTTCTTGATGCCTCTTTAAGCTTATTTTCACCACCTCTCTTTCTTTTCTAGGATGGTGATCAAAAGAGACAATGGAAAGGCACCCAAGAAGGCACCTTCATGGTCCACTAGCAAAGCACAACTAGGACCTAAAGCCAAGCCCCTCTCTAATAAGACAAGGAGCATTGCTAACATTGATGTTTCAGAAAAGGACAATCCGGCGAGGGACCCGACCAAGTTCCTTAACCGCTATTGCGAACTTGTCTATCCCTTGATCAAACCGAGGAACTTTCATGCGGAGCCCCTTCTAGCCCCTCCAACTCATGTCATACCCCTCATCATGCCACGCATCAAACAGCGGCAATGGGAATTCCTATTGAGGAAGCCAAGGGAGGCCAACTTGTCCTGGGTGGTTGAATTCTATACCAACTACCACTCCTCCTCCCTTGCATCGGTATTTGTGCGCCGAAGGCAAGTTCTCGTCACTGAGGAAGCCATCCAAAATATGCTTAAGACCGGACCATTAGCGGAAGGGATTGATGCTTATCAGGAGATTCTATCGGCACGGTGCCAACGTGCGTTTGATTGTGATGCTATCCTCAAGGTCATTGCTATACCCAAATCATTCTGGATCCGAAGAAGGATGAGACCCCGGACCAAGGGCATCACCGCACGTTTTCTCACTAGAGAGGCTCAAGCATGGGCCCAAATTCTAGCCCACTACGTGCTCCCAAGCACCCATGGCTCATCTATCACTGCCAAGTTAGCCTTGTTGGTTTGGTGTGTCCTTACCGAGAGACCGGTGCACATTCTCCGTCTCATTCGCCAATCCATGAGCCGCATCCACGCTAAGGGGAATCTACCCTTTCCCGCTCTAGTGACCGACTTAGTCGCTGCAGCCGGTGTTCCCCGAGAGACCAAGGATAGAAGGGCCATGATCCCAGCGGATGAAAATGTTGTTCCAAACGGGAGATACCTTTACCCTCCAGCGGACATCAAAGAGCCACACTTATCCGTCCCATGAGCATCCCCTCTACCTCATCCGCACCACCAAAGTCATCCATGAAACGCATAGAGGAACTCCACAAGAAGCTTGACCGTTATGAGCGTCGTAACCAACGCCGTTACGCTTTTGTCAAGAAGCTTCTAGGTTTCCTAGCACCACCTATGGAAGAACCGGAAATTTCCACGTCCACTGGCACCGATAATGAAGAAAGCGACGATGAAGAAGTGGATGGACACTCGGAAGCCGATCAACCACTACGTCTCACTCAAGACAGGGAGGACCGTGCAAACTTCTAAATGTGGGGAGGTCGGTCGGCCGACCGGTCTTCGTAGGTAACACCCAAATAAATTGCTTGAACCTCTTTTCTTAACTAGAGTAGATTGCATATTAAGTTTTTCATTTTTGGCATCTTTTGCATATTAGTATCTCTTAATAAATCCACCTGGTTAGAGCAATGACTTCCCTCCTAGAAAACTAGAATTTTAGGGCGACCCTACCAATTTTGAAATTCGAAAATCTTTTGATGCTTAGCTTATTTGGAGGATGTATTTTGGAACATGGAATTAGAATTTGAGCTAAGAACACAAGCAAGTGAGTTTTGAGCCTAATGGTGTGGTTACATCTTATAACCACTTATTTTCCCTTCTTGTGTGCAATTGTTCTCCTCCTACGATTGTGATCTTTGATTTGTTTAATTATATATGTCCATTATTCCTTATATTCGTGTATTTATATGATTGAGGCCATCGTTTCAATTAACTCACTTACCCAAATAGCCTTACCTCTTATCTTCCTTTGTTAGCCAAATTTGAGCCTACGTTTAACCCACTTTGTTCTTAATTTAGCACATTACAAGCCTTAAAGCGGAAAACAATAAAAGTCCTTAATTTGAATCTTTGATTAGCTTAGGCTAGTATGTGTAACATTCGAGTGTGGGAAATTTTGGGACATTGGTTGAGAAAAAAGGGTAATTCTGTATTTTTGTTGCAAATATTAGGAATTGGGTACATGCTCATGTATTGATTAAATGTGTAGACCTTATGCATTGAAAAAAATTATGAGAAAAAACAAAAGAAAAAAAAATAGTATGGAAAAGAAAAGACAAAAAAAAATAGAAAAGCAAGAAAAGAAAAAAAGAAAAAAATGAAAAGGGGAAAAAATGCCCCAAAGTAAAGTTCAATAAAAGATCAATGCATATGAGTTGTGAAATGAAAAGAAAATGCATGAGTATGTTAAAAGGTGAAAGAATGGGTAGTTAGGTTAGCTTTAATATTGTATAAGATGTCATAGGTTAGGTGAGAAGTTTAAGCTCATCAAAGATTCAAATTTCAAGCTCACTTGACCAAATATGCATCCTTACCTTGACTCTAGCCCCATTATAACCTAAAGAAAAGACCTCATGATACTTGTATGCATACATGGTATATGTGTTGATTGTTAGAAGAAAAACAAATTTTAGAAAAGTATGAAGTAGGGGAGGATTGAGTGATCAACCCTATACACCGAGCGAATAGAGTGCAAATACTTCCAGTGAGGGGTTCGAAGCTCAACTCCTTGTTCCCGGCTCTCGCGAGCGTTCTTCATACAAGTTATGCATACTTCACTTTGATGACTAGAATTGGTAGAGTTCATACATTGCCCATCATCTTGCCCTATGTGCATATACATATGTGTATTCTAGGAAGATTGAATTGTTCTTGGCCAAGGAGATAGTAGCATACACCGTAGTGCATTCATGTAGGTAGATTGCATCATATGAGCCCACGCCCTCGTAGTCCTTTGATCTTTTGCTTTCTCTTAGCATGAGGACATGCTATACTTTAAGTGTGGGGAGGTTGATAAACCCCATTTTTAGGGTTTATCATGCATAGAATCTAAGGGCTTTATCAATGATCTTCCACACTTATTCATATAAAACTGCATGATTTCGTGTCTCCTCCCCATTTCACCTCATAGATGAAAATATGCTTCTTTTGCATCAAAAGTTGAGATATTGTAATCCTCCTCTATTACCATTAGATGCCTTGATCCGTTTGTTAAGTGATTTCAGAAGTTATAGGGCAAAAATGGCCAAGAGGAATGAAGGAAGCATGCATGAATGGAAGGAGCATGAAACAAATCAAAGAATTGAAGTTGGACACGCATGCGCACACACACCGTGCGTGTACGCATGGATACGCTCACCCAGAGCCAGTGCAGTGGAGCCGAGCGAGGAGCCGGCGCGCCTATATGGCTGGGCCATATCCCTTATGACGCTCTCACGCACCGTACGCCTGCGCGCAGATCGCAAAAGAGCCCAAGGATGCGTACGCGTACAGTGCACCTATGCGTCGATGTGCGCACATGATTTTTTAAATGAAACACGTGCCCAACGATTTCAAGGGGTTCCCAGGCCCTGTTTTGGAGCAGATTTTGGAAGGAAAAGCTTAAGAAGACCAAGGATTAAGGGTGTTAGGACAATTAGTAATAATTCTAGATATTTTAGGAAGTTAGCTACATTTTATTTTTTAGAGAGAGAAACTCCAACTTCTCTCTAGGTTTTCATCTTCCATTGCAAGTTTCCTTGGAATTCTTGGTGAGATCTATTGCTAATTGACTTTTTGCTTTGCTACAAGTGTAGATCTACTCTTCTTCTACTCTTAATTGATGTTCTTTTGGTTCAATTTCTTAGATCTAGATTTGGTTGATTTTGTTACTTTGAATCTGGATTAATGAATTGAGGTTTCATTCAATTGTTTGATTGTTGATGATTGTTTGGATTAGATAGTTTAAATTCAATTCTCTTCTTTCAAATACATCATGTTTTCTATAATTGCCTACCAATTGTTTGTGATAATGACAACCTTGGCTATGGAGTAGATTTCTCTCACTTGGCTTAGGGGTTGAGTTATTGGAGACACTTGAATAGTGGATATCAATTGTAGATTATGAATTGAGAATTGCTAATTGACTTGGAGTGCACTAAAGCTAGACTTTCCTAGGGTGAGACTAGGACTTGTGACTCAAGTTAGTTACTTTCACTTGACTTTCCTCCATTGTTAGGGGGTTAACTAAGGGAAGCAACAATCAATTCTTATCATAATTGAAGGAAACTATAATGATGGAACTTCCAATGCTTACTTAAGCCAAGGCTTTTATTTCAATTAATTATGATTGCTTTGCTAGTTTGAATTCTTGCACCATGGTGCACGAAAATTACTTCACACTATGTAATTCCGCACAACTAACCAGCAAGTACACTGGGTCGTCCAAGTAATACCTTACGTGAGTAAGGGTCAACCCCACGGAGATTGTTGGTTTGAAGCAAGCTATGGTTATCTTGCAACTCTTAGTCAGGATATTAATTTGTGGTTATCAATTGACTTGCAAATGAACAAGGGAGCATGAATTAAAGGATACTTGTTATGCAGTAAATGAGAATATGTTGGAGTTTTCGAGATGCTTTGTCTTTTGAATATCTGCTTTCTTCCTATTTTATTCGTCACGCACGCACGTCCCTCCTATGGCAAGCTGTGTGTTGGTGGATTACCGTTGTCAATGGCTACCATCCTTTCTCTCAGTGAAAATGGTCCAGGTGCGCTGTCACCGCACGGCTAATCATCTGTAGGTTCTCGATCATATTGGAATAGGATTTACTATCCTTTTGCGTCTGTCACTACGCCCAGCACTCGCAAGTTTGAGGCTCGTCACAGTCATCCAATCCCAGAATCCTACTCAGAATACCACAGACAAGGTTTAGACTTTTCGGATTCTCAAGGATGCTGCCTTTGGAGATTAGCTTATACCACGGATATTCTGATTAAGGAATCTAAGAGATACTCATTCAATCTGATGTAGAATGGAGGTGGTTGTCAGACACACGTTCATAGATTGAGGAAGGTGATGAGTGTCACAGATCATCACCTTCTCTATAATTAAGCGCGAATGAATATCTTAGATAGGAACACGCATGTGTGAATGGAAAACAGAAATAGTTGCATTAACTCATCAAAACACAGCAAAGCTCTTCACCCCCAACAATGGAGTTTAAAGACTCATGCCGTTAGAGATTACAAAGTTCGGATCTAAAATATCATGAGATGCAAAATAAATCTCTAAAAGTTGTTTAAATACTAAACTAGTAACCTAGGTTTACAGAAAATGAGTAAACTATGATAGATAGTGCAGAAATCCACTTCTGGGGCCCACTTGGTGTGTGCTGGGGCTGAGACTAAAGCTTCTCATGTGCCTGGGCTGTTTTGGGCGTTCAACGCCAGGCTGTAACCTGTTTCTGGCGTTGAACTCCAACTTGTAACGTGTTTCTGGCGCTGGACGCCAGACTACAACATGGAACTGGCATTGAACGCCAATTTACATCATCTATTCTTGAGCAAAGTATCGACTATTATATATTGCTGGAAAGCCCTGGATGTCTACTTTCCAACGCAATTAGAAGTGTGTCAATTGGACTCCTGTAGCTCCATAAATTCCATTCCGAGTGCAAAGAGGTCAGGATCCAACAGCATCAGCAGTCCTTTTTCAGCCTGAATCAGATTTTTGCTCAGCTCCCTCAATTTTAGCCAGAAAATACCTGAAATTATAGAAAAACACACAAACTCATAGTAAAGTCCAGAAATATAAATTTTGCTTAGAAACTAATGAAAATAAACTAAAAACTAACTAAAACATACTAAAGACTATATGAAATTAACCCCAAAAAGCGTATAAAATATCCGCTCATCACAACACCAAACTTAAACTGTTGCTTGTCCCCAAGCAACTAGACAAATAAAATAGAATATAAATAAGTCAAGAAGCAATAATATCTCAGAGTTTTTGAGTGAAGCTCAGATTCTAATTAAATGAGCGGGACTAGTAGCTTTTTGCTTCCGAACAGTTTTGGCATCTCACTTTATCCATTGATGCTCAGAATGATTGGCATCTATAGGAACTGAGAATTCAGATAGTGTTATTGATTCTCCTAGTTTAGTATGTTGATTCTTGAACACAGCTACTTTTATGAGTCTTGGCCGTGGCCCTAAGCACTTTGTTTTCCAGTAATACCACCGGATACATAAATGCCACAGACACATAATTGGGTGAACCTTTTCAGATTGTGACTCAGCTTTGCTAAAGTTCCCAATTAGAGGTGTCCAGGGTTCTTAAGCACACTCTTCTTTTTGCTTTGGACCTTGACTTTAACCGCTCAGTCTCAAGTTTTCACTTGACACCTTCACGCCACAAGCACATGGTTAGGGACAACTTGGTTTAGCTGCTTAGACCAGGATTTGATTCCCTTAGGCCCTCCTATCCACTGATGCTCAAAGCCTTGGATCCTTTTTATTACCCTTGCCTTTTGGTTTTAAGGGTTATTGGCTTTTTCTGCTTACTTTTTTTTTTTGCAAGCTTTGTATTCACTGCTTTTTCTTGCTTCAAGAATCATTTTTATGATTTTTCAGATTACCAATAACATGTCTCATGTTTATCATTTTTTCAAGAGCCAACATATTTAACATTTAAGAACATCAAATTCCAAAGACATATGCACTGTTCAAGCATTCATTCAGAAGGCAGAGAGCATTGCCACCACATGTAATTAATCAGAATTTCTTATATTAAAAACTCGAAAAATATTGCCTCCTTATCCTAAAAAAAATCTTCTATTTTATTCATGTTTAATGATGATGAGAAAAATAAATTATAGCTTAATTGGAGATAAAATAACTACTAATTACTACTATAACTACTAAGGTAGAAGTCAAATAAGAACAATTATCACAGAGTTAAGGCTAAGATTAGGGCTCAACAACCTTGAGTTTGGGATGTGGATGTTCTTCTAGTCTGTGGAGTGCTTGGTTCTTCAAGAGATAACTTCTGACGCTTCAGTTCCTTTAAGTCACGCCTTTGCTCTTCTTGTTCCCTGAGTAGTTTGCAGAGCATACTATTTTGATTTTGTTGTTCTTCCTTTATTTGTTCCATAGATTCTTGCAACTTGGTAACAGATGCTTCAAGCTGTTCCCAATATTCAAATTGAGGGACTTCTGGGAGGAATTCTTACGCCTTCCTCTTGGTGGGGTCATCCTGCATTTGTTGTTTTTCCATTGTGATTTTAGTGATTGGTTGCTCCACTGAGATATACTCTGTTATTCCCATCTTTACTCCAGCATCTTTGCAGAGCATAGAGATTAAGCTTGGATAAGCCAACCTGGCATCCTTGGAGTTCTTGTTAGCAAGTATGTAAAATTCAGATGGGATCAGTTGATGAACTTCTACTTCTTTTCCCAACAAAATGCAATGGATCATCACTGCTCTTTTAACAGTGACTTCAGAACGGTTGCTTGTGGGCAATATAGAACGCCCAATGAAGTCCAGCCAACCTCTGGCGACTGGTTTGAGATCTTCTCTCTTGAGTTGATTTGGGACACCCTTGCTGTTGGTGGTCCACCTGGCTCTAGGGATGCATATATCATCTAGAATCTTATCCAGGCCCTTGTTTGTTCTCATCATTCTCCTATTGAAGGAGTCTGGGTCATCTTTCAGCTGAGGTAGCTTAAAGATCTCCCTGATTTTGTCAGGGTGGATGTGAACAATCTTTCCTCTGACCAAAGTTCGATAGTCATAGAGGGCAGTTCCAGATATTCTCTGCCTGTCTGTTTGCCACAGATTAGCGTAGAATTCCTGAACCATATTCCTTTCCACTTTCTTTTCAGGATTAGCTAGGACTTCCCAGTTCCTGTTTCGAATCTGCTATTGGATCTTCGGACATTCATCTTCTTTCAGATCGAACTTGACTTCCGGGATCACTGATCTTAGACCCATTATTTTGTAGTAATGGTCTGAATATTTTTTGGTTAAGAACCTCCCTTGATTCTAAAGTGGTTTTGGAATGCTCTCTTTCTTGCCTCTTGGAGTGGGTTGTTTTTCTTTAGGAGCCATGATCTTAGTGGGTATGGTTTAGTGATCAGGGATAAACACACTAAACTTAGAGGTTTGCTTGTCCTCAAGCAAAAGAAAAGAAAGGAGATGGGTAGAAGGAGAGATTGTGTCGAATGCTGGATGAGAGGGGGGCCGAATGTGGTTTTAAAAAGGGAGGGGGTGGGATTTTCGAAAATATTAAAAAGATAAGATAGAAGATATGATTTAAAAAAATATGATATGAAAAGATGTGATTTAAAATTGAAAAGATATGAAAGATATTTGAAAAAGATAAATTTAGATTTTGAAAAGGATAATGTGGAGATTTGAAAAAGATATTGATGAGTTGAAAAGATTTTAGAAGGAAAAGAGATAGATTTGTTTTAGAAATTTGAAAAAGAGTTGGATTGGATTGAAAAAGAATTTGTGTTTATGTATTAAGATACATTTGATATTTTTAAAGTAGGGTTTTTTAGAAATTAGGGTTCTTAGAAATCAGGGTTTGTAACATGTTTATGCAAGAAATCATGAATTGAAACATGAAAATTAAAATTAAAATAGGTTCTTAGAAATCAGGGTTTGTAACATGTTTATGCAAGAAATCATGAATTGAAAAATGAAAATTAAAATTAAAATAAAAAATATGAAGTAAAAACGAATTTACCTCCTCCCCACCATCCTGGCGTTAAACGCCCAAACGCTGCATGTTTTGGGCGTTTAACGCCCAATTGATGCTTCTCCTGGCGTTCAACGCCCAGCTGCTGCTTCTTTCTGGCGTTGAACGCCAGGAACTCCTTTGTCACTGGGTGTTTTTCTGAACGCCCAGGACGCTGTAAATCTGGCGTTTAACGCCCAGATAGCTATCCTTACTGGCGTTCAACGCCCAGTGGATGCTTTATTTGGGCGTTGAATGCCCAATTGTGCCTCTTACTGGCGTTTTCTTGCCAGTGAGCTCTTTTTCTCTGTTTTGTGTGCTGAATCCTTCTCTAACCCTGTAAACTTATACAATTGACTGTTTACCTTAGTATCAATGAACTTTATATAAACAAATAAAATCAAGAATAGGGCAAAATGCTAGAGGAAGTGATGCCAATGGCTGGGTTGCCTCCCAGCAAGCGCTTCTTTATTGTCTTTAGCTGGACCTTGCTGAGCTTTTTAATCTAGCCTCAGCCTTGAGCATTCTTGCTCAACATTACCTTCAAGATAATGCTTGATTCTCTGTCCATTAACAATGAACTTCCTATCAGAGTCAATGTCTTGAAGCTCCACATAACCATATGGTGATACACTTGTAATCACATATGGTCCCCTCCACTGGGACTTCAGTTTCCCGGGGAATAGCCTGAGCCTAGAGTTAAACAACAGAACATTTTGTCCTGGTTCAAAGATTCTAGAAGATAGCTTGCTGTCATGCCATGTTTTTTATTTCTCTTTATAAAGCTTGGCATTTTCGAAAGCAGTGAATCTGAATTCCTCTAGCTCATTCAGCTGGAGCAATCTTTTTTCTCCAGCTAGTTTGGCATCAAAGTTTAGGAATCTGGTTGCCCAGTAGGCCTTATGTTCCAGTTCCACGGGCAGGTGACAAGCCTTACCATACACAAGTTGGTACGGAGAGGTCCATATAGGAGTCTTGAATGCTGTTCTGTAAGCCCACAGAGCATCATCCAAGCTTCGTGCCCAATCCTTTCTACGGGTACTTACTGTCCGTTCAAGGATTCTTTTTAGTTCTCTGTTAGAGACTTCAGCTTGCCCATTTGTCTGTGGATGATATGGGGTCGCCATCTTGTGGCGAATCCTATACCGGACCATGGCGGAGTAAAGCTGTTTGTTACAGAAGTGAGTGCCCCCATCACTGATTAGTACCCTAGGGACACCAAATCTGCTGAATATATGTTTCTAGAGGAATTTCAGTACTGTTTTAGTATCATTGGTGGGTGTGGCAATGGCCTCTACCCATTTTGATACATAGTCAACTGCCACCAGAATATAAGTGTTTGAGTATGATGGTGGGAAAGGCCCCATGAAATCAATTCCTCATATGTCAAACAACTCAATCTCCAAGATTCTTTATTGAGGCATGGCGTAACTATGAGGCAAATTACCAGCTCTCTGGCAACTGTCACAGTTACGTACAAACTTTCGAGAATCTCTGTAGAGTGTAGGCCAGTAGAAACCACATTGGAGGACCTTGGTGGCTGTTCGCTCACCTCCGAAATGGCCTCCATATTGTGATCCATGGCAATGCCATAGGATCTTCTGTGCTTCTTCTCTAGGCACACACCTACGTATTATTCCGTCTGCACATCTCTTAAAGAGATAGGGTTCATGAACTTAGCATAAGAAGGTATTTGCTCAAGTGCCTCTACAAACGGAGTCTTTATTTCAAGAGTCCTGAGATAATCTACAAAGCGAGCAAATTGCTTATCCTGCTCCTCTTGGCGGAGTTTTTGAGGATAAGGTATCTTGGCTTTATATTCCTCAACCTTGGTTACTGCAGGTTTATTTCCTACAGAAGTGGTTGAAGAAGCCTTTTTGGAGGGGTTGTCATCAGCACTTGTGTGTGTCTGATCCCTCACTGGCATTTGAGTGCCAGGGTTGGAAGCTGGAGTGATGTTAGACGCCAACTCCTCATCTGCTCCTGGCGTCTGAACGCCAGAACTGTGCTTCCTTTGGGCGTTCAATGCCAGTTCCTTGCTTGTTTCTGGCGTTGAACGCCAGTCCTGAGCATGGTTTGGGCGTTCAGCGGCAGTCTTCCACCCAATCTTTGGCGTTTTAGCGCCAGAATTATTTCTCTCCTGGCTCTTACAGTCCTCAGATAGAATTTGGGTAGTTTGCTCATTTCTTGGCTTCCTGCTGCCTTGAGGTGGGGTATTTAATGTTTTTCCACTTCTTAATAGAACTGCTTGGCATTCTTCTATTATTTGTTTTGATAGCTGCTGCTTTGTTTGCTTTAATTGTTCTTCCATATTTATATTAGCCATCCTTATTTCTTGTAGTCTCTCCTTGAATTTGGCTAACTGTTTTGTTACTGAGTTCAATAGTCACTGTTTTAGCCTCTTCTTTCATGGAAGGCTCACTGCTTAGGTACAGATGCTGATTTTTGGCAACTGTATCAATGAGCTATTGAGCTTCTTCAATTGTCTTTCTCATGTGGATAGATCCACTAGCTGAGTAATCTAGAGAAAGCTGAGCCCTTTTTGTAAGCCCATAATAGAAGATGTCTAGATGAACCCGCTCTGAAAACATTTCAGAGTGGCATTTTCTTAGCATCTCTCTGTATCTCTCCCAAGCATCATAAAGAGATTCAATATCTCCTTGTTTAAAGCCTTGGATGTCCAGCCTTAGCTGTGTCATCCGTTTTGGAGGAAAGTATTGATTCAGGAATTTTTCTGTCAGCTGTTTCCATGTCTTTATGCTAGCCTTAGGTTGGTTATTTAACCACCTCTTAGCTTGGTCTTTTACAGCAAATGGGAATAGTAATAATCTGTAGACATCCTGATCTACTTCCTTATCATGTACTGTGTCAGCAATTTGTAAAAACTGTGCCAGAAACTTTGTAGGTTCTTCCTGTGGAAGACCGAAATACTGGCAACTTTGCTGCACCATGATAATGAGCTGAGGATTCAACTCAAAACTACTGACTCCAATGGAGGGTATACTGATACTACTCCCATATGAAGCAGTAGTGGGGTTAGCATATGACCCCAGAGTCCTTCTGAACTGTTCATTCCATTTAGATCCATGATGGAGAAAGGGAGATGATGTAAAATAAATAAAAATATATTTTTATTTATTTATTTCGAAACTAAAATAAATTAAAATAAAATAAATAAAAATGGGTGAAGATTTTCGAAAAATGGAGAGAGAGAAAGAAAATGGTTAGGAAGTTTTGAAAAAGATAAGATTGAAAGGATTTGATTGGAAAAGATATGATTTGAAAAAAAGATTTTAAATTTTGAAAAAAAAATCTGAATTTTAAAAGTAAATTTCGAAAATTTGCTTTAAAATAGAGAGAAAATATATTTTTGAATTTAAAGAGAAAAGAGAAAAACAATAAGATATCACAAGATTTAAAATTTTTAGATCTAATGCTCCTTGTTTTCGAAAATTTTGGAGGGAAAACACCAAGGAACACCAAACTTAAAAATTTTAAGATCAAGACACAAGGAAAACTCAAGAACACTTTGAAGACTCACAAGAACACAAGAACATGAAGAAAGAACACCAAACTTAAAATTTTTAGAAAACCAAACTAAAATTTTCGAAAATTATAGAAAGATTAACAAGAAAACACCAAACTTAAAGTTTGGCACAAGATTAAATCAAGAAAAATTATTTTCGAAAAAGATTTTTAATAGAACCGGTGCCCAGTCATCAAGAACATAAACCAATGCTCTAGCCAATTGAGCTGTAAATGTAACACTTGTTTTGAAGAAGTAAATTTTTTTATAACTAAGAATGAAATATTTTTTTTTGAAAAATTAAAATTTAAAAAAAGAAAATAAGGATTTTAAAAAGAAAATTTCAACCAAAAACAATAATAGAAGACTCTAAACCAAAAAGAAAACATTTTTCCTAATCTAAGCAACAAAATAAACCATCAATTGTCCAAACTCGAACAATCCCCAGCAACGGCACTAAAAACTTGGTGCACGAAAATTACTTCACACTATGTAATTCCGCACAACTAACCAGCAAGTGCACTGGGTCGTCCAAGTAATACCTTACGTGAGTAAGGGTCGATCCCACGGAGATTGTTGGTTTGAAGCAAGCTATGGTTATCTTGCAACTCTTATTCAGGATATTAATTTGTGGTTATCAATTGACTTGCAAATGAACAAGGGAGCATGAATTCAAGGTTACTTGTTATGCAGTAAATGAGAATATGTTGGAGTTTTGGAGATACTTTGTCTTTTGAATATCTGCTTTCTCCCAATTTTATTCTTCACGCACGCACGTCCCTCCTATGCCAAGCTGTGTGTTGGTGGATTACCGTTGTCAATGGCTACCATCCTTCCTCTCAGTGAAAATGGTCCAGGTGCGCTGTCACCGCACGGCTAATCATATGTAGGTTCTCGATCATACCGGAATAGGATTTACTATCCTTTTGCGTCTGTCACTACACCCAGCACTCGCGAGTTTGAGGCTTGTCACAGTCATCCAATCCCAGAATCCTACTCGGAATACCACAGACAAGGTTTAGACTTTCCGGATTCTCAAGGATGCTGCCTTTGGATTCTAGCTTATACCACGGAGATTCTAATTAAGGAATCTAAGAGATACTCATTCAATCTGATGTAGAACGGAGGTGGTTGTCAGACACACGTTCATGGATTGAGGAAGGTGATGAGTTTCACGGATCATCACCTTCTCTATAATTAAGCGCGAATGAATATCTTAGATAGGAACACGCATGTGTGAATGGAAAACAGAAATAGTTGCATTAATTCATCAAAACACAGCAGAGCTCCTCACCCCCAACAATGGAGTTTAGAGACTCATGCCGTCAGAGATTACAAAGTTCAGATCTAAACTTTCATGAGATGCAAAATAAATCTCTAAAAGTTGTTTAAATACTAAACTAGTAACCTAGGTTTACAGAAAATGAGTAAACTATGATAGATAGTGCAGAAATCCACTTCTGGGGCCTACTTGGTGTGTGCAGGGGCTGAGACTAAAGCTTCTCACGTGCCTGGGCTGTTTTGGGCGTTCAACGCCAGGCTGTAACCTGTTTCTGGCGTTGAACTCCAACTGGTAACGTGTTTCTGGCGCTGGACGCCAGACTGCAACATGGAACTGGCGTTGAACGCCAGTGTATGTCGTCTATCATTGAGCAAAGTATAAACTATTATATATTGCTGGAAAGCCCTGGATGTCTACTTTCCAACGCAATTGGAAGCGCGTCAATTGGACTCCTGTAGCTCCAGAAATTTCATTCCGAGTGCAGAGAGGTCAGGATCCAACAGCATCAGCAGTCCTTTTTCAGCCTGAATCAGCTTTTTGTTCAGCTCCTTCAATTTCAGCCAGAAAATACCTGAAATTACAGAAAAATACACAAACTCATAGTAAAGTCCAGAAATATGAATTTTGCCTAGAAACTAATGAAAATAAACTAAAAACTAACTAAAACATACTAAAGACTATATGAAATTAACCCCAAAAAGCGTATAAAATATCCACTCATCACACCAATTCTCAAAACCATAAAAGCTTTCCTAATCAATAATGCACATTCTAAAGCAATTCCTAGGGAGAACGACCCGCGATCAATACTCTCAGTCATAGATTTTAGAATTGTTTGATACGGTATTCGCGTGTTGGTTAGACTATACTCACGATCGGATTCATTACTAGTTTCTAACCGGCATAAGAATATTTTTGTTCATTAGTGCCCAGTAGTAATTCCAGAGAGTTGCGCTAGTATTGCGCTGATTTTGTGCGAGGAGCACAAACGCATCCACGCTTACGCGTGACTGACACGCATGCGTTATTCCATCTCTCTGCCTCCCATGCATGCGCATGGGCGATACGCACGCGTCACTATGACTTTTCTGCTTACCACGCGTGCATGTGGGCGACGCGCGCGCGTGACCTTTTTTCACCCCAGATCTGATTTTTGAGTTTTCAAAACCGAATTTCAAACTTCTAAGCCTCCTTTCTCACCCTTTATATCTTGAATAATTATATTATGCCTAGCGATGGGAAGAGGCTAGGAGATGTGCTAACTTGTGGACGAAGTAAGGGGAGAATTGATGATGAATTATGATTAAAGATAATTGTATGGGGTGTTGATGATGATGGTGGAAGTACTTTATATGCCATGAGCCGAAGGGCTGTAATTGTGAATAAGTCGTGGCTGGTTATGAATTGAATTATGAGTCGAATGACTGAGTTATTGCTGAATTATGGCTGAGTATGATTGCATATATGCTTATTTGAATGAAATGTAAATGTTGCACTTCCACTATCTGAGATACGAGTTTTCCTGGGTGAAGGCAGTGGCTAGCCACCATGTGCTCCAGGTGGAGACTCGATACCTCTGCTGACCCTATGTCGTAAGTGTGGCCGGACACTGTGAAAGTTCCGGATGAGCTCGCTGGTGCGCAGAAATTGTGATTACACTTTGATTATGTAAAATTCATCGCTCTTTCTTTCCCTGGTAATGGCACCAAAAAAAACATGATGCCAATACCATGGCTCACAACTTCGCACAACTAACCAGCAAGTGCACTGGGTCGTCCAAGTAATACCTTACGTGAGTAAGGGTCGAATCCCACGGAGATTGTTGGTATGAAGCAAGCTATGGTCACCTTGTAAATCTCAGTCAGGCGGATATAAAATAATAATGGAGTTTTCGAAAGTAATTAATAAAATAGGGATAGAAATACTTATGTAAATCACTGGTGAGAATTTCAGATAAGCGAATAGAGATGCTTTCGTTCCTCTGAACCTCTGCTTTCCTGCTATCTTCATCCAATCAGTCTTACTCCTTTCCATGGCTGGCTTTATGTAATGCATCACCATTGTCAATAGCTACTTTCGGTCTTCTCTCGGGAAAATGATCGAAATGCCCTGTCACGGCACGGCTAATCGTCTGGAGGTATCACCCTTGTCAATGGTTTACATCCTATTCTCTCAGGGAAAATGGTCAACGCACCCTGTCACGGCACGGCTATTCATCTGTCGGTTCTCGATCATGCTGGAATAGGATTTACTATCCTTTTGCGTTCTGTCACTACGCCCAGCAATCGCGAGTTTGAAGCTTGTCACAGTCATTCAATCATTGAATCCTACTCGGAATACCACAGACAAGGTTTAGACTTTCCGGATTCTCTTGAATGCCGCCATCATTCTAGCTTACACCACGAAGATTCCGATTAAGAGATCTAAGAGATACTCATTCAATCTAATGTAGAACGGAAGTGGTTGTCAGGCACGCGTTCATAGGGAATGATGATGATTGTCACATTCATCACATTCAGGTTGAAGTGCGAATGAATATCTTGGAAGTGAAATAAGATGAATTGAATAGAAAACAGTAGTACTTGCATTAATCTTTGAGGAACAGCAGAGCTCTACACCTTAATCTATGGAGTGTAGAAACTCTACCGTATGAAAATACATAAGTGAATAGACGGTAGGCATGGCCGAGTGGCCAGCCTCCCATACGTGATCAATAGATCAAAATATAATCCAAAGATGATCCAAAGATGTCTAATACAATAGTAAATGGTCCTATTTATAATAAACTAGTCACTAGGGTTTACAGAAATAAGTAATTGATGCATAAATCCACTTCTGGAGCCCACTTGGTGTGTGCTTGGGCTGAGCTTGAGTGCTGCACGTGTAGAGGTCCTTCTTGGAGTTGAACGCCAGTATTTGTGCCAGTTTGGGCGTTCAACTCTGGTTTTGGATCCTTTTCTGGCGCTGGACGCCAGAATTGGGCAGAGAGCTGGCGTTGAACGTCAGTTTGCGTCGTCTATTCTTAGCCAAAGTATGGACTATTATATATTGCTGGAAAGCCCTGGATGTCTACTTTGCAACGCAATTAGAAGCGCGCCATTTTGAGTTATGTAGCTCCAGAAAATCCATTTTGAGTGCAGGGAGGTCAGCATCCAACAGCATCAGCAGTCCTTTTTCAACCTCTGAATCTGATTTTTGCTCAAGTCCCTCAATTTCAGCCAGAAAATACCTGAAATCACAGAAAAACACACAAACTCATAGAAAAGTCCAGAAATGTGAATTTAACATAAAAACTAATGAAAATTCTACCACTGAGCTATAGATCCTTTACATAATTGTTTTACCACACCAAACTTAGAATGTTGCTCGCCCTCGAGCAAAAGAATAAGGGATAGAAGAAGAAGAAGAAGGTATGGAGGAGATGGAGGGATGTGTGAAATCACAGAAAAATACACAAACTCATAGTAAAGTCCAGAAATGTGAATTTAACATAAAAACTAATGAAAACATCCCTAAAAGTAACTAGATTCTACTAAAAACATACTAAAAACATACTAAAAACAATGCCAAAAAGCATATAAATTATCCGCTCATCACAACACCAAACTTAAATTGTTGCTTGTCCCCAAGCAACTGAAAAATCAAATAGGATAAAAAGAAGAAAATATACTATAAATTCCAAACTATCAATGAAACATAGCTTCAATCATATGAGCGGGACTTATAGCTTTTTGCCTCTTGAATAGTTTTGGCATCTCACATTATCCATTGAAGTTCAGAATGATTGGCATCTATAGGAACTCAGAGTTCAGATAGTGTTATTGATTCTCCTAGTTTAGTATGATGATTCTTGAACACAGCTTCTTTATGAGTCTTGGCCGTGGCCCTAAGCACTTTGTTTTCCAGTATTACCACCGGATACATAAATGCCACAGACACATAA